>NW_006448324.1:0-206 GCF_000325575.1 Pteropus alecto | reverse complement strand
AACTAGGGAGAAATCCAAGAAATTACCCTGCAATGACAGAAGGTAGGATGGGGTGAGGACAGGGGACTGCCTGATCTCGAGTGAGACGGAGGCGGAGGCTGAAGCAGCGGCAGCGGGAGCGGCAGATGCCTCTTAAAGGGGCTGTTTCTGCAAGTGGATTTTCGCGGTGAGGGACCTGCTCACTCTGAGCACCAGTGCCAATTAGG
>NW_006448323.1:0-206 GCF_000325575.1 Pteropus alecto | reverse complement strand
ACTGTGCACGGCTATTACTAAATAATATCAAAAACTCATTGCTAACCCAGGAATTAATATTACAGGGGATTCAAAGGGAAAATTTAAAATAGTCTCCTTTCAGGTCCTAGTCATTATATGGCACTGTCTGAAAGATTCAAGGGGATAGAAATCTAAACGAAGAGTCTAATATTTTTTTCTTAAAATGACCTTTGAATATGTATTAA
>NW_006448322.1:0-206 GCF_000325575.1 Pteropus alecto | reverse complement strand
AACATCCATTCATGATAAAAACTTTCAGCAAACTAGGGGAGAGGGAAATTACCTCAACTAGTGAAGAACACCTATAAAATGCTATGTAACATCATACTTAATATTGAAAGACTGACTTCTTTCTCCCAGAAATGAAAAACCACAAATATAGTCAATAGATCTTTGACCAAGGAGCAAAGGCACTTCAGTGGGGAAAGGATAATAGT
>NW_006448321.1:0-206 GCF_000325575.1 Pteropus alecto | reverse complement strand
AAGATATCCAGAACCTGGGACAAGCAGAACACAGGGCCAGTGGAAGCTGGGCTCCTCACCCGCACATGCCTTTCCCCCCAGAGCTAGGAGGGATCCTCGAGATTACAGGAAAAGAAACAAGCTGATTTGGAAAGAAAATCTGATCATCTCACACATGGGAATCTGAGTTTCGGCCACGTTTCCACGGTGTGATCTGGACCCAGCAG
>NW_006448320.1:0-206 GCF_000325575.1 Pteropus alecto | reverse complement strand
CGGCGCCCTCGCGGGCCCGGGGCGCTTAACGTCCACGCGGACGGACCTGTGAGGACGCGTGTAAAACACGGACGATGCTCCGCACCGACCAAGGCATCGGAAATGGCGCCTCGCACGGATGCTCCCGGCTCGGTCCCCAGGCCCCCTCCGCCCGTCCGCCACCTGACGGCGGCCGCGTTTCTGCCGGACCCCCACGGGGAAGCAGA
>NW_006448319.1:0-206 GCF_000325575.1 Pteropus alecto | reverse complement strand
TTTAATGTCCCTCAAAATTGTAGAATTTTGTAATCATAAATCTTGTCATGATACATTGTTTTCGTTAGTTCATGCTTGACCTTCTTTATGTATACAGCCATTTATTTTTAATAAATCAATGAACATGTGAATTCACCACTCAACCCAAGAATAAGAAAAGGTAACAATTATATTTATCTCAACAGATACATATTACACATGCATAA
>NW_006448318.1:0-206 GCF_000325575.1 Pteropus alecto | reverse complement strand
GCTAAATACAACCGAATACTATAGGCCTCTAGCATGACCATTTCCTAGAACAAAACTGAGTTAAAAAGTAAAACGCACGAGCTGAGAGAATGACATCCAGAGAGCAAACACCGACTCTGCTGCACGTTCTTCTGTGTATAAATCACAATTTCAATGAGGAAAAGCTCAGTCCAGCAAGTAACAAACTTACCAGTTCGGGAAACAGT
>NW_006448317.1:0-206 GCF_000325575.1 Pteropus alecto | reverse complement strand
AATACAGACTTAGGAGCTTAAAAGAATACTACTTACCCCTTTATTATCTCACAATTTCTGTGGTTCAGGAGTCTGGTTACATCTTCGCTGGTTCCTTTATTCCGGGTTTCATAAGGCTACTACCAAGATATCAGCCAAATTGTTTTCTCATGAGTCCACTTAAAACTCACACGGGTTGCTGGCAGAATTTATTTCCTACAGTTGTA
>NW_006448316.1:0-206 GCF_000325575.1 Pteropus alecto | reverse complement strand
TAGGACTTCCAGTACAATGTCTCATAACAGGGCCAAGAGCTGATATCCTGGGCTCTTCCTGATCTTAAGCAGAAAGCATTTAGTCTTTCTCCACTAAATAGGAGGGAAGGCGTGGGCATGTTTATAGATGCTCTGTATCACATTAAGAAAACGCCTTTCTACGCCTGAATCTTTTTATCATGAATGGATGTTGAATTTTGTCAAAT
>NW_006448315.1:0-207 GCF_000325575.1 Pteropus alecto | reverse complement strand
CAAATAATGTGGAACATTTTCATATTACATAGGAAAATATGAGTTTATAATAATATACTTTTTCTTTGAAGCAATGCATGGCATCAAAACCTTCAGCTCAAGTACTATGGTTGAAACGTGACAAGCATAGACATTGTACCTCAAAACACGTCTTGTACATCTTTGGGGATGTAGAGAATACTTTCTTTCTCTGCCTTGTCTTGTTGA
>NW_006448314.1:0-206 GCF_000325575.1 Pteropus alecto | reverse complement strand
TGCTGACAGAGAAGCCTCACAATATCTTGAGGCTGTGTTCCCTACCTCCAGTAAATCAGTGACTGCCGTATGTCTCTGTTCTTATGTGATCTGGAGTATCTGTTATAGCTGTGCTTTCTCTTTTACCCACGGTTGCATAATAGATACGTGGGAACTGCGTGAAAGATTTCGCCTGCGATCTTTACCATGGAAACCTGCCTTGAGTT
>NW_006448313.1:0-206 GCF_000325575.1 Pteropus alecto | reverse complement strand
TCTCCTTTGACTCATTTGTCATTTAGAAGTGTGGCATTTAACCTCCAAGTTTTTTTTTTTTATGCCAAGTATTTTATTCCAGCTATTTCTGTTACTGATTTTTAATTTAATTCCATTGTGATCTGAGAACATTCTTTGTATGATTTTTTTTTAAGTTTGTTAAGATGTGTCTATGTCTCAGAATGTGGTCTATCTTGATGAATGTG
>NW_006448312.1:0-206 GCF_000325575.1 Pteropus alecto | reverse complement strand
GGCAATTCTGCAGTTTGGGGCCTAAATATGAGGAGGGTTGTGTAGTTAATGAATTTATCGTCTCATAAGAACTCTTTTTAAAAATATATTGGCACATGTTCTAGTAAATAGCATGCTTTCCTACAGTTTTAATGACCATGGATATGCTTATTCCTTAGTATTTTTTTCCTTTCTTTACTTGAGCACTGGCCTGCTTTTACATTTGC
>NW_006448311.1:0-206 GCF_000325575.1 Pteropus alecto | reverse complement strand
CCACGGAGAAACTCTAAGGAAAGTAAAGTCTGAGAATCCTCTTATAAGAGGACAAACTAAAGCAATACAAGATTCTAGTTTGGAAAAGAGCCCATATAGTGGGACATAGGGGCTACAATCATTGAGTATTAGGAACGACTCTTGGATTCATGTCCACAATCTAACTGAAACTAAGCTTGGGGAGGAAAAAATGATGTCTCTGCTCA
>NW_006448310.1:0-206 GCF_000325575.1 Pteropus alecto | reverse complement strand
AGAGCGGTCAGGGCACTTGCTGCCTGCCGGACCGCAGCCGGGCCGTGGCCGGGTCCCTCTGCCGTGACCCCGGGTGCTCAGGCCGCCCCTCCCTAAGGCTTCTGTTCTTGCTGGCTTCCAGCGTTAGCTCGTGCCCTCTGTCCCCTCGGCTCAGGGTCTCCTATGTCTGCGCGACGGTGCTTCCCCCTCTCAGGCCGATTTTCCTG
>NW_006448309.1:0-206 GCF_000325575.1 Pteropus alecto | reverse complement strand
GTGACTATACTACAACTGATCCATCCTCCTGTTAATGGACGTTTACATTTTTCCAATATTTCGAAATCAAATAATATTAAACTCTTTCCTGTACATGTCCACTTGTGTACACGTGGAAGAGTTTCCTTACAGTATACCCTGGAAACAGTTTTGCTTGCTCAGAGAGTATGTACATCTTCAACCTATTGTCAAGATGTTTTCCAAAC
>NW_006448308.1:0-206 GCF_000325575.1 Pteropus alecto | reverse complement strand
GACTGAGGGAAATGGAGGGATAGGGGAGTGATATCTAAAGAATATGGGCGTCTTTTTGAGACAATGCAAATGTTCTAAAATTGTGGTGATGGTCGCACATCTGTGCAACTGTGGTGATATTTGTGAATATACTAAAAGCCATTCAATTGTATACTTTAAGTGGGTGAATTGTATATCAATGAAGTTATTTTTAAATGTGAAAAGAT
>NW_006448307.1:0-206 GCF_000325575.1 Pteropus alecto | reverse complement strand
AGCAGATAACAAAGCACATAATGATAGAATAGCTACAGCTAACATTTGCTAAGTATTTGACATGCCAAGCGCTATGCACTGGGATTTTCATGGAATAATCTGTTAAATCCACCCTACTGCACTAAGAAATAAATATCAAGTTTATCACTAACAGAATTATTTTGACTAGACCTAAACTCTAAAATCTCTACTCCTTCTCTTCAAAA
>NW_006448306.1:0-206 GCF_000325575.1 Pteropus alecto | reverse complement strand
TTTGTATGGAAGCACAAAAGACCCCAAAATGCCAATACCATCCTGAGAAAGAACAAGGCCAGAGGCATCATTCTGCCCCATTTCAAATTAAAGTACAAAGCGACAGTGATAAAAACGGCATGGTATTGGCATAAAAATGGCATGGTATTGGCATAAAAACAGACACACAAACCAGTGGAACAGATTCGAGAGTCCAGAAGTACACT
>NW_006448305.1:0-206 GCF_000325575.1 Pteropus alecto | reverse complement strand
AAATGCCACAGAGACAACTAAAAGAATGTTTTTGTAAAGAGAAATAAATAAATAACTGCAGAAGATCCGTTATTTTGTGAGAGCTTTTCATTACCACATCAAAGCATGTAGTTGGGAAACACAGGAGTTAATACTTAACCCTAGTAAACAATGTAATCTTAAAAATAATTGTGAGTACCTCAGATGTCATTTCCCTTTCAAGTCTT
>NW_006448304.1:0-206 GCF_000325575.1 Pteropus alecto | reverse complement strand
GAAGGAGGTGGGTAAGCACCAGGGGTACTGGCGAGCAAGAGGTGGTCCAAAGTGAGTAGCCCTCAAGAGTGGATGGGGATGATGGGGAAATGGGAGAGAAGGCCAAAGAAGACCCCAAGGCCAGCCAGATTGTGGAGCGCTGGACTGGCGGAGGAGTTTGCATGAGCACCGTTTCTCAGGCAGTGGGGAGCCACTGAAAGTTTTTG
>NW_006448303.1:0-206 GCF_000325575.1 Pteropus alecto | reverse complement strand
CCCTCGTGCCTTTAAGCAGGCTCTTGCTCTCTGCTGCCCACAGTTTATTTAATCAAGAAATACAAGGCAGGGTCGTCAGCTCATCTCACCATGATACATCCAGACATCCCAGCAGGAGCTCTGGGTACAGTGACAACCCAGAGTAGTGACTCTAACGTTGGCCTATGCTTCGGGCTCTGTGGCAGTCACCAGAAAGCCATCAGGGG
>NW_006448302.1:0-206 GCF_000325575.1 Pteropus alecto | reverse complement strand
GTTTGCTCTGGCCCAGGCAAACCAGCAAACTTTCTCACCACCTAGTGTTCTGCAGCCGCACCTTCTCCAAAGAAGTCTGGACGCCAGAGGGGGCCTGGCCCTCTTCCAAGCTAATCCTTCCTTGGATGCTCTCCCTAGGATGCCATTTAGACTTCTCTTAACATATTTATATTATTGTCCTGGCTTAACAATTCTTTAAGCTTCTC
>NW_006448301.1:0-206 GCF_000325575.1 Pteropus alecto | reverse complement strand
TTGTTTTGTTTTGTTTAAGATGACCGAGAACCCAGAAGAAACGTGGCTACCAAAAAGGATCCCCCGCACCAATGACAGTGACAAACTGTCTCCCGTCTCTCCCTCACATTTTCACGTGTTCATTTCAGCAAAAGCTGACAAAGAAGCTGTCGCAGGTGATCAGGTGACAGCGGCAATAGGTCTGTGTGTGTGCATGTGTGTGCATG
>NW_006448300.1:0-206 GCF_000325575.1 Pteropus alecto | reverse complement strand
GTGTGGGACCAATAATGTGAAACTCATTGTAAAAGGTAAAAACTGGCAGCAGAATCAGATCATCAAGTTACTTCTCTTTGATGAAGAAGGAGATTCAAAGGAAGCTTAAGTTTAGAAAAATGCAACACACGTGCTAATCAATGACATGTCCGTGAAACGTAACTATTACTCTAATTGTTGAAAGACACGTATGGGGCAATCTTGAA
>NW_006448299.1:0-206 GCF_000325575.1 Pteropus alecto | reverse complement strand
CAAATAAGTGTATATTTAACTTTGTTTTAAAAACTGTCAGTTTCCCAGAGTGGCTGTACAATTTCACACTCCCATCAGCAATATATATGAGAGTTCCAATTGTTCTGCATCCTCTTCAGTTGCTGTAAAATAAATGCTTGTGTTCCACCCAAAATACATATGTTGAACCCTCAATGTGATGGTATTTGGAGGTGTGGACTTTGGGA
>NW_006448298.1:0-206 GCF_000325575.1 Pteropus alecto | reverse complement strand
TACCGGTCCCGCCTCGGACACCACGGTCCCCCCGACCTTCCCAAGGTCCATGTCCCAGCTTTGTTCGTGTCTCTGCTGAAATGGAACCTCCTAGAGAAGCTTCCCTTACTCAGCACAGTCCTTGCTCTCTCTGCCCCGCCCCCTCCGCCTTGCAGCTCATGCAGTCCCCGCCCCCCTCCGCCTTGCAGCTCATGCAGTCCTGCCAG
>NW_006448297.1:0-206 GCF_000325575.1 Pteropus alecto | reverse complement strand
GACGATCTCGTGCTGCTGGTGGCCTGTGTGGTGTCTCATAACTAATGAGTGTGGAAACCAAGGCCCTCAGAATGAATGGAGGTGACCTGCCCACATGACACTTGGCAGCATTACAGTGATACTAGGTTGTCCTGCCTCTGCCTTGAAACTCGGAGCTCAGAGCAGGGTCCAAAAGAATCTCGAAACAGAGCAAATAAAGAAGATGA
>NW_006448296.1:0-206 GCF_000325575.1 Pteropus alecto | reverse complement strand
CCAGAAGGATCTAGTGTAAGACGCTGCCGGAGCACGGCCAGCCCAGGAGGGGGGCTCTGGCCCCCTGCCAGCTCCCAGCAGACCCGCAGCCACCCCTCTCCCCCGAGGGCCTACTGTGCGCTGGCGGGAGCCAGGGGCTCGCACCTAGTAGTCCTGCTCCTGGGGCTGGATGCTGCTTTCTCCGTGCGACGTAGGAGGGAGCCGAG
>NW_006448295.1:0-206 GCF_000325575.1 Pteropus alecto | reverse complement strand
GAACTTCTTGGCCTCCAAAATGACATGAGCCAAATCCTTAAAACAAATTTCTCCATCTTAATCAATCTATCTATCAATTGACCTATAGGTCTACTCATATATCGATCTATCTAGAAAGTTATATCCTATTGGTTCTGGTTCTCCGCAGGACGCTAATATAATACTAAATGTAGAAAAATAAATGGATCGGGATAATTTTAAGAAGA
>NW_006448294.1:0-206 GCF_000325575.1 Pteropus alecto | reverse complement strand
ATTGTCAGGGACACATGTCCCCGTCTTGTGCAGCCTTCATGATAGTGGATATTTTGACCCAGGTTTGTCTTTCCTGCTCTACTATAAGCTCAAAGATCAGGAATCTTATCTGCCTTAATTCTTAATTATATGATGAATGCCTAGCATGTAGTAAGTACTCAAAAATATCAAATGAATAGTAAGTTCACTTTCCAGACTTCTGTCTG
>NW_006448293.1:0-206 GCF_000325575.1 Pteropus alecto | reverse complement strand
GGAGCTGCCTCCCAGGGTTCCTGGTCGTGCAGGTGGCATATAAAGTCCACAGATCCCAGCACGACCGATAGACACACAGGGTGTGGTAGGCCTGGGCTCCCTGTGACAAGGCCTAGGCGTCTTGTGACACATCACGGCTTCCTCTTCAGTGGCCTCGAAGGGGAACAGCTCCTTCCAGAGCCCCGTTCTGCTCTCCCTAAAGGGTG
>NW_006448292.1:0-206 GCF_000325575.1 Pteropus alecto | reverse complement strand
GAAGATCACAATTGCAAATATGGAAATACTTATCAGTTGTAAGAGTAGCTACAATCATATAGATAACAAAACCCTGAGGGTTTTTTATTATTATTATTACAGAGCTATGGATCGAAAGAGCTTTATAACCAGTAGAGTTCATCTCTCCTCCACTGAATATTAATAGCTTTCACTTCTGTAAGCACCTGCAGTGGTGATTATATGGG
>NW_006448291.1:0-206 GCF_000325575.1 Pteropus alecto | reverse complement strand
AAGGATGAGTGCAAGAAATACAGTTCCAAGTTGTCTTTCCTGAAAAATACGAGAGGTTGAAATCCAGCCAAGCAAATGATGAAGAGGACCTAATAAATAAGACTAATAGTGAGTATTAAATGCATTTAAATGTAGAACTAAAGCTAAAAAAATGGTGGGGTATATACTTATAGAAACAAATGTAAACCTTATATTATGGACCATTA
>NW_006448290.1:0-206 GCF_000325575.1 Pteropus alecto | reverse complement strand
ACGTCCATAATAGCAAGACGACAAATAACCGCATCAAAAACGGGCAAAGGATGAGAATGGACATGTCTCAAAATAAGACACACATAATGGCCGACAGCTCCGTGAAGAGATGCTGGAATCGACAAGGAAAAGCGAATCAACGCCACAATGAGATAGCACCGCATAACTATCAGAATGGGGGGAACCCTGCCATTGGTGACAGGATA
>NW_006448289.1:0-206 GCF_000325575.1 Pteropus alecto | reverse complement strand
CTCGTCGGCGCCACACTGTCGCGGTTGCCCGGGCTGGACCGTCAGCCTTGGAGCCTGGTGTGCTCCGGCCTCCGGCACGCTGGCTCTTCTGGGTCTTCGCCTCCTCCCATAAAATCTAGGGCCAGTTTGTCGCTAACTCGCTGGGGCTTCGATGGGGATGGCATTGAACCTGCAGAGCAAGTCGGGAAGGACCGGCATCTCCACAG
>NW_006448288.1:0-206 GCF_000325575.1 Pteropus alecto | reverse complement strand
CCAACATCCCCACCCTCTCCTGCCCATGGTACATAGTTGATGATCCTCTTTCTCTGCTGTAAACTTTGCCCCCTTTGTTTTCTATTCCTAGCTGCTTTTACAGTCTCCACAGACCCCTTGACACTTACTCTTGATAGTTGTAAAGAGGCCCATTTGGAGTTAGGATACAGAGACATTTTCAATGGAACCCTGAGTTCCATTAGTAG
>NW_006448287.1:0-206 GCF_000325575.1 Pteropus alecto | reverse complement strand
TGATAATACCAGTCCTCAGGCTAGGTGGTTTGCGTATTAATAAAATAGCACATATTGAAGTACGACATTGACAGTGGAATGGTTGAGTGACAAAGAACACACATATCTGTCCAGAAAAAATAAAGGTCAGAAGTAATGAGGGGGCAGCTCTTCTTTGGGAAGGGAAATAGGGTGAGTGGAGGAGAGTCCTGTGGCTTGGGATATAG
>NW_006448286.1:0-206 GCF_000325575.1 Pteropus alecto | reverse complement strand
GGGGTAACATTGGTTAATAATATTGTATAATATTCAAGTATACAACATTACAATATAATATCTGCGTGCTCTATTATGCTAGTGCCTTTCCATCACGTTGTATTTGACCCCCTTTACCCTCTTTGTCCTCCCTACCCCCACCCTTCTTCTACCATTCTGTTTTCTGTATCTGTGAATTTATCTTTTTGCTTGTATTGTTTTTTTTA
>NW_006448285.1:0-206 GCF_000325575.1 Pteropus alecto | reverse complement strand
GCTTCTTTTTTTTAACTCAGATTTTTCTATGGCATGATATTCACACCCATTCATTGTTTGGTCTCTCCAGTTGCAGAGAAGTTTCAACATTAGTTTCCTAGTGGTTAATGTTCTCTTATCTTTTGTTGCCTTTGCTCAGGCTGATCACTCTGCCTACATGGGAGGACTTTATTGCTATTCCTTCCACTCTTTAAGACTCAGTGTAG
>NW_006448284.1:0-206 GCF_000325575.1 Pteropus alecto | reverse complement strand
TTGTCAGGCGTGGGTCTCCATCGAAAGGATTCGGCGTCCCGCCTGCCACGCACCCTGTCCCTTCCTGGCAGGCCGGCGTCCGTTCTGTCCCGATTGGTTGCTCCCCGACTCCGCATGTCCGAAGACCTCTGGCTGTTGCTTTACTCCCTTCGGCGACAGTTCGGGCATCAAGTTCATGGACCACACTTTCCTTCCCCCGAAACTCG
>NW_006448283.1:0-206 GCF_000325575.1 Pteropus alecto | reverse complement strand
TTTCCAAATGTTTTCATTAGTATTATATGATAGTTTATTAATATTATTATGTTATGGTGACCTGTGATCATTGAACTTTGATGTTACTAGGGCAATTGTGTAGGGCCACAAACCACAGCCATATAAGACTTCAAACTTAATCTAGAAACATGTGTTCTGACTGCTCCACCTACCAGCTACTGCCCTGTCTCTCTCCCTCTCCCGGG
>NW_006448282.1:0-206 GCF_000325575.1 Pteropus alecto | reverse complement strand
CACCTGGCTGACTGCTAAGCTGTGTGTGAACATGGCTGACTCCTGGGACACGGGGAAAGGCAGGCTGACACACAGGAAGATCCTATCCTTGAAAGACAGAACTTAACTGAGATTCTGTTTCCTTCTGAATGCCCACGTGCAGCTTAAGCAGCAGACAGTGGCAGACCCACTGGCTTGAGATGCCAGATGACAAATACTGAGGCAGG
>NW_006448281.1:0-206 GCF_000325575.1 Pteropus alecto | reverse complement strand
CGCATTATGTTCATAGCTGATCGTTGCACAAAGGATTCAACATAAGAGCAAAAAGAATCCATTGTATCAGAAGAAAAATTCAACTTGGCCCAGATGGAGAATTTGGGCCAAGAGTAGGCTATGTGCACTGTCTCTGGGTGACAATGCACCTGGACTCTGGGGGACAGCAGCCGTGAAGAGGTGGTGGTCAGCCCGCATCAGCATGT
>NW_006448280.1:0-206 GCF_000325575.1 Pteropus alecto | reverse complement strand
CCCTTATGTCCCACTCCAGGTGTGCACACTGGTGTGTACCTGGTACCTGTCAGCATAGCCACGTGCCCCAGGAAACGCCCAGGCCCCAGGAGCGTGAGGGCTGCCAATGGGACAGGGTGGGGGTGGGGTGGGAGCAGATGAGAGCTGGCACGAGCATGTCCCGCCCCACTGGGCCGTGGGGCAGTGGGCGGCTCCCAAGTGCGACA
>NW_006448279.1:0-206 GCF_000325575.1 Pteropus alecto | reverse complement strand
TTTCTAGGGGTCCAGTGTTCTGAGCATCCTGGGATGTTCACTTCAAAGCAAAGGATAAGTTATTACCTTACATCTCCTAGCACTAAAAAAGAATGCTTGATAGGCTTCTTAGAGTTTGAGAGGCAGCATATAACACACTTGAGAATACCATTTTGATCCATTTTTCAGATGGTGGAGAAAGCCTTTGAGTAGAGCTCAAGACCAGG
>NW_006448278.1:0-206 GCF_000325575.1 Pteropus alecto | reverse complement strand
GAGCGTGTCTTCTGAATAGTCTCTTCTTCCAGCCCCGAGTTCCATTCTACTGAGTCTGTGGATGCCCAGGAGGGCCTGGCAAAAGGATCTGCACTTGTCCCTCCGGCCAGAGGAGAAGTCTCTCTGACGACCTCACATGCAAGGTCACTGTGAGCGAGGGGGGCAGGAACGGCCCGCCCTGCTCACTCCCACCCTCACTAAACTGT
>NW_006448277.1:0-206 GCF_000325575.1 Pteropus alecto | reverse complement strand
CTGCCCAGAGCAAAATCGTGGATTTATGTTCCACACAGGACACCGTGGGCAAAATTAACTGTGAAGATCATAGCTTCAGTCCTTAAGGCCAGGGTGCTGTGGGGCTGATAAACCGCGCCTTCGAATCACCCAACAGCAGTAACGACGACAGAAGACGTCGAACTTGGTAGGAAAAAAAAAAACGCATAAAAACACAACTTTCTCAA
>NW_006448276.1:0-206 GCF_000325575.1 Pteropus alecto | reverse complement strand
TGGGGGGTGTGGTTGTTCAAATATTACTCCCCCCAGGAGGCAGAGGGCAGTGATGGAGAACAATTGCACATTTTATTTTTATCGGTACAAAATTTCTGGAATGTCTCCTTTGACCAGAGACCCAGTGTTGCATTTTTCTCTTGCTGACTCTGCTCCCGGTAGCCGAGAATGTAGGATAAGTTAGCTCTGCATAAGCAAGCATACCT
>NW_006448275.1:0-206 GCF_000325575.1 Pteropus alecto | reverse complement strand
TCCTTCCCTTAGCATCCAGGGGCGACTCAGTTACCGCGCTTCTGGTGGCCGTCTGATGGGTGCTGGGAGTGCCTGGGCTTAGTGTACTCCAGGGGATTGCTCGGGAGTCCTCCTCGTGAGTCCTCCCCTTGTCCGTGTGAATGAGGCACCGTGTTGGGCGGAGTTTGCATAATGACCACTCCGCTTTCACTCATCGTTGATTTAAC
>NW_006448274.1:0-205 GCF_000325575.1 Pteropus alecto | reverse complement strand
GATTTAGGCTGTGTTCATTGTATACCTGGATGTGTATGTACAATACTGACATTATTTTCCTTATAAATATTGAACCGAAATCAAAGAAGGATGACTGAGTCTAACATTTTCTTTGTGAAAAAATGTATCGTTTTCGACCTTTCTTCTTTTTAAATCATTCTTTCTACATCCTTACTTTATACTTAATGGTAACAGCTTTATTGCT
>NW_006448273.1:0-206 GCF_000325575.1 Pteropus alecto | reverse complement strand
GTCGGGCTCAAATCCCAGCCATCTCTGCTTTGCTCTGCCTCTATGACACAGGGCTCCCTGGAGAAAGTGACCCAAGACACTGGGCACACGCTAGCACTCCATGTGTGGTCACGGCTGTCACTGGCAGCCAGTCACAGCAGGCAAGCATGGGCTCGCGGTCTGTGCTCAACTCCCACTTTGCCCCTCACCAGCTGGGGGCCCAGGGT
>NW_006448272.1:0-206 GCF_000325575.1 Pteropus alecto | reverse complement strand
GTATTAACTTTTATTGAGAGAACCATTGAAAATGGCCATAGATTTCTATTTGGCATCTGGTAGGAACTGAATTGTTTTCCTCAAAAAAGACGTGAAATTCTAGCCCTACTACCTAGAACTTGACCTTTTTTTTGAAAATAAGGTCTTCACAGACGTAATCGAGTTAAAATGAAGTTATCAGGGTGGGCCCTAATTCAGTGACTGAC
>NW_006448271.1:0-206 GCF_000325575.1 Pteropus alecto | reverse complement strand
CATTATGGGTCTGGGACCCCTCTTTTGTAAACTATCATCCTGCTTAAAAAATGCTTAATTTTTAAACAGGACTCTGCTTTTCGGGGCCCACGCGTGGTGGGGTTCTGCATCCGGGCTCACCGCACCGATGGTGCCTGCCCGTCCGTATGTCATCTGATGTGTCTGGGAAATGTCAGACTCTGGAGGTCACCTCTGTGTGGACGCGT
>NW_006448270.1:0-206 GCF_000325575.1 Pteropus alecto | reverse complement strand
GATAAGCCAGTAAAGTGGGAAAGACTTTGAACTCCGGCCCAGAGTCCTGCCATATAGGACAAAGTATTGTTCACGATAGATAGCCGGGTGGTACTTGGTATCAGCGGGCCAGATGATCTTTGAGATAAACAGCTTCCATTCCTTGCCATCTGTCAGAAACAAGTATTCTGCCCTGGGCTTCTCGATCATTGTTCTCCACCTAACTC
>NW_006448269.1:0-206 GCF_000325575.1 Pteropus alecto | reverse complement strand
GTTGAAGGTTGAAAAACAAAAAGAAAAGCTTACCCGCTGTTTCTGACCCTTTTGAACCTCCCCCGCCCGGGAATCAGTGTGAAAACCACTGAGGAAAAGTCACTGTCAGGGGGTAGTGAAAAGAGAGCAGGATGTCTCATGTTCCAAAACACCATCACACTAATTGCATTACAGTCTGCTCCTCAGTGACTGTGAGCAGCTTGAGG
>NW_006448268.1:0-205 GCF_000325575.1 Pteropus alecto | reverse complement strand
ATCAATACACTGACATGTTATTTTACTATCTAGAAAGCGAGAGAAATATGGAAACTGGAACTGTGTCCCTCAGTTATATCTTTACATGTGCTTCATATGATTTGTTACCAAGACAAATAAGTTTCCATTGCTTATAAAAACACTGAAATGAATGAGGCGGTATCTCCCCCAAAAGCCCAAGAGATAAGAGGTTTGTAGTCGATAC
>NW_006448267.1:0-205 GCF_000325575.1 Pteropus alecto | reverse complement strand
TTTTTCCTACTGAGGTTAACTGGGCCTCCAAAGAGGTAGAGAACTCCCTTAGCTTCAGAGCAGAACACTCCAGAGTCTGCTGCACACAGCAAAAATTAGGTACTGACCCTTTATATTTCAGCCAGCAAATGGAAGCGTTGTGGGAGACATGCTGTGAGGGTTTCCTACCCTTGCATAACCATGCGCATTGAGTCCTTTAAAGAAG
>NW_006448266.1:0-205 GCF_000325575.1 Pteropus alecto | reverse complement strand
TCAGAAGCACAGGGGTGGCTCCAAGGACAAGCACCGGATGGTGCAGTAGACCCTGCAGCATGGGCCTTGGAGGCTGTGCCTGACACCAGGCCCAATTGGGACTTCAACATCCAGAATGGAAGAGGATCTCTTGACAAGTACCGGCAGGCCATGCTGCAGGGGGTGAAAGTTGGGGCCAGGTAGCTGACAAACATGTCTAAAATGG
>NW_006448265.1:0-205 GCF_000325575.1 Pteropus alecto | reverse complement strand
CATTAGAAAGAAAATTATTTCAAATCTAGAATTTATAGAAACCAAATTATTAATCATGTGAGAAGAAAGAACAAAGATTATTTACAACATGTCCAGAGCCCAATCTTGACTGACAAAGAGGCAACCAAGATTTCTAGCAAAACGACAGAATGAACCCTGAATAAGAAGATAGCTTGGAAACGGAATCTGATGCATGAAATCAGCA
>NW_006448264.1:0-205 GCF_000325575.1 Pteropus alecto | reverse complement strand
GTGTCTCAGTCTCCCCATCTCTCAAGCTCACTCTCTCACCTACAAAATGACGCACCGTAATTTCTATAGCTACCTCATGGAATTCAAGCTTTATACTGTCTTTATAATCTTTACACAAGCTTTATAATCTCTCTTCTTAGAGTCTACCTACTAGTCTGACTGCACTGTCCCTTGTCCCCCACATACGGACTTCAGAGAATGGTGC
>NW_006448263.1:0-205 GCF_000325575.1 Pteropus alecto | reverse complement strand
AAAGAGCCAGGAGGGGAGTATTATCAATATGGAGATCCAGGGAGATATCCTCCGGGTCTGGATATGGGCTAGCCTCGGCAAACGTGAATTTGTGATATTACAGGCCATGCTAGGCAGTTTGCCTTCTGGGGCAGCGATCCCAGAGGCTGTCTATAATCATTTGACTAAACGATCTATGTACAACCACAACAAATGTCATTTAAGA
>NW_006448262.1:0-205 GCF_000325575.1 Pteropus alecto | reverse complement strand
AGTCACCCAGTCTGTGGTACTTTGTTATGGCAGCCTAGAGTGTGTTATCTACCCCTTTGTGGCTTTTCTCAAAAAGATATGGATCTAATTCTCCATCCTTGGATCTAGGCTGGTTTTGTGACTTGCTTTGGCCCATAGAAGGCTAGAAGGAAGCAAAGGTGACAGTGTGATAGTTCTGAGCTTAGGCCTCAAGAGACTGTGCATG
>NW_006448261.1:0-205 GCF_000325575.1 Pteropus alecto | reverse complement strand
GGCTGAAGGCTGTACAATCAATTGCATGCTGTGGCCTAGCTACATTGTGTGATATGTTGTTGAGCAAGTCAGTTGACCCGTCTGCCTCAGTCTCTTTTTGGTGAAGCTGGAAAACGCATGTAGCTCAGACCTACATAGCCTTCTGCTCATCTCAACAACCCATAGTGAATGCCACTGTCAATTTATTGCCCCTAAATTCTCCTTT
>NW_006448260.1:0-205 GCF_000325575.1 Pteropus alecto | reverse complement strand
GAAATGCCAACTGAGGGCTTCATGGCCTTGGGTCTTGGATTATAACATGTGGATGGAAAACTGGACTTCGGAATCACACATAGACAGCCCAAGAAAATCCATGAACTTCAGTGTAATTGATGGAGGAGGAGATCACCGGCTTCCCCCACGAGACGTGGGAACCTTACCCTGCAGCACCCTGGTCTGGGACCTTGAGGAAATCCAA
>NW_006448259.1:0-205 GCF_000325575.1 Pteropus alecto | reverse complement strand
TGGACCCTGAGCTGGTGCTGTCACACATGCCGTCCGGCTGCATCGTCACGACGGCGTCGCTGGGCAGGCAGCTGTCACTGCCTAGGCACAGACAGCTTACATAGGCGGTCCAAGGACGCACGGCCAGCGGGTGGTGGGCATGAGACTCGTCCCACAGCTCGCAGGGACTCTTCCCGGGCATCTCCCCCATCGAAAGCTCCAGGGA
>NW_006448258.1:0-205 GCF_000325575.1 Pteropus alecto | reverse complement strand
CAACAGTAAAACCCACACGTCTGAAAGCAGTTTCATCTTTAGAAAGTTGGCAGCAAAAAAGGAAGATTAAGGAAGATTAAGATCCTTCAGCACCCAGCAACTCTACACTAGTTCCAGCCACTACTTTTCCAGCAGAACCACCTCTTCCCTCTGGAAATCCAGACTCAGTTGAGATCTAGACTTACTACGCCAGAGCATAGCGGGC
>NW_006448257.1:0-205 GCF_000325575.1 Pteropus alecto | reverse complement strand
TAATTTCTGGTGACCACACTGGGCTGCTATTTCACCAGAATCAAGTGCAGTTAGGCAAAATGTCGAGTCATCCTATGGGCCATGGGTAGAAGCTCTGCCACAGATGCCACCCACAAAGCGTGCCAAAGATGATGAAGAGTAGCAGTTATACCCTAGCTGCCCAAAAAGAGCATTGTGTCTGTAGGAAGGTCCAATCTCAGTGTGC
>NW_006448256.1:0-205 GCF_000325575.1 Pteropus alecto | reverse complement strand
TGGGTTTTTGTTTGTTTGTTTGTGTTTAATTGGTTGTTTTAGACTTCACATACTGTATAAGTGAGATCATACAGTATCTGTCTTTCCCCATTTGACATGTTTCACTTAGCATAATCCTTCGAGATCCATCTATGTTGTCACAAATGGCAGAATTTTCTCCTATTTTTATGGTTGTGTGTGTGTATATATCCATATATATATATAT
>NW_006448255.1:0-205 GCF_000325575.1 Pteropus alecto | reverse complement strand
GGCCATAAGCAAGATGTGGAGATAGGGGCTAACACAGGGAGAGGCTACTTGGATGGTGTGGTCAGGGAAGCCCTCTCTCAGGAGGATACCAGCTGCAGGTACAGAGGGAACAGGCTGCACAGGGACTCAGAGGCAGAAAGGAGCGTGGCGGGATGTAAGAGCTAGGAGAGGCCAGTGTACCTGGAGGACAGACAGCTGGAGAAAA
>NW_006448254.1:0-205 GCF_000325575.1 Pteropus alecto | reverse complement strand
TCCTACATTATGGGAAGATGAAATAGAGGAAGATGTTAAAACAAATCCTCCATGTATTCTAGGCACAAAATTAAAGGAGCCAAGCCAGTCTCATCAGAAGTTGAAAGAAAATGGAGATGGATAAATCTTCGAACCCTATGTTCTCTTCAATGGTAGAAATACTTTATTTCTTCGATGTTGAAAGAAATGCAAAGTTCATGTATGA
>NW_006448253.1:0-205 GCF_000325575.1 Pteropus alecto | reverse complement strand
GGAACTGCACTTCTGAGGACACAGATTCCTACCACGTCCTCACCAGAATGATTGCCCTTCAAATATAGGATTAGGAACCCTAACCCTAATTTGAACCCTAATCATAAATTTTACAATAAACATAACCCTAACCCTAACATCTTAAAGTAAAACTAACCCTAAAAGTAAAGCTAACCCAATCCCTAATAGTAACCCTAACCCTAAC
>NW_006448252.1:0-205 GCF_000325575.1 Pteropus alecto | reverse complement strand
CAAACCCCAACGTGCTACACTTGGGGGCAGTGTCCGGAAGGCCGTCGCTACCCCAAATTTAATCGCCCACGCATGTGTCTGAATTCCCGCTCCACAGAGTCAATGCGGGAGGAAAGCTGTCTTCCATTCACCCCTGCGACCAAGCACACGCCATGTGGTCACCGGGCCACGCAGTGATTTCCTCATAGTCACCTTCCCTGCCCCA
>NW_006448251.1:0-205 GCF_000325575.1 Pteropus alecto | reverse complement strand
ACAGTTTGCCCAATGTTTTCCGTGCCCACGCTGTGCCGGGTGCTGCGCAAGGCCCCGCAGTTGGAGGAACCTGGGAAATTAGTTGCCAACAGGCATTACTATCTTAGGAGACGGGCTGTCTGAAATCCTGTTGGAGAAGGGGACTAAAATACTGAGGAAGGGGAGAAGAGAGGGATGGGAAGGTGCTTCGGGGAGGAGGTGACAC
>NW_006448250.1:0-205 GCF_000325575.1 Pteropus alecto | reverse complement strand
TTGTCAGCTGTGCTGCCGTGAATACTGGGGCGCACGATGCCTCGCGTTTGGATTTCGTGCACGTTCCGAGGCTCTCGCCGGTAAATGGTCTTCTCTCCTCTGCGCCTTTCTCAGCTTCAGCCTCGGCTCCTGTCTTGGATCCACGTGGCTGATGTTTTTACAGCTGCTCTCAGGCTTCGCGTCAGCCTCCCCACCCCCGTGTCAT
>NW_006448249.1:0-205 GCF_000325575.1 Pteropus alecto | reverse complement strand
CAAACCCCAACGTGCTACACTTGGGGGCAGTGTCCAGAAGGCCGTCGCTACCCCAAATTTAATCACCCACGCATGTGTCTGAATTCCCGCTCCACGGAGTCAATGCAGGAGGAAAGCTGTCTTCCATTCACCCCTGGGACCAAGCACACGCCATATGGTCACCGGGCCATGCAGTGATTTCCTCATAGTCACCTTCCCTGCCCCA
>NW_006448248.1:0-205 GCF_000325575.1 Pteropus alecto | reverse complement strand
GCGGCCTCCTGGGAGCAGGAACAGGAAGTGGGTTTGGGGAAGGGCCGGGAGGGGGCTGAGGCCGGTGCCCATGGCATCTTACAGGGAGAGGACGTCACTTAAACCCAAGAGCAGCGGGGCCACCGATGTGACGTAGCGCGTGGGGCTGTGCCTGTGTGGTTCTGTTTTGGCTGAAGGATGAGTGTGTGAGGGGCGAGGGCGAAGG
>NW_006448247.1:0-205 GCF_000325575.1 Pteropus alecto | reverse complement strand
AACATGTTTGGAGCCGGCGCCATCAAACAGAGCACTGGGGACCCATCGTGAAGGGGACAGCGGGGGACTGTCAGCGGACCGGTCCGCGTGGCAGTGACTGCCACACGAGCCTGCCACAGACACCGGGACAGGAGCAGAACCAGACCCTCTGCATGGCTGGACACACTCCGGACACTCTGCCAGCCACGAATCTGCCCCTCAGCTA
>NW_006448246.1:0-205 GCF_000325575.1 Pteropus alecto | reverse complement strand
GATTTTACAGAATTAAATGGAATCTTAATATCTCAAACCGAGGCATTTTGCTTTACTTCACAAATTTCAGAGCCTTCCAGGGATAAATGTATAAGCATATGACTCACTCACCAAGGGATTCTTCCTTTGACTAAAGAGCTTTCTCCAAAAGCAAATTCTGCCTTCCACCCTGAGGGCCACAGGATAAGTAGTCAAAGAGGGAAAG
>NW_006448245.1:0-205 GCF_000325575.1 Pteropus alecto | reverse complement strand
CGTGTTAGGGTCATGCTTAAGTTTTGGGTTACCTTTAGGGTTACAGTTACTGTTAGAGTGAGTTTCAGAGATAAATTAGGGATAGGGTTAGGTTTAGGTTGGGGATAGGGTTGGGGTTAGGGTTAGGCTTTGGGTCAGGATTAGGGTTAGGAATAGGGTTTAAGGTTAGGATTAGGATTAAGATTAGCTTTAGTTTTAGGGTTAG
>NW_006448244.1:0-205 GCF_000325575.1 Pteropus alecto | reverse complement strand
CCACGAGGGAGTGTCCTGCAGACGGGCACATGAAAGCAGCTCTGTGAACGGCTGTTGGGTCCTTGTGCCGAAGGCTGGTCCTTCTGGCCAATTCCCTTGGGCCTCCATCAGCCCCGAGATGTGTTCTCGCCGAGGGCCCAGAGCAGCCACCAGCCTGGACAGTCGGGTCCCCCAGCATGCTCCATCCCCTCACAATCCTCACCCC
>NW_006448243.1:0-205 GCF_000325575.1 Pteropus alecto | reverse complement strand
GGGCGCTGCCTTACGTCAGTTTAAGTTAGGCTCTTAGCAGATCTTGGCAATTGTTTTCTTTAAAGTACAGTTCATTTTTTCTGAGTTTTGTTTGTTTTTTATTTTTTGGTGTTTTCTTATTTTTTTGTTTTTTATTCGGTAGACTAGGGCCTCCGGGAGGCGTGAAGTACCCGTTGTATTGCTCAGAGCTCGTCTTGCTTCTTCC
>NW_006448242.1:0-205 GCF_000325575.1 Pteropus alecto | reverse complement strand
CCTCCGACTCATCTCGGAGGCACACAGGTTCCAGCTCTGTGAGCCCAGACGAGCAGCAGCCACTCCCGTGTCCTGCACCCTCACCGCCCAGTAACAAAAGCTGCCATTGGCCGAGGGGCTTACCTGTCACCTCAGTACGGTCCGCCCTCCATCCTACGTGGGACTCGTCATCACTCCCAGTTCAGGGGACTCTGCTGGGAGAGGA
>NW_006448241.1:0-205 GCF_000325575.1 Pteropus alecto | reverse complement strand
CCTTGGGTGAGCAGAAGCCCCGCGGCCTGTCTCTGTCGAGGTGTGAAGTGCCCTGATCCAGAAGCGTGGGCCAGGCCGGACCACCCCAATCCCCCTTTTCCCTGAAGACAGGTGGTCACGCCCCACACCACCCCGCCCCTGCTCTCTGCCCGGGAGGCCCCATCATGGCTCTTAGGCCCCAAGTCCAGTGGCTGCCGCGTAGCGT
>NW_006448240.1:0-205 GCF_000325575.1 Pteropus alecto | reverse complement strand
ACCCAGCTAATCAAGTCAAGTTTGCAAATTCTCTGTCCCCAAAAAATAGATTCTTGGCCTGGGAGGCTGACTCTTGCCTGCTGATACATTTTATTATGCTTTCAAGTGTTTCTTAAAAATGGGAATCAGGTTTAAAAGTCTGTGCCTTTTCCTTAATAATCTAAGTGACAAGATTATTGGGAAATAGGACCACCTGGTAACAGTG
>NW_006448239.1:0-205 GCF_000325575.1 Pteropus alecto | reverse complement strand
TAGGGAACCCAGGCAGGGGCAGAGTTTTGGTGACCAAGTGCATCGTTCATGGAGTTCGGTCGGCAAATATTGGTATGGACTTATCAGCTTCCAGGCCATTTTGTGTGTGCGTGTGTAGTTTTTTGTTTTTGTTTTTTTGTTTCTTTTTTTTGTTTTTGTTTTCTTTCTTTTTTTTTTTTTTTAACTGACACCTGCCCCTCGCCCA
>NW_006448238.1:0-205 GCF_000325575.1 Pteropus alecto | reverse complement strand
TGCTCCCCGCCACCTCCTCCTGTGTGGGGCTGGTCCGCCCAGCACAGCGGTTCCGGAGGCGCCGGATCCGGCCTCGGCGGCCGTGTGTCTGCCCTCTGTCCGGTCCCGACACGCAACAGTGGCCTCCTGGCAGGAGACTCGCGTTCGCCCTGCCCTTGGGGTCGGTCTGTGGGCAGCGGCTTCTCCCCGCTGCCCTCCGTCTGAG
>NW_006448237.1:0-205 GCF_000325575.1 Pteropus alecto | reverse complement strand
CTCTTCAGATATGTCACAAAATTGGGGATTCAAAAAGGAAATTCACGTGGGGATACGTGTAAAAGATTTTGAAATCTTTTACAGAGATGTACGAGCGAATTTTCTTGAAGCCCGAAGGCCTAGGGCAGAGTGACCGAGTGGACCTCCGGCTCCGTCTCTGCGCCCCTAATGTGGACGGCGAGTCCAGATGACATGCCGTTTCCAT
>NW_006448236.1:0-205 GCF_000325575.1 Pteropus alecto | reverse complement strand
AGGGGGCGGGAAGTGCCCAGGTCCCCGAGGATGGCATCAGTGGGAACCATTGTGGGAAGAATGATGGGAAGGACAAAGGCAGGGCAGCTCGGCACAGCAGCTGGGCACGGCTGACAGTGGCCCGTGGACCCCCCCATCCCGGAGGGCAGGGCTGGCACGCGGCAGGCCCGGGGTGCTGACCAGCGCCGGCCGGCCAGACAGCACA
>NW_006448235.1:0-205 GCF_000325575.1 Pteropus alecto | reverse complement strand
TTGTCACCGCTCTCTTTCCATGAAGTGCTTGAAGCGCCTGTGAGATCAGAACACTGTCCTAAGTTCCTCCTGCAGAGAAATGTTGGACAAACGTCGGGGCCACCAGATTCTGCCAGAATAAACTTTGACTCGCTAGGGTCCTGTCATCCGCCTCACTATCCATCGGGCACGGTCCTTGGCTGCTCGTTCATGCGGCAGAGCCAGT
>NW_006448234.1:0-205 GCF_000325575.1 Pteropus alecto | reverse complement strand
AGGCCTCTGGGACAACATCAAGAATACCAACATTCTCTCATTGGGCCTCGAGAGAAAAAAGGAAGAGAGCCAGGAGTTGAAAACCTTTTGGAAGAAATAACTTCAAGAAAGCTTCCCAAACAAGTCCAGAAAGTGCAGAGAGTCCCAAATAAGGTGAACCAAAAAGACCTACACCAAGACACATAATTAAAATTCCAAAAGTTAA
>NW_006448233.1:0-205 GCF_000325575.1 Pteropus alecto | reverse complement strand
CGGGGTCACTTGGAACACTCCGTTACAATGAAGAAGGTAGCATCTCGAAAGCCCTGGGCTCATTTTTACGGGGCCTCCCGATGCCACGCGCTGAGGCGCCCTGAGCGACAGCGTGGTGAGCTGGTGGCCCATGCCCGGTGTCGCGGAGATGGACGCGCACCGCAGGGGCGGGACAAAGGCCTCGAGGAGCCCAGGGCTGTCGGCA
>NW_006448232.1:0-205 GCF_000325575.1 Pteropus alecto | reverse complement strand
AAAACAACAGTCAAATAATTTATTTAACACTGTATTCATAAAAATATTTCAGGTCCTTTAAAAACATTAAGGGAATTGAGTAAATCTAGAAGAATTTATTGTAAATATCTACTGGATTCTCTGAATTGTTAAGCATTGCAGAAAAAACAAAGAAATAGAAGTCTTTTATCTTTTAAAAAGTTACCTTCAGGGTAATCACATTAAA
>NW_006448231.1:0-205 GCF_000325575.1 Pteropus alecto | reverse complement strand
TAGCAGCACACTTCCACCTTTTCTATACAGTCTATTTTTGCCAAGGAAAACCGAAAGTCGCTGTGTGTGGTGTGTAATGTCGAAGGGTAAGTTGAAGAGAAACAATTCTGTTCAGTATGTGCTTAAAATCTCTGTCCTCCAAAGCAGTGTGCATACACGAACATTGTATGTTTTGTAATGCATGTGGAAATTAAAACCGTATCCA
>NW_006448230.1:0-205 GCF_000325575.1 Pteropus alecto | reverse complement strand
AAAGACTTTGTTTACCCATTTTCCTTTGATGGTGTAGGTATACAGTGTGAAAGATAAGGGTACTAATGTGAAAGGTGTGCTAGCCTTCGATCCAGAGGTTCCCCATGATTTTACCTGGATAGGGAATGAATGATTATATTTATTTTGTGTAGGGCACTACTTAAAGACTCTGTTTTCCCTTCATAGTATGGGTAAATGGTCTGTT
>NW_006448229.1:0-205 GCF_000325575.1 Pteropus alecto | reverse complement strand
AGTGTAGTAAATTACAGTAATAGGTTTCCTAACATTGGAAATGTCATTCTTTAGTTCTTGCAATAAATTCCATTTAATTATGAGTATCGTTCTTTTAATATACCGCTGCATTCGGTCGTTAATATGTCATGTATGGTTTTGCTGGTTTTTTGTGTGATGTCCCTCTCTCGTCTGGTTATTAGAATTATGCCGGTTTTGTAGAATG
>NW_006448228.1:0-205 GCF_000325575.1 Pteropus alecto | reverse complement strand
ATTTAATTCTGAAGGACCACATTTCCAAGGAGAGTGTCCTATTTGACAGATTTATTTCTCTCAGTACATTGAATATATTGTGTCACTACCTCTGGCCTACAGGTTCTGCTGAAAAAATCCAGTGATAGTCTTGGGGAGAATGGGGGTTCCCTAGTATGTAACAAGTTGCTTTTCTCTTTCTGCTTTTAAGATTCTCTTCTTGTTT
>NW_006448227.1:0-205 GCF_000325575.1 Pteropus alecto | reverse complement strand
CTGAGGCTCTGAGGATACTTGTTCAGCATCACATAGGTAATTACAGTGGAACTGGACTTTTGTCTGCTCTTGAGCCTATGCTAAAAGTCACAACGACAATTTAATTCTTTCCATCTTCGATGATATAAGTAGGAAAATTAGAGTCATTAGTCCGTATGAAATTGATCACGGAGGTCTAAACTTAATAGTCCAAACTTTTTTGATT
>NW_006448226.1:0-205 GCF_000325575.1 Pteropus alecto | reverse complement strand
CAAAAGAAAGAATAGGATCACTGGTTAGTGGAAATAAAAAAGAGATTTCAATATCATGTTCTTATGTTACATATGATGCCAACCTGGTACTGTGATATAAATAATGTGCTGAGCCCTCTCCTAACCAAGTGGGGAGGGGATGAGAGACAAGGATACTATGTTCGAACACAGAATTAACAGTGACCTACTGAAGCTTGGGGTCCTA
>NW_006448225.1:0-205 GCF_000325575.1 Pteropus alecto | reverse complement strand
TATTCTATGGTGTGTATGTGTATTTATGGAACCCACACTCTACTATACACGTTTGGGCTCTTTTCAGTCCTCCTTCATAGAAACAATGCAGCATTGAGAGCTTTTATAGGCATGTTTTCAGATGCTACTAGAAATGTTGTTTCGATTTGCCTATCAGGAGCAATACTCAACCTCTATTAGTGACAATAAATGTCCTCTAATTAAT
>NW_006448224.1:0-205 GCF_000325575.1 Pteropus alecto | reverse complement strand
GGAAGGGCTTTGTCCTCGTGAATAAAACCATTGTTGACGTTTTGCTGATTGTTAATGAAGACGTTAACTAGCACTAAACGGAGAAACTGCTGTTGTCTGGGCAGCGGACTGGCCTGTAGGAGCCGCGGGCCTGTTTGGTTGGCTGGGAGGGCGTGTGTGCGAATACGGACGGGGTTATCACAGGGAGACCTGCAGGTGCATGTGT
>NW_006448223.1:0-205 GCF_000325575.1 Pteropus alecto | reverse complement strand
GGTGGTGTCCGGTCCCTAATCCCTGGGATGCGAGCGTACTCCCAGATTGTCAGAAACGGCAGCGGGTCTTGGCCTGTTCGGGGCAGTGCCGAAGGTGTAGTTTGGGCGCTCTCGGATCCCGGGACTGACCAGCAAATTAATAACTTCTCATGATGACATACACTCATCATTTATTCCCAGGATACACACTGGATGGCAACAAATA
>NW_006448222.1:0-205 GCF_000325575.1 Pteropus alecto | reverse complement strand
GCCCCCGGGCTTCCACGCCTCGTGTTAAAATGAGGGTGAAACGCCGGCCGCTGCTCCTTGGGGCTGTGATGCCGTGGAGACGCCGCGTGCCCGCACTCGCCGTGCACGGCCCCCGGCTCGGTGAGCGGGGCCGGCACTGTGCTCCACGGGGGACACCTGCCTGGGCATCAGCGCCCTGGCAGAGGCCTGGGGGGCGTGAGGGGCC
>NW_006448221.1:0-205 GCF_000325575.1 Pteropus alecto | reverse complement strand
TAGGTTTGCATTACAGAAAGATCTCATAAACATTTCTAGGAGGGCACGCATGCTGGGAACACATTTTTGATCTTTAAAATGTATTCATCACATTTCCGGGACCCACAACTGTGGGGTCTCTCCAGCCCCGACCCCCTCTCCTAGGGACACCCCAGGATAGAAGACAGCACTGTTTTCATAAGGCTCTTCCTTCTCCAAGAGAGGC
>NW_006448220.1:0-205 GCF_000325575.1 Pteropus alecto | reverse complement strand
AAAGTATCGTGGGCCCAAAGACACACGCCTGGGTCTTCAGAGTGGGGGTTCTTCTTCCGATGAGGCGATGCCGTCGGGGCCGGGGGTGGGGGGAGGGCAACCAGAAGATGAAGAGGTGCCTGTGTGCCCCAGAGCCTCCCTCTGCCCCCCTCAATCTGTCTCCTCCCAGCCCAGTTCCTACAGCCCCTTTGGTCTTTGCTCCAGC
>NW_006448219.1:0-205 GCF_000325575.1 Pteropus alecto | reverse complement strand
CAGCAGAAAGAGATGACATACTATGGAATTCACGGGAATAAGGAGCCGTGATAATTACCGGGTAAACAAAATAACAAAATAACTAAAGAAAGCCATGGAAACGACAAAGGCACAAATCGACTAAAAGTAGAAGAGAGTGAACACGTAAACCCTGGCCAAAACGAACATATGCTGGATAAAATTAACATGAACGGAAATCTCACAG
>NW_006448218.1:0-205 GCF_000325575.1 Pteropus alecto | reverse complement strand
CTCAGAACTCCTTGCCCAGTTGCTCTAATCTACACGGGCTTTGACCTCTTCCCAGGGTCTACTCTCCCAAAAGCAACCCAAACCCCTGATGTATGCACTCTAGTGTCAAAAATGGCCAAGGGGAAGCTGTCTGTAGTAGCTGTGGACTTCTGCAGGCAGGGTGTCCATGTAAATGTGGGCCTTTGTGGTGCTGAAGGTGGAGAGA
>NW_006448217.1:0-205 GCF_000325575.1 Pteropus alecto | reverse complement strand
CTTTTGAAGTAAATGTAATGTAAATCTCGAAAAGAAGCCCAAAAATTAGATAATAGATATAGACAGGGTTTCTCTTAAAGCAAAGACATCATGAAGTAGGTTGGACGACATCAATAGTGTATGGGATGTATTGTTTGGTGCAATATAAAAGTAAAACATAGACTATACCGTTGTTTGTTTGTTTTGGTACAAAATCACAGGAGTG
>NW_006448216.1:0-205 GCF_000325575.1 Pteropus alecto | reverse complement strand
TTCGTGCGTCTCCACGTGTCCCTTGCTGCGTCCTCGGCCTGGCGGGCCTTCTCCGACATGACTCCGCCTCCTGACGCTCCGCACAGCCCCGCTCAGATGATGCCCCCTCGGGTCAGAATGAATCGCTTCTCCCTTTTCTCTCCTACGACGTGTCCTTTGCTCTTCTATCTAGCGCTTATTTAATTCTGCCTCATGTTCCCTCTTC
>NW_006448215.1:0-205 GCF_000325575.1 Pteropus alecto | reverse complement strand
TTATTCCAACAAGATTCTCAGCTGCCTGGCCCTGGTCATCTGTAGGCAACAGTTGGGGAGACTGAATTTTCCATACACGCCTCCTGCTGCTGCTAAAAGATAGTCTAGTGCTAACCAGTTTTGGTACATGGCATTCCTTATCTGAGTCTGTTGATGTGCAAAGAGGGTCCGGGCTCTCCCAGTCTCGTTAGTAATGATTTCTAAG
>NW_006448214.1:0-205 GCF_000325575.1 Pteropus alecto | reverse complement strand
ATAATTGGTATACCAAAAAACTACACAAAATGAATATATACAATTAGTAAATTTGGACCTTTATATGCACTCATTTACCATCATCACAATCAAAGTCATAAACATGTCCATCACCTCCAAACGTTTCTTTGTGTCTCCTTATTGTTGTTGTTTTCATTTTAAAATCAAATCCATGACTTTTCAGTCACATCTAATATTTTTTCAA
>NW_006448213.1:0-205 GCF_000325575.1 Pteropus alecto | reverse complement strand
CTGATCTTTCTTGTTTTATGTTATATACTTCAGTTTGAATCCTTGGCATTTGGTTACCACTACAAATAATGTAAAGGATAATTGTTATACATGTACATTCGTCCATTTTCTTCTGCGTGTGCTTGATCACCATTCCCCTTTGTGAAATTGGATCTTCGGATCCTCCCCTATTCTGTTATTGTTGTCTCAGTTTGTCCCTATGTAT
>NW_006448212.1:0-205 GCF_000325575.1 Pteropus alecto | reverse complement strand
GTCACTGCAACGTGAGCAGGGGCCGGATGGAAGATAGTCCCTGAAGTCCAGGGGGGACAAGGACTTTTGGACTAGGATGGAAGTGGCGGTCAAGATGCCGTGGTTCCCAGGGCTAGGTAGAAGAAACCATAGCACTTGGTAGTGCACCGCGGTGAAAAGCGACCCCAGGCTCCTGGCATGTGCGGAGGGCCACCAGGTGGTGCTC
>NW_006448211.1:0-205 GCF_000325575.1 Pteropus alecto | reverse complement strand
GGCAGTGCTTCCCCAAGTGTGTTCTGTGGAAATCAGTCTGATGAGCTATACTGCCAAAAGCCAAGTACATTTAAGAAGAATAGCAAGCAATCCTCTTGAAAAGAGTCACAGTGCAAATTAAGATAAATCTAGTAAGAACTCTAAAATGTCCTACACAAAGAAACAAATACAGCTTTGCTGAAATAATTTCATTGAAAATATACTT
>NW_006448210.1:0-205 GCF_000325575.1 Pteropus alecto | reverse complement strand
GTAGCATGGCCGTAGACAACACTGCATTCTTAACGCATATGCATAACATACTTGCTTCTGGCATATAAATGGAATCTGCTTTTGGTAAGACAGCTTCCTTGACATCCGGTCCATCTCTGCCCTCATCCCCAATGTTCAGCTGAGTCAGGATCTGGAGATCAGGTTCCGCGTCAGGCCCTGATAAACAAACAAACAAACAAACAAA
>NW_006448209.1:0-205 GCF_000325575.1 Pteropus alecto | reverse complement strand
CTCACTAACATAATCTTTGGATTATGGTTGCTCCCCGGTATCCTACAGAAAGACACCAAGTTTCATATGGACACAGCGTTCCAGTCCCCAGATTATTATTATTATTTACAATAAATTAATACTGTCTTTCTGATGCCAAAAGCTTGTGAGAATTTTAGTTATGGTGAATGAACTCTACTGTTCAGCACCTACAAACACTGACAAG
>NW_006448208.1:0-205 GCF_000325575.1 Pteropus alecto | reverse complement strand
GAGAGAACATAGCAACTCCATAAATGAATGAATAAATGAAAACTATAGAAGCTTTAGCTGCCTGCCTTTCTACCTCCAGGTCTGTCTCACCCTCCAGAACGTAATGTAGCAGAAGGAGTCCACGCCTGTTACTCCTTCCATCCTTGGTATTGAAGTAACAGTTTCTGGCTTATGTCAGGTACCTAAGATGTTCACTGGAAACTTG
>NW_006448207.1:0-205 GCF_000325575.1 Pteropus alecto | reverse complement strand
GAAGTTCCCTCAGGTGGCTGTGGGCTATGTATCGAATACGTCTCGAGTAAAGCAACTATATTGCTATACTTTTAGAATTTTTTACTTCTGGGTGTTTTTTTTGTTTGGTTTTTTTTTTTTTTTGGTAGTTTTCCCCCCTAGAATAGTGTCATTTCTACCTCAGTAATTCTTTTCCTTTAATTATCTGTGGGCTTGACAACCTAAC
>NW_006448206.1:0-205 GCF_000325575.1 Pteropus alecto | reverse complement strand
GAGTCAATATAATAGAGTTGACTGTTTTTGACAACCTGTGAGTAGGTTAAATTATTTAGATAAAACAGTGTAGAGTGAAAAGTGAAGATGTTGGGGAAATATGGCACAAGAGCAGAGGCTGAAGAATAGGCAATGAAGAAATAGAAATGATGAGTGAAGTCATCTGTTCATTGAAGCTTGGCTATCCATGGAAGGAGTTGGTAGA
>NW_006448205.1:0-205 GCF_000325575.1 Pteropus alecto | reverse complement strand
TATTGCAATGACAATAACCTTTAATTGCCTGTTTTTCTCTCACTCATTTAAGGAGCATCTATTGTGTGCCTTTTTCTGGGCTGGTAACAAAAGTCCAGTAAGCCAGATTCTATATTCCACATTCTATACTAAAGAAAGCAAAAGAGAAAGAAGCTTTTTTCTTAGCTGAACCCAAGAAATTGGATCCATTGAGACCTCATCCCTA
>NW_006448204.1:0-205 GCF_000325575.1 Pteropus alecto | reverse complement strand
GGCCCCAGCCCAGACCTGGTGAATCGGAGCCTACATTTTCACAAGCCCCAGCTGGTCTACAGGACATAAAGTGTGAAGGCGATCAGATGGACAAACTTCTCATTCACCCCTCAGAGATGCCGAAACAGAGCTCAGCTTACTTTTCCTATTAATTTTTACTTTGATTGGTCTTTCCTTTAAATGGAGAGCTACGTCCTCTTTCTTG
>NW_006448203.1:0-205 GCF_000325575.1 Pteropus alecto | reverse complement strand
GCATTGCAGTCTAGCTCTGTGAGCCTTTGACTCTCCAGTCATCGTCGTATGGGAGACATCTCACCCACACAAGGCTTAATCTCTGTATAACTGAAAGAGAGACAGTGACTCTGCAGAACTCTTAAGTCTGTGCTGGGGGCTGAAAAATCACCATAGGACTCTCTCAGTCTATCTTGGAGCCTTATCTCATGAAGTTATAAGTCTT
>NW_006448202.1:0-205 GCF_000325575.1 Pteropus alecto | reverse complement strand
TCTTTTAAAGAATTTCATTAAACATTTGTTTAAGTATAGAGTTCAGTGACTTTTCATATTTTTACAAAGTCGTGCAACCATTATCACTATCTTATTCCAGGACATTTTCATCAACTACCAAAAGAAACTCCATCCTCATTATCAGTCATTCCCCATTTCTTCCTTCTCCAAGCCCCTGGCAGCCACTAATCTACTTTCTGTCTCT
>NW_006448201.1:0-205 GCF_000325575.1 Pteropus alecto | reverse complement strand
ATCTCTTGCGAGCATTGCTTCCCTCTTGGTACTTTACAAAATTCTCTCTGTCCTTGGACAGATTGGGTATAGTGTGCGGGTCTCTTTGAGTTTATCATGCGTACAGCTCATTGAGTTATTATGCTACGTATGTGCGGTTAGGTGTGTGCCGTGTATTTATTTCTCTCCGCTTGGTCAACATTACAGGAGATTCTCAAGGCCCATG
>NW_006448200.1:0-205 GCF_000325575.1 Pteropus alecto | reverse complement strand
GAAATGCTAACAGTCAGGACTCTGGGCAAAAGAGTTGGTCTGTGGTTCATTCAAAGGCCGAAGGAGCACCCCGTTAGCACCCCGTTAGACCCCGTTAGCACCCCGTTAGACCCCGTTAGCACAGGCATTTGTTGTAGCCAAGGGCGCTTCATGGATGAGTTTTTTAGCCCATTCTGTGCCATCTGCTCGGGAAGACCTACAAATA
>NW_006448199.1:0-205 GCF_000325575.1 Pteropus alecto | reverse complement strand
AACAATTTTCTAGCAAAATATAAATTGCCAAAATTCGTTCAATAAGAGGAGAAGATCTGAGGAGCCCCAAGCAAGAGCAAAATGACTGTCAAAGATGTATGTCACTCTTAACGAGACCGCGTGTGGAGTCCTTCCGCCTTTTCTTTTGTATTTAAACAGTTTTGGAACACAGGAAGAAGAAATGGGCTTCCTTTTTTTCTAACCC
>NW_006448198.1:0-205 GCF_000325575.1 Pteropus alecto | reverse complement strand
GCTTGTCAAAACCCCAACTCTGCTCAAACCTAAATTTTTTTAACATCCTAACCTGCAGGTGAGCAGTAGAATGTAAAGAAAACAACACGGCCAGGCAGGCTGACTGATTTCGCTTTAAAATTATTACCACGCGTGTCACGTGGACCTCAGCACCACCCAGCAATCCCACGACACTTTGCTAATCAGTTCACTCACCTGTTCTCCA
>NW_006448197.1:0-205 GCF_000325575.1 Pteropus alecto | reverse complement strand
TGTGGGCCCCCACAGCCACCCCGCCAGATGGGCAGGCTCAGGGTCATTGACCCCATTTCACAGATGAAGGGGGAGACCCCCAGGTGCAGAGACTCGCCCAGGGCTAGACCACCAGCTGCTAATCAGACACCACCCTCACTCCCGGGGTGACCTTGGCCCTAACCTCTCGGTTCCCCTAATGAGTGAGTGCTGTGTCTGTGAGCCC
>NW_006448196.1:0-205 GCF_000325575.1 Pteropus alecto | reverse complement strand
ATTATTCTCCAGGTGGGAATGCCCTGCACATGGTAAAATATTAGTGGACCCACTTCTCACTTCCCGAATGCCCACAGTGCTCCCCGAATATTTTATCATCATGTATTCCCATATCTCCACATCTGCCAGGTCATTTCTGCTCTAAAGTTTTCTCTTACGTTTTTTTTTTTGTTCATTCTGTCAGTGTTTACTAAATAAGTGCCTG
>NW_006448195.1:0-205 GCF_000325575.1 Pteropus alecto | reverse complement strand
TGAACTATGGACTTTAAGTGATAATGTCAATGTAAGTTCATTGATTGTAACAAATGTACCGCTCTGATGGGGGATGCTGAGAGTGGGGGCAGGGGTTATATGGGAAATCTCTGAACCCTCCTCTCAGTTTTGCTATGAACTCTAAACAACTGAGTGTGTTTGGACTCAGTGCTGTGCTGGAGCTGACTTATGCTGACTTATAAGA
>NW_006448194.1:0-205 GCF_000325575.1 Pteropus alecto | reverse complement strand
CGTGTTGAAAACGTTCAGTTGGAAGGACTCAGAAGCTGTCAAAGCTGAGGCAGACTATGGTTCGACTGGACATCCGGGCTGAGAGTTTAGGAACTAGGTCTGGGAGAGGAATGAGGAGGATAGGCAGCCTCTCCCCTTCCCAAGATGCAAAGTGAAAAGAAGACAGGGTGAGGGAGAGAACCACGGGGATCACGAACTTTTAGTG
>NW_006448193.1:0-205 GCF_000325575.1 Pteropus alecto | reverse complement strand
TCAACTTTCAGCCGAAGGTTCAGTCAATGTAAAGCCTTCCTGTCTAAAATTTACAATAATCTATCCCTTTATTTATCAAATTTTGTCTTCTCTGAATGTTTTTACTACTCGGGTATTTTGTAAACTTTAGAGTGAAACCTGCTGTCTCCTCTTCATCCTACAGCACTCGGGATGAATGCTGGATGGGAGCAGGTTGCCATGTTTC
>NW_006448192.1:0-205 GCF_000325575.1 Pteropus alecto | reverse complement strand
GATACTTAACCTCTTGAAATCTTGGTTTCTTCCTCTAAACTTGAGAGTAAGAATAGAACTGAGTTTTTTGAGGGTTAAATTATATGGAGCATAGGAAATACAGGACACTGTCAAATAGGCTTTCTAGCTTTAAGAAAACAAACATTTGAAATTCAGACAAAAAGATATAGTTGATCCATGAAGCTCAAAAATCATTTTTATTCAT
>NW_006448191.1:0-205 GCF_000325575.1 Pteropus alecto | reverse complement strand
GGAATTGAAAATGAGGAAGAAGAAATAAGGGAAGTAAATGGTTCCGTAAGCACAGATGTGTTTTTGGCCTTGAGAGACAGACGGCAGCTGAGCCTGGGAGGCGGTTCCTGCCCCGGAAGGGGGCGGGGTCGGCCACAGGGGTGCTGCGTCTGGGAGATTTAAGGTTAGACGTACTGCTGAGGGTGTAAGCATGTAAGGAGCAGGG
>NW_006448190.1:0-205 GCF_000325575.1 Pteropus alecto | reverse complement strand
GTTCTATTACAATAAAATGGAATGGGTGTTGTGGGGCCCCAAAGAAAGAGCAGGAGGGACCACTTGGCCTCCTCCTGTGGGAGGAGGAGAATCAGGGACCCAAAAAGCTCTACGGAAGTGGTGAAGCCTGAGGGAGTTCAGGCTGGGGTGGAGGGTGAGGGTGGGTAGCCTCAAGTGGAAGGGACAGCCAGGAGCAATGCATCAT
>NW_006448189.1:0-205 GCF_000325575.1 Pteropus alecto | reverse complement strand
AATGGCTTTATGAAGTGATTCTTGAGCCGGCCAGCAGCCCATCTAGCGTCTGGGCCCCCTTTTTACAAGAGGTAAGGGGGGGGCAGGGCAAGTATTAACAAAAGAAAGGGAAGAATTAATTTTAGTCCAGGACGTGTTCTTTTGGAGGCACTGACGCTGGCTTTGGAATTGTAGACTTCGCCACAAGGCAGGCCGTCTGGCTGGC
>NW_006448188.1:0-205 GCF_000325575.1 Pteropus alecto | reverse complement strand
GCAGGCCGGTCTGCGTGTGCCCGTGCCGCACGGACATGTTCGTGCGTGCGTGTGTGCCCTGGGCTCTCTTTCCAGGCCCGGTCTGGCTCGCTCCTCGCTTCGCCCGAGTCCTCATAGCCGATGGGGCATCTCACGTTCTGGGGGCCGAAGCCCTTACTTAACTGACTTACGCGTGAGGCCTGTGCTCCTGGGCCGCGAGGTCTGT
>NW_006448187.1:0-205 GCF_000325575.1 Pteropus alecto | reverse complement strand
AAAAATTTAAGCTAATTCCTCTTACTTTTTTCTTTTTACCATAATAACAAACCCTTGGTATTTCACTGACACTGAAATATATTTTTAGAATAAAATATTGTTCTGCAAGATAAAGAAAAATCAGTTATATTTGGGATCACAGGCCCTATGTCTCACACTCCATACACGCATCTCATTCAGAAGGAAGTAGCAAAAGTAACAGCAA
>NW_006448186.1:0-205 GCF_000325575.1 Pteropus alecto | reverse complement strand
CTGTGACGGGGTGACACGTCCTGTACCCCAGAGGCGCTGCAAGGGTCGAGGCACGCGGGTGCGCACAGAGGGGCTCGTGGCTCGTAGGCACCGGGACGACTCGGTCCCCTGCTCCCCACTGCCGAGTGACCGGCCCTGGCTGGCCTCCCTGGTCCCGCCGCCCACGACACACCCTCGCACCCCGTCGGCACTGAGAGCCGAGCGT
>NW_006448185.1:0-205 GCF_000325575.1 Pteropus alecto | reverse complement strand
TATGATATAATATACACAACAGGTTCTCGAATAATATCGTTTTATTCAATGTCATTTCATTATAACATTAATAAGAAAAAAAAATTCCCAGCAGGGGCCACTGTTTGTGTAGAGTTTGTATGTCCTCCCCACATCCGTATGGGTTTTCTCTGGGTACGCATATTTTCTCCCATATTCCAAAGATGAGCATGTGAGGCGAATGGCG
>NW_006448184.1:0-205 GCF_000325575.1 Pteropus alecto | reverse complement strand
GATCTGAAGAAGTTAGCCCGTAAAGGCCCGCTTATCCTCTAATACAGATAAATCACAGAGCAGTGATAGTGACGAAAATAGAAAACAATGGTATTGCAGTGTTGTGATGTAAGTAAAAGGAGCAAACAAGACGGCATGAAAATAGCGATTTTGGTAAGTGAAGAGAATTTGCTTTACTTAGGGAAGGAAAGGAGGCGGATGGGCC
>NW_006448183.1:0-205 GCF_000325575.1 Pteropus alecto | reverse complement strand
TATGGAGAAAAATATAGGCCACTGGTTGATAATTTTGCAGGGCGGTACATTTCATGCACGAGCTCAGAGGGCTTCCAGCTACAAGAATTATCCACAAGCAGGGGACACGGCAAGCAGGGGACACAGCGAAGAAAATGGAGCTGGTCGAATTGTGAGAGGCTTTTCGTCAAAGAGGAAAGCCATGTAAATTGCGGTTGGAGTGGAG
>NW_006448182.1:0-205 GCF_000325575.1 Pteropus alecto | reverse complement strand
CTTAAAACTCCCTGTTGACTTGCAATTACAATTAGAATAAATTCCATAAGTTTTATCAATAATTAGTGGGCTTTTTATTTTTTTAGTGATTTGGGCCCCACCGCCTCTCTTCTCTATTTTACTCTCATTACGTTCCAGACGATCTGGTCTTCCTTCTTCTTCTCAAACAGGATGTTTCTTTTCTTTTTTTTTCCTCTTCCATTTC
>NW_006448181.1:0-205 GCF_000325575.1 Pteropus alecto | reverse complement strand
TTGTGAGGAAACAGTAACTCGAAATAATAAAATTGTCCATACGCACTTGAGTTAGAAGAAGAAAAAAGTGAGAGAGAGAGAGAGAAAGAAGGAGAGAGAGGAGTTTTGTTTAATGTTTCATGCAAAATAATTTAGGCGAAATCAAATTATTAAAGCTTAAACTTCGTCTCAATATTTGTTGATTAACAGTTGTAAAGTTTAATAA
>NW_006448180.1:0-205 GCF_000325575.1 Pteropus alecto | reverse complement strand
TTTGCTAGAGAGAAATTCTGAGGCAGCCATTCTTTTTGCCATCAGGAGGTACCCTCAAAATGACTCAGCATTTTTCCCACAATAGAGCAAAATGGCAGCTATTGATTCAACTGTTATCCAGATGCTTCTTCACAGCACACTTAGCCTCCAAATATTAATACCGCCAATGTGCAAGTGCTGCCACCAGCGCCATAAAGCAGGTTTC
>NW_006448179.1:0-205 GCF_000325575.1 Pteropus alecto | reverse complement strand
TGGATAGATAGATATCTTCTCTTTTTATGAAATTCAGCCCAAGAAGACTGAAAGCTCTAATGCCAAGGGTGAAACAGTGTCCTCCCGCAACACCGAAGGGTGAAACAGTGTCCTCCCGCAACACCGAAATGAGCTCCGTTGTGCAGTGCATGTTGAAGGGTCTAGTACGTGGGGGCTGGGACGGAAGACGCAGGAACGCGTCTGT
>NW_006448178.1:0-205 GCF_000325575.1 Pteropus alecto | reverse complement strand
TTCTATCCCTTAATTTTGTCCTGAACTTCTTTATGTTATTTTTGTTCACCTACATGGTTAAAGTGAATTTGAGTGTTTCTTTCTGTTCCAAGAATACTATGTCTTCCTTGGCAAAAACGAACAAATAAAGAAACAACAACAAAAATCCAACTAGAGATTGCTCTGGTTTCCTCTGTGTGACACAATATAGGTGAGAGACTTGCAG
>NW_006448177.1:0-205 GCF_000325575.1 Pteropus alecto | reverse complement strand
TCCACCGCAATTCCAGACACCACCTTTGAATTCCATGCAATAAGAAGGGGCAAGGGGCAACGACAGGAGTGCCCCACCGAAGTCCGCCCTTGTCATCGAGAAAACAGCAGTGTTTGCGAGAGGCCCAAGCGAATGGGCTGCCGTCTCAGCTGTCATCAACTAGAACCGGGTCACGTGGGCACCCCTAGTTGGAAGGGAAGCTGGA
>NW_006448176.1:0-205 GCF_000325575.1 Pteropus alecto | reverse complement strand
GGACGACCAAGGACAGCTGTGTGGGCACTGGGTGCCGACTCTGCAGTCTGAGTGGCCTTTGGCTTCCAACCTAGGAGGTACCCAGTGGGTGGGGGGCTCTGGGGAGGGCTAGGGTCCACTCACTTGGACACCCCCGGGCAGGAGCCCTCGCAGAAGGTGATGTTGACGAGGGCCTCGCAGTCCCCGTGCCGCAGGATGGTCCTGT
>NW_006448175.1:0-205 GCF_000325575.1 Pteropus alecto | reverse complement strand
CTGTTCCCCTGACTGGGCCTCGCTCTGAGCTTCAGGCCTGGCCGGACTTTCTGGTTCTCGATCCCTAAGACGTCGCCGAACACTGACTTCTGTGTGAACCTCCATTTCCGAGTCTGCAGCCAGGACAAACCCGTGCTGGTCACCCCCACGGCGACGACAGGAAGCCCCACTCAGCGTGGCCGCCAAGCCCTCCCTGCGTGGCCCT
>NW_006448174.1:0-205 GCF_000325575.1 Pteropus alecto | reverse complement strand
GACTATTTAACTACAGAGACTTTAAAAAAAAAAAATTTTCCTTCCATCTCGGTTTTGACAAAGAAATTGAGTTTTCAATACAAAGGGTAATTTTCTGCTGATGTCCTTGGGTATCCCCACCACTTCAGGGGTAAGTCCTTCATTGATGGGGATGACACAAAGTTTGACCAGTATCAAGAGACTTTAGGTACCTCCTGGATGACTT
>NW_006448173.1:0-205 GCF_000325575.1 Pteropus alecto | reverse complement strand
TTGTTTTATTTTTTGAGGAAGATCTTGACTCTGCTTAGCCCACCTCCCTGCAGGTGTGGGTGGAGTGGTCCTCTGCTTGGGCGTAAATTTAAGCAATTTTTTTTTTTTTAAACAAAAAGAATATCAGCCCTATATTATCATTTCTTGACTGTCAAAGTATTGGGCATTGCCCTTACTGATCAGTGTAGACGCTTTATCTCCAGGT
>NW_006448172.1:0-205 GCF_000325575.1 Pteropus alecto | reverse complement strand
GGTGGACGGGGACCGAGATGGACTCCCCCAGGACATCCTGGGGCCACCTCCCATGGCTCGCCTGCTTGTGACCTGCTGCACACTGTGGGGCGTTCTTTCTGGAGAGAACAGATCTGGGTCCGCTGTCTCCTCCTCGCTGCCCAGAGACGCTCTGGCCAGCCTGTGCGGAAAGCAGGTCACTCAAGTGGGGACGTCCAGAGCAGGT
>NW_006448171.1:0-205 GCF_000325575.1 Pteropus alecto | reverse complement strand
TGCACCCCAGACCCTGCATGGGATGAATGATGCAATGTGGCCGCCTTGGAAAGTGTGTGTAAAGGGTTCAGAGATAACCGACTGCTTTTGTCTCTTGTGCATTTAGAGCTGTCACAGAGCATGGGTTTCCTAGCTGTTGGCAAGTGAAGATGGTTTAGAGGGTACCAGACGACAGGCTCCCCCTCACACAGATGGGAATCAGTAG
>NW_006448170.1:0-205 GCF_000325575.1 Pteropus alecto | reverse complement strand
TCTACCTGAGGGAGAAATAAAATTTAATTGTGACAATTTACTGGTGTTTGGGATTTTTTTTTTTTTTGTTATAGCAGCCAGTGTTAATTATCCTGACTAATACTTTTTTTTAAAATTATCATTTATGTAGTCGTTCAGAGGCTTGTCGATTCCATTTACTCTCATCTCTCGCTTGTTCTGTTAATTTAATTTATTCGCTCTATTT
>NW_006448169.1:0-205 GCF_000325575.1 Pteropus alecto | reverse complement strand
TCTGGATTCCTCATCCCTTTCATCCAAGCCAGTCCTGGGTGCTCCCAGGAGTCAAGTTTCACACACGACAGCTGATGAAATAGCCTCGCGCCTATTTTTTATAGTGAGCAGTGGACACAGACGTGGGTCTTGAGAAGACAATCGGTAACACTCTGAGCCACGTATTCGATTTCCCTCTGTCTTTAGCCTCTGCTCTCCCTGTCCC
>NW_006448168.1:0-205 GCF_000325575.1 Pteropus alecto | reverse complement strand
AACTTACTGAATGGGAGAAAATATTTGCAAATAATCTGATAAAGGGTTAATACCCAAAATGTATTTTAAAATCTCATACAACTCAATAGCTAAAAAAAAAAAAAAAATCCAATCAAAAACTGGGAAAATGTGAATAGACATTTTTCCGAGGACAAGCATACATATGAAAAGATACTCAACATCACTGACGATCAGGGAAGTGAAA
>NW_006448167.1:0-205 GCF_000325575.1 Pteropus alecto | reverse complement strand
CGGTATACAGCAAGTGCTCAATAAATGCTGCCACCGACAGAACCAAGAACATCTGTTGTGTCGGCACCGCCCATTTCTTTCTGCCTCAGCTGCTTGTATTTCGGATACTGTCAGTAATTATTCTGGACCAACATTCACTTACTCCTCCCCGAAGCTTCCTAGTCCGTTTTTCTCATCTCAGGCAGCCATCGCAAAAATCCTCAGT
>NW_006448166.1:0-205 GCF_000325575.1 Pteropus alecto | reverse complement strand
GTTTTTAATGTAATTAAAAATATGTGTTTATCTTACTTTAAAATCCTCTCTCTTTGTCATTACTTTTGTTTTATACATTAGATATTTCGCTCTTGCTGGCGCCTCACTTTTCATTCCTTTTTGTAGGTTTCTGTGCAATAAAGTGACTTTCCTCTAGAGCCCAACACAGGGCTTTGCATGTAGTAGATGTTCCTATATTGAATAA
>NW_006448165.1:0-205 GCF_000325575.1 Pteropus alecto | reverse complement strand
GCCGTTAACGGCAGCCGTTAACGGGGATGCGTTAACAGCCTGCGCCGCGCGCCACAGCCCCGCACGGCGCATCGACCGGGCCCGAGTGTCGCCGGCGTGAGGTCGCGTATCCCAGGATGGAAGAGTCGTTTCTCGCCAAACGACTGTGTGCCGGCCTCGGGAACGGGAGCAGGTCAGGGCGAGGACGACGCGGTCCCCGGCGTCC
>NW_006448164.1:0-205 GCF_000325575.1 Pteropus alecto | reverse complement strand
TATACATTATATTTATTTTATACTGGGCCAGTATAGAATAAATCTTTAGTCAATGAAAAATGCACAAGTCCTGGATTCTTGGAGAACTAGACACTACTCATTGCTTTGTAAAAGGTATCAAATACAAAGTGGAATGAACTGCGTGAACTCTTTTCATTTGCTTGAACTTGTTTTGTAGTTTTTTCTGTTTCACATATTCCTGTGT
>NW_006448163.1:0-205 GCF_000325575.1 Pteropus alecto | reverse complement strand
CAGTGCTGTGCCCGCCGGCGAAGGGCAGCCGCCTCTGGGCTGTCACCATCCGAAACGGCGGAGCCCAGAGGCGCAAGCTGGCGAGGGGTGCGTCTGTTGTCAGTCTTGTAGCTCTGTCCCTTGTTCTGCTGTGACGGTCGTAATGACGGACGTCCCCGTGCATCGTTTCACTCATTCTGCAGAGGTCACACGCTCGAGCACACTT
>NW_006448162.1:0-205 GCF_000325575.1 Pteropus alecto | reverse complement strand
AGTTATGCTTTTCAGAGTCTTTAAATTTGACTACCTGGATCTTTTAGACAGTCAGACAATGAATAAACAAAAACAGACAATATCCACCCCCACCACAATTCATTTAAGCATCTATTTTAAAAAGAGGAAAGTGTGACAAAATATTATACTTGACTGAATTTTGACAGTAAGTGGAAAATTTGTATTTTGTACCGTCTTTGGTACT
>NW_006448161.1:0-205 GCF_000325575.1 Pteropus alecto | reverse complement strand
GGGAACCTTCTGAACACTAAGCAATAGCTGTCCGATATGTATCTTAGCAGAGAAATGGTAGGAGGGTATAATGGGGGAAACTAAGAAATGTAAAGTAAGGAAGACAAAAACAGACTTTCCCTGAACTTTCCTGAAAAAAAGCTAGATACTTCTCAAACACAGAAGGAACGAGCCTTTACTTAATTTTCCATCCCTGATTCTTGGG
>NW_006448160.1:0-205 GCF_000325575.1 Pteropus alecto | reverse complement strand
CTGTAGTACATTTAAGGTTATTTCCCACTCTATTGAAATGTGATTGGAGTGTTATGAATGTTTTTCACCAAAGGAGGAAGCTGCAAGAGTTGTCCCACGAAATGTTTTTTAAAATTCATTCTCCTCCCCCATATATCCCACCCCATCCTATTCCCATTAGAAATTGATTAAAAGTGCTGCTATAGGCTGAATTGTGGTCCCTCCA
>NW_006448159.1:0-205 GCF_000325575.1 Pteropus alecto | reverse complement strand
TTCTTACTCTTTACTCTACCTGCCTGGCTGCTTCAGTTTCAATGTCACTTCCTCCAGAAAGGTCTATGTGGAACACGCAACCTGGACCAGCTTCCCTCTGTCTGCTCGAGCTTATTGCTGGCTCAGGTCTTAACCCTTCCTCTCTGTGTCTATGCCCTCTGCAAGTAACGTCGAAGTTCCTCTCATGGCCGAGGAGGAGGCTGGT
>NW_006448158.1:0-205 GCF_000325575.1 Pteropus alecto | reverse complement strand
TACCATTTTAAAAACATAAAACACTCTGTTTTTAAAACTAAAATCCACTGAAATTGCCTTCCCAGTCAACTCTCCTTTCTGGATAACAGAATCCTCAATTTGCTCTTCTCTGGGAGGGTTAGAGGGCCATGAATCTTAACTAGTTTAAGCCAATTGCAGGATTTCTACACCCCTTGCCACTGACTAGGTTAGAAATGGTTTATGT
>NW_006448157.1:0-205 GCF_000325575.1 Pteropus alecto | reverse complement strand
CCCCAGGTCTGCAGTGTCCTGTCCTGACCTGACCTCCTGCCTCCCAGGAGACGCCTCCACCTGCCTCTGGGTCACCTGTCCTTCCTTTCCAGTTTCTTTGTCAGTCACCTGACCTTGACTCCAGCCTGTCAGCACCTCCCCGGGCACCCCAATAAACTCACTTCATCACCTGATCGCTTCTCTCATGTGACTTATGGTGTGTGTG
>NW_006448156.1:0-205 GCF_000325575.1 Pteropus alecto | reverse complement strand
TACAAGGCCAGCATTACCCTGATACCAAAACCAGATAAGAACGCCATACACAAAAAAGAAAATTATAGGCCAATATCCCTATGTTGCAAAATATAGATGCAAAAATCCTCACAAAATATTTGCAAACTGAATTCTACAATACATTAAGAGGATTATACACCATGATGAATTGGGATTTATTCCAGGGATGCAAGAATGGTTCAAC
>NW_006448155.1:0-205 GCF_000325575.1 Pteropus alecto | reverse complement strand
TGTCTCCAGATAGTGCCTGAGCTCTCTTTCCACCTATGCAGCAGCCCAGACGGTCAGGCCTGGGCTGAGGTGTGGAGGTCTAGGTTGGGTTTGATGGTGAAATGAGACTTGTTTGTGTTCTAGAATTGGATAATGTAAGAAGGATTTGAAAGAAAAAAAAAGTAAATGGAAGAAATCCCAAACCATGTAGATCATCTATCTAGCA
>NW_006448154.1:0-205 GCF_000325575.1 Pteropus alecto | reverse complement strand
GGGTCGTGCCAGGGGCCCCTGGGACATGCTTCCCTCTGCTCCCATGTCTCTGTGCAAGGACTTCACGTCGTTGGTTCTCAGCTCCACAAATTGCCACGGGAGCCATCATTTCTTCCCGATTTAAGCCATTTCTCTTTCTCCTTTGATTTATGGTAAAACATATTTAACCTTTTTCATTATTAAGACTGGCCTACGTCTGTCCTCT
>NW_006448153.1:0-205 GCF_000325575.1 Pteropus alecto | reverse complement strand
CAACCCTGAACGTCCCTGGGGCTGCCGGTGAGGACCCTCAGCTGACACAGCAGCCGAGCGCATAGCGCGCGTCCACGCCTGGAAGGACAGTTCCAAGGCCTTCGTCTGCCTTTCAGCATCCTTTGTGGCCTGACCCAGCCAGAGGGCTCAGGAGGTCAGTGGTCAGAGTTGAGCTGTAAATGGTGGTGCAAAGGAGAGGAAAAGG
>NW_006448152.1:0-205 GCF_000325575.1 Pteropus alecto | reverse complement strand
GCTTCCTGTGCACCTGTCTGTTTTCCCCAGTCACCCCCGGAGTGTCTCAGGACACATTTGTTGAATATTTATGAATGGCGACAGTGCTTCTGGGCATTCGCGGGGAGGGGGTCTTCCTGTGTGGCACTCGAGGTTGGACTCCCCTCACCCTCAGCCGAGGTCTTGTGGCGTTCGGCCGCCTGGTGTTGAGGTTGTGGCGCCCACG
>NW_006448151.1:0-205 GCF_000325575.1 Pteropus alecto | reverse complement strand
CTCCTTCTTGACTTCTCTATGGAAAAACCAAGTGATTGTGCATGAGACTAGCCGGGTGCTTTGGCCCTGGGCTCCCCAGATGAAGGGCTTGAGGCTGGCGCTGCTGCCAGGACCTTCCTGTGTCCGGTCGGGGATCATGCTGGTGTTGCTACTGAGTTTCCTGCCAAGCCTGTACTGTGACCTGGGATCAGTATATTACTCCTCC
>NW_006448150.1:0-205 GCF_000325575.1 Pteropus alecto | reverse complement strand
TTCTTCCTTTCCAATTTAGATGCCTTTTGTTTCTTTTGATTTTCTGATTGCTGTGGCTAGAACGGTTTTTAAATTAAATGTGTTGGGGTAACCACCTCTACCTTTAGCTACCTCCCCTCCCCTTTCGCTCTAGAAATCACTAAACTGTTGTCTATGTCCATGAGTCTCTATCTGTTTGTCATGTTCATTTTTTTGCTTTCAGTTT
>NW_006448149.1:0-205 GCF_000325575.1 Pteropus alecto | reverse complement strand
TAATAGCACAAATAATTCTTATATGAGATTAAGGAACAAATGTAAATTTATTTAAACGATAAGGTATATAAAACATATATACACAGAATTATAGAATTTGTGCATGTACCAAAATATTGACAGTAACTTATACATGGTAAGCACCAAATAATTATCGAATAAAAAATGAATAATAGATTCCATTAGATTGAGGTACTCTGTTATC
>NW_006448148.1:0-205 GCF_000325575.1 Pteropus alecto | reverse complement strand
AGTCAGCACTGCCCGTCAGGTTTGATGGACACGTCTGTCACCCCTTTCCTCGTGAGTTCATTTTGGGCGTTGCGGCAAAACCAAGCACAGTGTCATTGCCCCAGTTCCCCAAAGGTCACAGGGACCCGTGCGAACAACCGAGCCGCAAGTGCTTCTTGGTGAGGTGGCTCCCACGGACCAACGTGACAGCGCGTCAGAACCAGGG
>NW_006448147.1:0-205 GCF_000325575.1 Pteropus alecto | reverse complement strand
GAGACTGGAGGCTCCGTGGTGACCACCAAGAGGACAGGGGACACGGGGTCGGGACGGGGTGGAGGGGAGGCAGGGAAGAGCTCAGGCTGCAGCTTGGGAAATGGGAGGGTCTCGGAGCTCCCCGAAAAGACAGGGGGAGGAAGGAGCCCGAGGAAGATGGAGGGAAGAGGGAAGCGAGGGGAAGTGGGGGGAAGTGAAGGGGAAG
>NW_006448146.1:0-205 GCF_000325575.1 Pteropus alecto | reverse complement strand
AAAGACACTGAGGTCATCCTATCTCAGAAGGGGTTCGCCATAATCCGTCATGCACCCCAAGACTTTTAGGCTTCTCCTCTTACAAAATCCTTATGGGAGACCCCCCCCCACACACACACACCAGCGATAAGAAAATTAGAGGAAGATCCTAAATTAATAGATGATCTAGAAACATCCCAACACCTTCAGGCTATAGGGAAGGTCT
>NW_006448145.1:0-205 GCF_000325575.1 Pteropus alecto | reverse complement strand
TCACTGTGAGCACCAGTGCCGATTCGGCTGTACGCAGGGAGCATCAGAGACTTATAGAGAGATATTGTTGTAGTGAGGGCTGAGGTAAGACTCACTCGATACAGAAGTGCCTGGGTATCCATTGTTCCCTGTCGAGCCCTCCCCCTCCCAGTGTGGGACTCAGCACTGCGATAGCCATGATGTCATCAAACTGGATAACAGAGGT
>NW_006448144.1:0-205 GCF_000325575.1 Pteropus alecto | reverse complement strand
ACTGTTGAGTCCCTCTCCTGCATTCTTGATTTCAGTTATTGTATTCCTCATTTCTGACTTTTTAAATGTTTTCTCTCTCCATTTTTATGTTTCTCATCTCCTTTTTGAAGTTCTCACTGAGATTACTGAGCAGCCTTATAAACAGTGTTTTGAACATTGTGTCTGGTAGTTTGCTTGTCTCCATTATGTTTAGTTCTTTTTCTGG
>NW_006448143.1:0-205 GCF_000325575.1 Pteropus alecto | reverse complement strand
GGCTTGTATCCTGCAGACAGGTTCTCCTATCCCAGCCCAATCACTCCTCCCGGACAGAGTTTGGCTCTGCTGCCTGCCCCTAAGCCCCACGAACATTACACTATCTACACCCATCAGTAAACCTACACCTTCTTGTTCCTGCTAAAAAAGTAACTTTAAAAATCCCTTCTTAAGGCCTAAACATTATTCTTTTTCATCAGGTCTC
>NW_006448142.1:0-205 GCF_000325575.1 Pteropus alecto | reverse complement strand
AATGCCCCTTTTTTGCCATGCAGTTACATTCCCAGATTCCATTGGATATCTTTGGGGGCCAATATCTAACCTACTTCACATTGTAAATTGCTTCGTACACCAAAGCTGGAAACTACATGGTCAGGAAAGCAACTGAAGCTGCACATTTTGTCACAGAACCAAAGTAATATACAGCAACTGAAGGCTTCAGCCAGGTACCTCTGCA
>NW_006448141.1:0-205 GCF_000325575.1 Pteropus alecto | reverse complement strand
TGAAAATGTATGTGATATCAAAGAAGTAGCTTGAGGAGCACTGTATAAGTCGTGATTAAAAGCAAAAAAAATGCCCAATATACTGAACATTTTACTCACACACTGAATTTCTTATGATGAGTCAGACTCATTTAAAAAAAAAACAAAAACTTTTTTCTCAGTTACTTAGAGTGTCTTTTTATCTTTTCCTGGTGCATTTTGTTCT
>NW_006448140.1:0-205 GCF_000325575.1 Pteropus alecto | reverse complement strand
AATGCTGTATTCTTTGCATGTCTCTTCCTCTACTCTTTTAATTTCTAAATCCTTCCAGTTTCCTTTCAGTAATTTTTTGGTTTTCATAATATTTATTGCTTATATTGTTTTAAATTTTCACTCTTCCCGAACCGTGATGATGTTATTTCTATTCTCATCTTCTATTGTCGTTTATAGATTCTTTGGTCTCTTTGTGACTCGGTGC
>NW_006448139.1:0-205 GCF_000325575.1 Pteropus alecto | reverse complement strand
CCGCCCTGGAGAATGCGGACGTCCGAACGTCCGGGTCGCGCGGGGGCCGCTAAGTCGCGTGGGAAGCCCCCGGAAGCAGCAGGAGGTGCGCCCCCCGAGCCCGGAGCCAGGGTGCTGGGGGCCAGACCTGGTCAGCTCCGCCTGGAGCGGGCCGCGTCCTGACCGGCAGCCCCAGGAGCCCCAGGATGCATGGCGGCCTGGGACC
>NW_006448138.1:0-205 GCF_000325575.1 Pteropus alecto | reverse complement strand
GACTTATTAAAGTTGAATGTAAAATTAATGCTTTTGCTACTACCAGGACCATGCCAGAACATTAGAAAATTTTAACTGCACTTAACCTCTTCCAACTTTTTATTCTGTTGTTGTCGTGAATTTTAAACTTCACAATTGTTATTATTTTTTTCAATCAATATTAAGTTATATGTATCCCCATATTAACCCTTTCTGTTGTTCTTCG
>NW_006448137.1:0-205 GCF_000325575.1 Pteropus alecto | reverse complement strand
GGCAGTGGCCTTGAGCCGCAGCTCCCAATCAGCCACGCAGTCACAGGGGTAAAGTACTGATTTTCTGTAGTGTGTTCATTGTGTTAGAAGATTTTGCCCAACTGGTGGCTAATGGAGATGTTCGGAACACATTTAAGCTATGATGGTCAGTAGCTTAGGTATATTAAATACACTTCTGATGTCTAATATTTTCAGCTTATTAGGA
>NW_006448136.1:0-205 GCF_000325575.1 Pteropus alecto | reverse complement strand
TAGGGTTAGGTTTACTGTTAGGGTTAGGGTTATAATTAGGGTTAGATTTCAGGTTTGAGTTACCTTTAGGTTTAGCGTAAGGGTTAGGTTTAGGGTTAATGTTAGTGTTATGGTTAAGGTTAGGGTGCGGGAGAGGTTTAGTTTAGGGGTAGTGTTATGGTTAGGGTTAATGTTAGGTTTAGGTTTCTCTAGGTTTAGGGTTAGT
>NW_006448135.1:0-205 GCF_000325575.1 Pteropus alecto | reverse complement strand
AAACACGGCTGCAGTTCCAGCCTTTTGGTGAAGGCCGCTGTCAGTCAGACGCCCAGAACAGAGCTGAAAAGCACCCATCTGTCTCGTTGACTGAGCTGCATCAAACCGCCAGTGGAACTAGATGTTGAAAAGGACGGGGTGGGGGCAGGACCCCAGGCGCGGCACCCTCCGGGCCCTCTGTGAGTGGACTGGCGGAGCTCCCTCC
>NW_006448134.1:0-205 GCF_000325575.1 Pteropus alecto | reverse complement strand
TTAGTGCAAAATTTAGAGTTAGGCTTAGTGTTAATATTAGGGTTAGAATTAGGGTTAGGATATTGTTTAGAGTTAAGGTTAGGGATATGGTTAGGGTTAGATTTAGAGTTAGGGTTAGGGATATTGTGGGGTTTGGGTTAGGGTTACTGTTAGGGACACGTTAGTTTAGACTCATGTTTAGCTTTATGGTTAGGTTTAGGGTTAG
>NW_006448133.1:0-205 GCF_000325575.1 Pteropus alecto | reverse complement strand
AAGTAAAATAAAGGTGACCTGAACATAAATACCATGACAGTTGATCTAATAATCGAGATGGCTACTTAGTGACTGGCGGGCGTGGAGACGCTGGACACAGGGGATGGTTCTCGTCCCAGGTGGGGAAAAGCAGGACAGTATGAGATTACATCACACTATTCAGAATGGCGCACAATTTAAAACTTATGAATTGCTTATTTCTGGA
>NW_006448132.1:0-205 GCF_000325575.1 Pteropus alecto | reverse complement strand
GTCTGCGAAGGGATTGCCAAGACCCTGGCAGCAGCGGTGGCCCGTGGGAAGGAAACTGGCGGTCGTGGAGCGGGGAGGAAGCGAACTCGCTTCTTACTGCACGGAGAGGTTTTGTCTCTGAATTACCTACCATGCTCAGGCATTGCCTGCCTGAAGTAATTACCCTAAAAATTAGACTCAAACAACCCAATCGTCCCCACAACAC
>NW_006448131.1:0-205 GCF_000325575.1 Pteropus alecto | reverse complement strand
ATTTCCCTTCCTAGGAGCAAGGTGAAATTGTTTATGGTGAACATTTAAACTGTAGTCAAAGCCTCAAGCTAACATTAGACAGGTTAAATATTATCATTACGTACACTCTCATGCTTACGAGGAAAGTTAAAGACGTAGGAGGAACACGGGGTATTTGTGCACCTGTGGACAGGTAGTGTCCCAGATTTAGGAGGGGTCCAATACG
>NW_006448130.1:0-205 GCF_000325575.1 Pteropus alecto | reverse complement strand
TAGAATTCAGAGAGGGATGATGACTATTATTTGCTGGGTTCCCTGAATCCTGTAAAATAGAACTGAGAGAAAAATATGATTAGATAGAGTTCAGGTTAACATAATAGAATAGTATTTTGGTGGAGTTTGTTCATTTGTTTGTTTGATAAAGACTCTTTAGAAATAGAGCATGTTGCCTTGAGTGTACCCAACCTCGATGGGAGAA
>NW_006448129.1:0-205 GCF_000325575.1 Pteropus alecto | reverse complement strand
ATGTTTTAATATGCCTGTAGTTATTAACAGTAATATTATATAATTATTTGTGCACCTAGATAGGGGAAAATTTTTAAATTAAATCTTAAAATTCTATGCTTTCATTGTTTCCTGTATTTTTGTTAAGAGTGAGCATAATTTGCTTAGAACGTTTTTTCTGTTGCTCTCTGAGAGGAGATGCTTTGGGGCTCTTTAGTTGAGAACT
>NW_006448128.1:0-205 GCF_000325575.1 Pteropus alecto | reverse complement strand
CCACAATGACTAAGTGACCAACGGTTGGGGAGCTTGTACAGCGTGGATATATTGGATAAAAGGATGATCCACGTCCCAAGTGGGACCGAGTGAGACATAGAGAGATTTGATCTTGCTACTCAGAATGGCCTGCATTCAAAACATATGGCTTGTTTATTTCTGAATTTTTCTGAATTTTTTATATTTTCAAACTGCAGTTGACTGC
>NW_006448127.1:0-205 GCF_000325575.1 Pteropus alecto | reverse complement strand
TGTATTTATCTGAAGAAATCCAAAACACTAATTTGTAAAAAACATGCATTACAATAGCTAAAATATAGAAGCAACCTAAGTGTCCATCCGTAGATGAATGGATATAGAAGAGGTGACACATATATACAATGAAACATTAAATGGCCTTTAAAAAGAATGAATTCTTACCATTTGTGACAACATGAATGGACATAGAGGGTATAAT
>NW_006448126.1:0-205 GCF_000325575.1 Pteropus alecto | reverse complement strand
AATAATCAAAGGCTACATAGTGAGTGGTAAAGTTGGGATATAATAATGACAATAATAATAAATAATATGCTTATTAAGATGCAGCATGAGTCTAACTCTCTAGCTCCAAATTTGATATATGTCTTTAACCTATTAGGTGAGGTCACTTAAAAAACCAAGCTATTTCACTTAAGGATAAAGTATTTCTTGATTTTTCTAAGAAGGT
>NW_006448125.1:0-205 GCF_000325575.1 Pteropus alecto | reverse complement strand
GTGGGAGCTGGTGCCATGGATCTTAAAGATTACAGGGCCAGGGTAAACCGCAGCTTGTCATCTAAGGAAGTAATAGGCATGCCCGCGGGGGCCACGTCCTCAGGGCTTTTCCCCTTGAGCAGGGACCCGGTGGGGGTGGCATTTGTGCTTGAGTGAGCGAGTACCAGTGTGCTCCCCAGGTGTATGCTCCCCAGTGTCCTTGTGA
>NW_006448124.1:0-205 GCF_000325575.1 Pteropus alecto | reverse complement strand
GGTTTTCTTTTCTTCTTTATAGAAGACTGAAGATTTTTTTGATAGTAGGAATCATATATTTGATTTCCATCTTTCTGTTAACTAGCCTTAATGTAATGCAGTTATAGTTTTTTAAATCAATGTCTCGAGTATATCAATATCTACATCTTCTCCTTGAAAATGATATGTACCCTGAGATGCTCTCTTCTTCCTCTGTCCATCCTGC
>NW_006448123.1:0-205 GCF_000325575.1 Pteropus alecto | reverse complement strand
ACCTAAAAGCAGAACGAAGGCGCTTATGCGTAGGTCGGGAACGAGCACGTTGCACCTCGGCTTCTGGTTCTCAAACTGCCGGCGGTTGCACCTGCTGGTTGGGAAAACATGGCTTTGCCCAGGTCTGCAGAAATCCGGTTCCCGGAGTCTGGAGGGCGATCTGAATTCCAACTCCTTTTAAACAGCATCCGATTGGTTCTGAGGC
>NW_006448122.1:0-205 GCF_000325575.1 Pteropus alecto | reverse complement strand
AAGCAGGCAGGGTGTGTACCAGCATTGTCACGTGATGAGACAGGTATGCCAGGGAGGAGGCTGCAGGTGCTTGCTCTCACTCTGCGTCCGGCTCGGGGTGATACCTTTAAGAGCACTCACGACTCCAGTTACAACGCAGACTGCTGGGCCAGTAACCGAGGTTTTGGCCCGATCCTCGGGACCTTTAAAGCAACTTTCCTGATTC
>NW_006448121.1:0-205 GCF_000325575.1 Pteropus alecto | reverse complement strand
GTGACGGCAGCTCTCCAAGAGTGAGCAGGGACCCCTGCTTGCGTCTCAACTCGAAGGGGACTGAAAAATTCCGAAGCCGAGACAATCGCCAACAGAGCCGATACACGCAGGGCTGAGCACCACGGAGGTGCTGCTTGCAAAGCGGGGTGCCCGCCGGCCTGCACCCCAGATTAACCGGTCCGCATTCACTGCGGCCGGAGAAAGA
>NW_006448120.1:0-205 GCF_000325575.1 Pteropus alecto | reverse complement strand
GTCCAGAATAGGCAAATCCATGGAGACAGAAAGCAAATTGGTGGTTGCCTAAGGATGGGGGTGGGGTGCAAGGGTTGACGTGATGGCTCAGGGGTGTGGGCTTTCTTTCTGGGGTGACAAAAATGTACTAAGAGTGATGATTGCACAATTCATCAAGGAATATACCGAAAGCCGTTGAATTGTACACTTTAAAAGGGTGAGTTGT
>NW_006448119.1:0-205 GCF_000325575.1 Pteropus alecto | reverse complement strand
CAAAAATGCGTCACTCAAAAATATCCTAAATCCTGGCATTGATGTGTCAGTCAGTGTCCTTTTAATTCCAACTACCAAAATACTTGAATCGAGCTGTCTCAAAACCCAACACCCATCCCCCACAAAAATGGGATGAAAATTGGTGATTTACAGTCCACTGTAATTGAGAGACCCAGCCATCTGGTTCACATACCCATCCCTGGCA
>NW_006448118.1:0-205 GCF_000325575.1 Pteropus alecto | reverse complement strand
ATCAAACTCTCCTATAGTCTGTCTGTCATCCAGTCACTTAGCATGAGGTTGCAAACACTGGCCCAGGATATTAAATATTATTCGGAAACCAGTTTGAAATGGCTGCCTAGTGTGACATCATATGGACGACCTAACTTCGCTGATTTGTTCATTCGACCAGCGAACAGGAAGTGAGGGTCTCCGGGGCCCTGGGCTCACAGTGGCC
>NW_006448117.1:0-205 GCF_000325575.1 Pteropus alecto | reverse complement strand
GAAGCTTTTTAATTTGATATAGTCCCATTCATTTACATTATTTAATTCAATCCTTACAACAACAATCCTGTGGAATAGATGTTCTAAGACATTTTGCTGATGAGAAAACAGAGGCTGATGGAATTTGAACAATTTGCCCAGGATTACTTAGCTAGTGAGGGTAGGACATGGATGAAACTCAGATTTATGTAGTTAAAATGCCACA
>NW_006448116.1:0-205 GCF_000325575.1 Pteropus alecto | reverse complement strand
GTGTAACATATAACAAGTATATTATTTATATATAAATATTATTATAGTCTTACATAATTTATATATTATATATATCATATATTATCACATTATATATGAAATACGTAATTAAAAGATGTCAATATATAATAAAATATTTATAACTATAAAAGTTATAATCTATAAATATATGATGATATAATGTATAAGGATGGACAATTGTATG
>NW_006448115.1:0-205 GCF_000325575.1 Pteropus alecto | reverse complement strand
ACACCGGGGAGGGGCCCGGAAGGGCTGAGGAGGCGAGAGGAGGCCCCCCGAGCTGGCGCCTTCCACCCCCTCCCCAGCGGAGTGTGGATCATCTTCCCTGCGAGTCAGGAGAGGGACGGCCTGACCGCCGCGTCTGGAGAGAGGACGGGGGGTTCGTGGGATGCTAACAGTGGGGCTGCGGCGGGGACATAAATGACCCCCACCC
>NW_006448114.1:0-205 GCF_000325575.1 Pteropus alecto | reverse complement strand
ACATTTAAAAAAAGTTATATAGCAAAACTAAAGGAGTATTTGATTTCTGTGAACTCGGCTGTGATGTCAATGTTTCCCCTACACTCTTACTCGGTAGCACTTAAAACGTAAGAGAAAAACTCTGCCCTTTCAGGTTGCATCTGATAGTCAACAAATGGTTCCTCAGGAACGTGGCCTTTGAACGGTAATTTATTTCTAACATTCG
>NW_006448113.1:0-205 GCF_000325575.1 Pteropus alecto | reverse complement strand
TATTGTCTTTGGTCTTGTCTGGGTTGTAGGTGGTGAACCACTCTGGGTCCACCTATACCCCAGTAATTGTTCTAGTCTGAGTGTCTGTCTTATGTTTTCTGTGCAAGCGATGGGGAGAGGCTTGAGTTCACTGAAGACACCCTTGGGGTGTTTCCTGTGACATTTCAAAAAAGGGTTTGTAGAGGAAGCTGACTATGGCATAAAG
>NW_006448112.1:0-205 GCF_000325575.1 Pteropus alecto | reverse complement strand
GCAAGTAGGTTTAGATAAGGTCATGAGTGTGGGGCCCACAGGGTGGGAGTAGTGTACTTTTTAAAAGAGAGAGACCAGAGCTTGGTATCTCTCTCTATTGTGGGAAGACACGGCGAGAAGGTAGCTGTCTGCGTTAGGAAGCAAGTTTTCACTAGAAACTGAATCACGCAACACCTTGATCTTGGATTTCCCAGCCTCCAGAACT
>NW_006448111.1:0-205 GCF_000325575.1 Pteropus alecto | reverse complement strand
ATGGGATAAAGAACAAACCAAAACAGAACAAAACCCCACAGCCTGACTGGCAATAGCAAAAGGAATGTCTTGGCGCTCACACTAGATACAGTTTTCAGATATCCCCAATACTCTCCTCATTTGGGACCTGTGGTCCCAAGAGAATGTGCTGGCCGAACCTGGACCATTTTAGCTGGGAGAAGAATCAGCTCTGGGATCTCTTGAG
>NW_006448110.1:0-205 GCF_000325575.1 Pteropus alecto | reverse complement strand
GGCTGCCTGCCATCCCTTCCCAACGCTGCTGAGCATCGTCTTCCCCCTGCGTGGGGGTGGGCAGCAGCAGCACCCCCGCCTGGGGGATCTCGGGGGCCATGCACACCGCTGGCCCTGCCGGGCGGTGGTGCTGAAGCCATGAACGCGCCTGAGCCTCCCGCACGCCTGCCGTGACCCCGCTTGGAGGGCGGGAAGAGCACACGGA
>NW_006448109.1:0-205 GCF_000325575.1 Pteropus alecto | reverse complement strand
TGGCTTCTGGGCACTGATAATGGTTCATTTTTTTTCACCTGGGCAATGGTTACACAGTGTATTCACCTCGTAATAATTCATTGAGCTGTACACCGTAAGGTTTATGCCTTCTTTTGTTATGTGTGTTAAACTTCAAGTAAAAAAAGTTAAAAATTTACCTTTTGTCTATCGACAAAACTCCAGCCTTAACTAGAAGACAGCTTAA
>NW_006448108.1:0-205 GCF_000325575.1 Pteropus alecto | reverse complement strand
AAGTGGGTACTAGACTTATCGGGAAGATCACTTTATAAGTTACATTAATGTCTAACCACTATACTGTACACCTCACTTGTTGCTCATGTCCAGGAGCTGAGGGTCCCAGTGTTTGCTTTCACCGCAAATGCTTTCAGTGTTCTTAGGGACTCAGCCTGTGAAGTACTTTACCCAGAACACAAGATAAATTATGCCTTTAAATTTT
>NW_006448107.1:0-205 GCF_000325575.1 Pteropus alecto | reverse complement strand
TTAAAACCTTCCCACAAAGAAAACTCTAGGTCCAAGTTGCTTCACCAGTGAATTGCTTCACCAAACATTTGGAAAAAAATAATGCCAATTCTATATAACTAAAGAGAAAATTGGAAGAGATGGGGTTACTTCTCAATTTATGTTACAAGGCCAACAGTACCCAGATTCTAAAACCAAAGACATTGAAAGAAAAGAAGACCTCAGG
>NW_006448106.1:0-205 GCF_000325575.1 Pteropus alecto | reverse complement strand
GAATTTCACACAGAGGAGCGAGGCACAAAAGGGTGCCGTCTGCCGTCTGCCGTCTGCCGTCTGCACGGGAGAAAGCTGGGCGGAGGCAGTTTGCAGCACGGATTAAACGGGGTGTCGGAGGGAAGCTGCCTGCAAGGTGGGGTGGGCACACTGTGGGGTGGAGGCACCAAGCAGGAGTCTTGGAGGGGGTCAGGACACAAGCGAT
>NW_006448105.1:0-205 GCF_000325575.1 Pteropus alecto | reverse complement strand
TTTGGTGGCTTTCACAAAGGAAAGTTGAATAGAGGATAAAGATAAGCGTTAGCAATCTTGATCAGAAACACAGAACACTGCCTTTTGTGGGGGGACAGTGCCACTGAGACACCCGAGATCACGTACCCAAAGCACAAGAGTCAAGATTCTGAGGCGGAGCACCTGATTAGCCTGGGTTAAGACATACATGTCCCCTTGGCCAAGG
>NW_006448104.1:0-205 GCF_000325575.1 Pteropus alecto | reverse complement strand
AAACACCTGTGTACCCACCACTCAACTCAACATGTCGAGTCTTAACATTTTGTTTCAGATCTTTTAGTTTTAAAAATAAATATTATTTCTTTAATTACACTCTTCCCAGTGGCAGGGATGGCGTTTTCTACTTTGGGAGTGCCTGGTGGAGATCACAGATGTAACTAGCAACTGAGTCTACCTTGGTCAATATCACTTGGCAGAC
>NW_006448103.1:0-205 GCF_000325575.1 Pteropus alecto | reverse complement strand
GTAAGGGAGGGACTCAGTTGAGGCCCAAACACAGCCTGAATCTTTCCTTGGGGACCACCTGTGTGACCAGCATCTGGTGGGGGCCTCCTATGAGGCTGCCATGACTCTATTGAAGACATCTACATGACCTGAGCACCCTGCCTGAGGGCGGAGTGGCCTACACATCATCGGAAGGCCTTTTGCTTCACTGCTCAAAGCCAGGGAC
>NW_006448102.1:0-205 GCF_000325575.1 Pteropus alecto | reverse complement strand
ATGTTACCTCAATAAACTTAATAAAAATTTAATTAATTAAATACGTAGGAATAAATTTAACCATATACAGTAAATACATGTATACTGAAGATAATAAGACAATGATGAAAACATTGTTATGCATTGTATAAACATTTCTCAATACTAATTTTGAGAAATTAATTTTGAGAACAGTTTCTCAATTTCAATGTTTTTTTTTTTTTTT
>NW_006448101.1:0-205 GCF_000325575.1 Pteropus alecto | reverse complement strand
GTATGGGGCATGTGAGCATGTGAGACTTGGACCCTCATCCTCGGGAGGACCCCAGCAGGTCCTTTACAGAAAGCGAAGTGAAAACACCTATTGCCTTTCATATTGCCTGTCACACTCACAAAGGACCCTGTGCCAGGCAGCCCATTTTAACTCAGATCCAGTGAGGATTTCCTCAAGACAGCCCAGTTCCTCTCTGAATTATGGA
>NW_006448100.1:0-205 GCF_000325575.1 Pteropus alecto | reverse complement strand
GAAATCATATAGAATGCTTACTTAAGCCAAGGGATTGCTATGCAAAAGGTCACTAGCATCACATGGTATAAACATGACTTAAAGTTTAATTGGGGAAATCAGGTAGAAAGGGCATCACAGAAAAGACAGCATCTTTCTAGTTTCCCTAGCTCATAGAGAGAAGAACCTACTTGGTACATACCTGATCACACCGTAAGAAGAGCTA
>NW_006448099.1:0-205 GCF_000325575.1 Pteropus alecto | reverse complement strand
ATGTGTCTAAATATATTAATCTCAATAAATACTAATAGAATAATCTTGTTATGACAATCTCTTAGATTAGACTTTAAAACCCAGCTATATGCTGCCTGCAGGAATCAATTCTTAAACAAAAAACACGAGGTATGGGTAAGTTAAACCAAGATAGACAAAATAAGGTTGGCGTAACACTATTAATACCAGACAAAATATAATTTTA
>NW_006448098.1:0-205 GCF_000325575.1 Pteropus alecto | reverse complement strand
CAAAGACTTCCTGAGTCTCTATTTTATGACGGGCACTGAACTGTCTCTGGTGTCACAGGGACCATGGGACAGATGAGGTCTAAGTCTTCGCGGCCAGCCGCCGCAGGCTGGTTCCCTGTCGTGGCGTGTGGCTCCTCCTCCCGTCAGCCTGACCTCCGCTGAGATGGGCAGTGTGAGTCGCTTCCTGCGATGTGTTTGGAACTAA
>NW_006448097.1:0-205 GCF_000325575.1 Pteropus alecto | reverse complement strand
TTATTCAAAGACATATATACATATTGCATAATAACTCTCAGAGAACCCCCAGTACATTTTTTGGACTTGAGAAACATGTAAAAAAAAGTTGTTTATATAATAAGATCAACACACACGGGCACACATACTCACACTCATACCAATTATATTTATGTAATCCAGCAATTAATTTTTAGGAAATATAGTTTTAAAAAAAGTATTTAAA
>NW_006448096.1:0-205 GCF_000325575.1 Pteropus alecto | reverse complement strand
CCAGGAAGGACCGCCCTCCTCCCCATTAGATGCCCGTGGAAGATGCTGAAGTCCCAAGAGATGCATCCAGATCCTCTATCAGAGGCCTCTGCCCTCCCCGGGCTGGCTGTGCTCCAGGGCCACCTGCAGGCGCCCACCCCTCTGGCACTGCTGCCTCTGAGAACCGGGGCCCCCTCTCCCGACTCCACTTGGTCCAGGTGCCGAG
>NW_006448095.1:0-205 GCF_000325575.1 Pteropus alecto | reverse complement strand
GGAGTTACACGATATATTTTTTAACATCTCCGAAACTGAGATGTGTCTTTTGACTTATGGCGCTTTAAAATTAGAATTAGCAATGTCTTTTTTCTTTCTCGGTAGCAAATAAAATGATGCATTTTACTTTCCATAGCATCTTCGATGTGCTGCTATATGGTAATTGTTCATCAGAACATAAATACTATCAGTCTTGATCATAATG
>NW_006448094.1:0-205 GCF_000325575.1 Pteropus alecto | reverse complement strand
GACACAGAGAGGCACACAGAGCGAACACCACGTGATGACAGAGGCAGAGACCGGAGTGACTCATCTACAAACCGAGGAATGCCAGGGGCTGCCAGCAACTGCCAGAAGCCAGATGAGGGGCAGGCAACAGACTCCCCCTCAGAGCCTCTGGAAGGAGCCGGCCGTGCCCCCACCTTGATTTTGGACTTCCAGTCTCCAGCACTGA
>NW_006448093.1:0-205 GCF_000325575.1 Pteropus alecto | reverse complement strand
CAGGGTGCCTGGGACAGTCCAAAATAAGACTCTGATGGCCAAGTGCGGATTACCTGGAAGAACCTGCTGAATCTTCTTGCCTCTCTGGCCTCCATCTCATTTCATGGTCAATTCAGCGTCTGATCATAGAGTTTCACCTCTTATTATCTTCTGTACTAGGACTCTCCTGCCTGGAAGATGAAATTGGGCTTCCTCATATTTCTCT
>NW_006448092.1:0-205 GCF_000325575.1 Pteropus alecto | reverse complement strand
GAGGACACAGGCTGGGGTCCCAAGAGACACTGACCCCAGCCAATCAGGCTCCGCCCCTTCCCGTCTCTGAGGCTCAAGCCCGTCCCCTGCCCTCAGTCACGGAGGATGCGACGGGCAGTGAGGACCCCCCCCCCACGGGACGAAGGGCCTGAGCCGTTGTGGGGGGCGGAGGGGGGCTGTCCTCACAGTCTGGTGATAGCCAGGC
>NW_006448091.1:0-205 GCF_000325575.1 Pteropus alecto | reverse complement strand
CTGCCAGGCACTGCCTGGCGCTCTCTGTGGGGCAGATCACACAAGGTCGGGACTCATGGCATCATCCCCTATGTACAGGTGGGGAAACCGAGATGCTGAGAGACCAGGTCTGGAGAGCAGCAGGGCGGGCCTGAGGTCAGAGCCTGGATGCTTAGCCACCGGCCCCTGGCGGAGGCGCGCCGGCCAGAGACAGGCGTGGTCCCAC
>NW_006448090.1:0-205 GCF_000325575.1 Pteropus alecto | reverse complement strand
AAGACGCACGCGCCCCAAATGTGTGTACAGAAGACAGAGGAGAGAAGATAGAACCTGTAGGGGAGTGAGAAGCCAGGCTGATGAAGAAGTCTGGGCTGTTCAGAGCAAAGCTCCGAACTTGGCCACTTACTTGCTGTGTGACCTTGAGCCAATTGCATTACCCTTCTCAGCCTCAGCTTCCTTATTCATCAAAGGGCAGTAACTG
>NW_006448089.1:0-205 GCF_000325575.1 Pteropus alecto | reverse complement strand
AGTGGAGCCCAGGAACACATCTCCGTTTACCTGAATAAAAACACGGTAAACGTATGTAAGACTAAATGTATTTAATGTGTATATACATTAACGCTTAGACATAAAGAAAAATGAGCCATTTTCCACTGACACGGGATGCCTGGCAGCGCTCGCCTAGTCACGGTAGGTATGAAGGGTAGAATTAGAAGGCATATTTTGTTTTATT
>NW_006448088.1:0-205 GCF_000325575.1 Pteropus alecto | reverse complement strand
GCCCCCGCCCGCTCCTCCGCCCCACCCTGGCCCTGCGGGACACACTGCACACTCGTGCTCAGTGACGTGCGGATAGGCCATGTGTCCTCCTTTAAGCCCCTCCCACGCGCGCCGTCTCCAATCACTGAGGTCTGCTGTCCTGCTCCTCCAAGGCCAGGGCATCCATGGGTCCCGGCCACACCGGAGCCCGACCTTTCTGCTGGCC
>NW_006448087.1:0-205 GCF_000325575.1 Pteropus alecto | reverse complement strand
AAAATTCAATCATCTTACTTAACACAATATATTTTAATTTTCTGTTTTGTTTTGTGTCCATCTCCCGTAAGAGAATATGAAACCACTGAAGGCACGGCACCTAAATCAGCATCCCTTCCACGTTTGTTGAATGAATGTATGTATAAATGAATGAACAAATTAATTCCTGACCCCAGGCTGGTTCTTACAGGGTTCATCACATTAG
>NW_006448086.1:0-205 GCF_000325575.1 Pteropus alecto | reverse complement strand
ACAGGAACGTGAGGCAGGAGGTGTGGGGGGCGTGGGAGGGGGGGCAGAATGGGTCAGGTGGGTCAAAGGCTAAGAACTTCTAGTCATCAAATAGTAAGTCATGAGGATGTAATACACAGCAAGGCCGACTGTAGTTAACACTGCGCTGCATATCTGACAGTTGCCAAGATAGCGAGTCTTAAAAGCTCTCATCACCAGACAGACA
>NW_006448085.1:0-205 GCF_000325575.1 Pteropus alecto | reverse complement strand
GTATTCACTAACTTGACCATATAATTAGAAACATCAGGATGTGTAAAGAAGAAGAAAAATGTGACCCACGGTCAAGAAAAAACAAATAATAGATACCTACCTTGAGGTGGCCTAGATATTGGGCAAAGACTTTAAAGATAGTTATTATAAATATTGTCAAGAAATAAATAAAAATATATTCAAAGTATTAAAGGAAAATATGGCC
>NW_006448084.1:0-205 GCF_000325575.1 Pteropus alecto | reverse complement strand
GGTCGACCTGAGTCCCAGGCTGTGCTTCTGGCCCCTGTTCGTCCTGCCCGCCGGACACTCACACGCACAGAAAGGGGCAAAAGGAAGGGGACGTAAGCGCACCCGTCCGCAGCACGAAAGAAGAGATGGGACTTCACTCTGGGGGAGGAACGTACTGAATCCGTTTCGGAAAAATCACTCTCCCTTCACGGTGAGCCCGAAGCCC
>NW_006448083.1:0-205 GCF_000325575.1 Pteropus alecto | reverse complement strand
AAGCAACAGCAAGGACCAAGCCAGAGAAATCTCTTACCCTCATAGGGCTTCTGTTCTAGAGAGAGGAACAGAGTAACAAAAACTAAATAAAACTCTTTATAGCGGAAAGGCCTAGGTCGGGGCAACTGCTTTAGGTAGGGCTTCAGAGAGGTGATGTGCGAGCTGAGGCTTGACTGCTGAAAAGGAACCAGCCACATGGGGAGGA
>NW_006448082.1:0-205 GCF_000325575.1 Pteropus alecto | reverse complement strand
TTCTAGATTTGCACTTTAAATTACAGTGTTGTTAAGTACTCATAGAAAAAAAAAAAAGACAAGTATGTCAGAAATGTATTATTAAACATGTGTCCTCTGTACCTTTCAGTCACCAAATCCTGCACCCCAGAGGTAACTCGGTAATGGTTTGCAGGTTTATCCTTTCGGGATTTTTCTATGTGTATGCGGATATGCATATATGTTA
>NW_006448081.1:0-205 GCF_000325575.1 Pteropus alecto | reverse complement strand
GAGGCCTGTCTAAAAATGCCTCTTGATGGGAGACGGAGGTGTGTGTCGTCTGCCGCGGGTGTGGCCCTGTCTAGGAAGCTGTCATCTCTGAGTCCCCCTGGGACTCAGCCGGGGCATACGGGGTGTGTGCTGCCCGCCCAGCTGCCCTGGTGGCCAGCACTCCCCTTCATGGGCCTGTGTGGGGCTGTGGGTGGGGTGAGCAGGA
>NW_006448080.1:0-205 GCF_000325575.1 Pteropus alecto | reverse complement strand
AAAGAAACAATAATGACTGAGAATTTCCTCCAAATTAATATCAGACACCAAACCAAAGATCCAGGACTCTCAGAGAACACCAACCAGGATAAATGTCAAAATTCTATGCATATCATTTTCAAACTTCGGAAAATCAAAGATTTTTAAAAATTCTGAAAAATTCAAGGAGAGGACCCCTTACCTAGAGAGGAACGAAAGCAATTAC
>NW_006448079.1:0-205 GCF_000325575.1 Pteropus alecto | reverse complement strand
AGCTAAAATAGGACTGGTAAATTAGCTCATGTATTGGTTTCTTGGGGGAAAAACAATAACACACGGGAATAAAATCTGTTCTAGTTAATAAAGAAAGAAAAATAGCTAACACTTATGACGCACCAACACTGTTCTAAGCACTACACAACAGCCCTGTGATGTCAGTGTGATTCCTATTCCCATTTTACAGATGGAGAAATAGCCA
>NW_006448078.1:0-205 GCF_000325575.1 Pteropus alecto | reverse complement strand
AAGTCATATCGATCTCGAAGTTGTTCGTGTTTACATTGATGCTGTTCCTCGGCTTCTGTGTCCAAGTTCGTAAAGTTTTCCATGTTACTCTGACTGTATATGGCAGCCTTTGTGCTTCATTCATAATGGTGCTGTTTTCTGGATTTTCTCAAGTTTTAAATACTCTTCTCAAGTTACAGTGATAAGAACTATTCATGATGTTCTA
>NW_006448077.1:0-205 GCF_000325575.1 Pteropus alecto | reverse complement strand
TGGGGGCAGATGCCTCCTGAGAAGTGTGCAGTCACCGGGCCACCAGAGGCCTGGCCCCGGGCCACCTCCCCTGCAGACCCAGAGACCGGGCCTGGGTGCCACTCTGCTCGTGGCTGAGAGCCGGCGCTGCTTCCTCTGGAAGAGGGGTCTTTGCACCAAGGTGACCCCCTCCCTCCACGTCTCCAGCCCCAGGCAGCAGGGAAGG
>NW_006448076.1:0-205 GCF_000325575.1 Pteropus alecto | reverse complement strand
ATCTGGTAGATTTAGAAAGAGGTGTTCTGTTTCAGGACTGACTGCAGACCACTCACGTCTCAGCATGGAGGGTAAGGAAGATTGTTTATTGTTAGTTTTCTGATTACGGATTCAGTTTCATTAATATTTATGTGGTTCATTCTTTCGCTTTTACTGATTCTTTGTTTGACATTTACATGTTTCTAAGGGATTTATTAATTTCTTC
>NW_006448075.1:0-205 GCF_000325575.1 Pteropus alecto | reverse complement strand
ACATTCTCGAACATTGCTCCTGGTGCTTTTTATGTCTTAAGTATGTACTCATGAGTGGAATTCTTGGACCGTCAAGTATGGGCATCTTCAGTTTTATCAGATTGAAATGTTCACTGAAGTCATTATTATACCAAGTTAACTCCCAAGCTCTCTGCGACTCTGCACCACGGGCTAGCCAAGTCCGCTGTTGACAGCCTTCTATATT
>NW_006448074.1:0-205 GCF_000325575.1 Pteropus alecto | reverse complement strand
TTTTCTTTGTCTTTTTTTTTTTTTTTCTTTTTTTTTTTTTTTGCTGTATCTGTTGGTGATGCTGCTATGTGAGCTACACAAAATGAAGACAGAGGACACATAAACAAATTCTTATTATGATCACAGAATACTTAAAGCAAGTGATTTCTTCTTATACATTATATGCTATCCTCTTCTGGAAAAGTCAGAGAAGCATTAACATATT
>NW_006448073.1:0-205 GCF_000325575.1 Pteropus alecto | reverse complement strand
ATAATCCAAATTAGTGCAGAATTAATTGAAATTGAAAACATACCTCAAAATAAAAATAAAATTAGTAAAATAGAAGAAAGATCTGGTTGTTTGAGAAGGTTAATGAAACTGACAAAGCCGTGGCTAGCCTTAGTAAAGAAATAAGAGAAAGGACAGAAATGAAGAAACTGAGGGATGAAAGAGGGAAAATTACGACAGACACCGC
>NW_006448072.1:0-205 GCF_000325575.1 Pteropus alecto | reverse complement strand
TCACTCAAGTTTTTAAAAGAAATCTATAGTAAAATTGAATTTACAGTAAAAAAACGCATTCCGGGGCAGCTGGGGGTGTTTGACAGCCCGCCATCCATGGAACAGCGGACCTCCACACCTCGGCCCCGGATTCTGGTCCCTCTGCGTGAGTGGCGGCTCCTCGGCCCTTCACGTGGCCCTGCCCTTCCCTCTCAGGCCCGCTGGC
>NW_006448071.1:0-205 GCF_000325575.1 Pteropus alecto | reverse complement strand
GCCCGGAAAAAAACATGTTAAAGAGAACCATTTCTTTGGGAAAAAATGAAGACGGAATGGAAATTTAGTGGCCCTGTGCCCATCGTCCTGAATCAAAGCACGGGAAGAAGGTGGGTTGTTCTCCCACGGTTCCCGAAGCGGGACGCAGGCGCACTGCGGGTCGCTGCCCCTTTCCGGAGCGGTCCTCGCCGGGGCTCGCGGGGCG
>NW_006448070.1:0-205 GCF_000325575.1 Pteropus alecto | reverse complement strand
GAAGTTAAGTGATTCATTTTCTTGTAGATTCTACTTTCTAATGTCCCACCCTAAACCCAGAGTATATCTCACCTTAACTTTGGCCATTATAAACTACACCAAGTACCCTGAACCCAGCAAGCTCTCTCTCACCTCATATCTACTCTCTCTTCTGTAGACATACATGTCGGATGACTCACTATTTGTTAATCAAGCATTAATTTAT
>NW_006448069.1:0-205 GCF_000325575.1 Pteropus alecto | reverse complement strand
CTCCCGTTTCTTTGAAGATGAACACTGAACCCGAGAGGAGTCTCACTGCCGAGGCTGAGACGGCACAACACTGTGGGAAGCGCGCAGGCTCCGGGCCAGGCTCCCGGGCCAGAGTCTGGGGTTGACGGCGTGGGGCTTAACCCCTGTGTTCCTCCACCTTCTCATGATGCATGTAAAAGTAATAACCATCTTAAATGATGCTAGG
>NW_006448068.1:0-205 GCF_000325575.1 Pteropus alecto | reverse complement strand
GAGAGCCGGAGGAGAGAAAGAGCAATTAGGGGGATTGTTTGACAAACCATATAAATGTCTGACCACTGTACTGTATACGTGAAACTAAAAAAAGAAAAAGAAAAAAAGAAAAAAAAAAGAAACTAGGAAAAGCCGGGAGCACACTCCCCACAGAGAGCTGGGACCCTTGGCGCATAGAAGGATGAGATGGACGGACAACCAGGGC
>NW_006448067.1:0-205 GCF_000325575.1 Pteropus alecto | reverse complement strand
TCTGGGGGCCCAGTGTCCTCATCCATAAAACTGAGCATAATAGTAATGGGGCCTACCACACCACGGGGCTGGAGAGACCAAGTAAGATAGCGGCATTAAAGAAATGAGGATTTAAAAAAAATCTTTGCTAAACTCTGGAAAGCAATGCCCACACGCCAGCTGACTTTCTGCCTAAGGTCTTGGGTCCAGAAGCGGCGCTTTGTGT
>NW_006448066.1:0-205 GCF_000325575.1 Pteropus alecto | reverse complement strand
ACTTTCCTTCTTCCCACCCCCAGGGCCTCGATTTCGAGGAGACAGAAATCTCCAGGTTGGACGATGAAGGTACGCTAGACACTAACGCAGACTGACTAGAGGTGGCAGCGTTGGGAAAGCAGGGCTTCCCAGGGGGGCCCACCCAAGGCCGAGCTCTGGGAGGAACGGCGATAATCACTGGGTGGGTTTGTGGGATTTGAGACCA
>NW_006448065.1:0-205 GCF_000325575.1 Pteropus alecto | reverse complement strand
AAGAGGATCATCCTTTTAGGTACTTGAGGTTCACAAGAATGGACAAATTAACCTCAGCAAATAAAGAAAACCAAAAGTCCTTGACCCTATCACAGCAGATGAACATGAAACTGTGCCAGGATAACCTTAACCCCTCAGTATGTTCTTTAGCATTCCCAGGCGTACAATGATTGGGCCCTCATTCTAGCCATATCATCAGCCTAAA
>NW_006448064.1:0-205 GCF_000325575.1 Pteropus alecto | reverse complement strand
ATCAGGGACGGCGCGGTCCCCTGGTGACGCCTTACCAGGACTTCAGCGCCCTCTTGGCCATCAGATGTGTGACCTCTGGGCCTCGGATTCCCCTTGAAAGCTGCTCCACATCACTGATCGTTAGAGAAATGCAAATTAAAACCAAAAGAGATACTACTTCACCCCCAGGAGGACGGCTGTTATCAAAAAACAGGAGGCAGAAAAA
>NW_006448063.1:0-205 GCF_000325575.1 Pteropus alecto | reverse complement strand
CATCTGAAACTAATATAGTATTGTATGTCAACTATTACTGAAAAATAAAAAATTATTAATTAAAAAAATAAAAATAAAGAATAAATTCCAGGCTGATTAAAAGGATAATAAGCATTATAGCCTGTAGCATATTACCAAATTATGTGCAACTGCTAGCTTTCTCAGTTTTGAAGTAAAAAAAAAAACTGAAGAGCATTTATAGATA
>NW_006448062.1:0-205 GCF_000325575.1 Pteropus alecto | reverse complement strand
GTTGGTTGGTTGGTTGGTTGGTTGGTTGGTTTTGCCCCTTGGAAGAAATAATGAACATGAAAAGAATGATTTCGATTAGGCTGATGTTTTCATTCTTATAGAAAGTCACTGAACAGGAAAAAGAAGCCCAGAAGCTCGTCTCATCTCTTTCCTGCTCTACTCCTTATCGCAAGTTCGCCACCAGCTGACCTTCTCCGACTCACTT
>NW_006448061.1:0-205 GCF_000325575.1 Pteropus alecto | reverse complement strand
TATACTGATGTCTAATCACTATGTACACCTGAAACTAATAGAGTATTGTATGCCAGCTGTAACTAAAACGAATAGAGTATCGTATGCCAACTGTAACTAAAAAATAAAAAAAAATTATTTTTTTTTTTTTAAAAAAAGGTCTCTTCCATTCCCAGTAGCCCAACCAGAACACCTGGAAAACACACCCTCCCTGTCGCCTGCATCC
>NW_006448060.1:0-205 GCF_000325575.1 Pteropus alecto | reverse complement strand
TATATATATATAAAGACTAATTAGTCTAATTAGTCTTTATATATACATATATATATGTATGTATGTGTGTGAGTGTGTATATATAGCATTAAGTCCCCTCATCATCTTAGTTTAGTCACTGTTTAGGGACACGTTCTAATCCTCTGATATACCTTTTAAAATATATACTCAACATATATACAATGGAATATTACTCAGCCATAAG
>NW_006448059.1:0-205 GCF_000325575.1 Pteropus alecto | reverse complement strand
TGCAACAGCCGCCCCAAAAGTCTCCATTAGCTCAGCCAGTAACAGTCACCAGTATCAGGGTAGTCTCCCTCAGAGCCTAGAAAATGTTTTTAAGTTGACCTATGATGTGAAGTAATGACTGCAGTTTTTCTCTAGGTTTCCACAGCATTCGCCAGCATATTAAGCGGTTACATAATCATTATCTTGCGCAAGGAATTAGGAAACC
>NW_006448058.1:0-205 GCF_000325575.1 Pteropus alecto | reverse complement strand
CGCTCCCAACAGAGCCGATCTTTCCGCAGGCACCACGCCCCTGAACCCGCCCACAGCCTTCCCTCCCTGGCTCGCATCCCGACTCGGCGGGCTCCCCGATGTGACTCCGGGCCCATGTGACTTCCTCCACCGCACGGCAACATCATTCTCAGAAACATGATTCCACTCCCGAGTTACTCGGATTAAAAAGATTTGTGAGATTCTG
>NW_006448057.1:0-205 GCF_000325575.1 Pteropus alecto | reverse complement strand
GTGCTGTGTTGTTTTGACCTCTGGTTCTGGCTGCAAGGTCAGAGGTCAGCAGGAGTGCACATCAGATTGGGGGTGTCACCATGACACCTGCCAGCGGGGCCCTCAGCACCAGGTGTCCCTTCATGCGGGCAGTGCAGTCACTTGCTGGGTCTGGGGACTTGAAATCTGGCCATGTGACCGTCACTCACATCTGGTCATAGCTGAG
>NW_006448056.1:0-205 GCF_000325575.1 Pteropus alecto | reverse complement strand
CCGGGAACTACTTTCCATCTTGGGAATGCACTAGTAAGGAAAAACCAGGTGTGGCCCCCCGCCCTTGTGGAACCTAGTGGGACAGAGGCACGGTCAAATGCCCAAGTCCAAGGCTGCGAGCGGTGCGCGGTGCAGAGGAGCTAGGGGAGTGTGACGTGGGGCATCCTGGCGAGCTCCCCCCAGGAGCTGACTCTGAACTGAAATC
>NW_006448055.1:0-205 GCF_000325575.1 Pteropus alecto | reverse complement strand
TTTCCACATTTTCCTACTATTTTGATGTGGGTATTCTGTTACTCACCTAATATGTAGAAGTTGCTCAAATAGCTTCTAGATTTCTTTCGGAGGCAATTGCTCCAACTGTAGCTATATAATGAATGTGTCTATGGGATGAGGGGAATTCAGGAGCCTCCTATGTTACCACCTTTGTTGACCTCTTGACACTTTTATCTTTAGAATG
>NW_006448054.1:0-205 GCF_000325575.1 Pteropus alecto | reverse complement strand
CTCAGGCCACGCCTTCTCCCCAAGCCTTTCTCATCCGGGCCTCTGGCTTTACCCTCCTCAACACTGTACCACACGTCGCTGCATCGTGCGGTACCCGGTCCCAAACCGCAGTGCTTCTTTTTCGAGGTGATGTCAGTTTCTTTTTTTCCCCCCCCCTTTTAGAGTAGATTTCCTGAAATGTTTCAGCTCATCCATTGTGAGGATC
>NW_006448053.1:0-205 GCF_000325575.1 Pteropus alecto | reverse complement strand
ACCCAAGGGCCAGCCCATGTCCACAAATTCACAGAAGATACTTTGTCCCCTTCACTCAGAATCAGGCTAAGCTGGGACACACGTTTCCCTGTATTATTCCTTTATAAGGAGGGTTTTTCCTGGTTTATGTTTCTATTAAGAATGTAGCCCTTTGTGGATCCTGGCTTCATATGCAGTGGCTAGAAGACCTCACTCCAGCTCTCTG
>NW_006448052.1:0-205 GCF_000325575.1 Pteropus alecto | reverse complement strand
CCCCCCCAATCTTTCTTCTTTAATGATTATATTCTCCCATCCATTCCTTCCTTTGAAAGATCCCTCTGTTTTGTAGAAGGAGAAGGAGAAGAAAGGAGAGGGCAAGGTACAATGGAGAGAAGGGAGGAAAGAAGGGGAAAACTTGAAAACAAAAGAAATAGATAATCGAGAGGATCATGTCGATAAAACAGGCAGATAAGACCAT
>NW_006448051.1:0-205 GCF_000325575.1 Pteropus alecto | reverse complement strand
TGTGGTTGACTGGCCACCAGGTGGCGATTTGTTCTTGTGAAAACACGCCAGGCGTGGCCTCCAGCGGGCAACTCTGTCTGCGCTGTCACACCTGTGACCGGTTAGAGGTGGCCTGTGACGGTCTGTGCTAAGCTGCCTCCTTCCAGCAGGTGCTCCTGGCGGGTCTTTGTGTGTGGTACAAGGCCCTTCACGCTGTCCCCGGTCC
>NW_006448050.1:0-205 GCF_000325575.1 Pteropus alecto | reverse complement strand
CATTCCCGGCCATCGCCCCGGCTGAGGGCCCCCCACAACCAGGCCGAGGGATGATTCCTCCTCGCGGTGGGGAGCTCAGGACCCGGGGCCACTGGGAGAACAGCACCGACGCCAGAAAGCTGAGGGCCCGCACGAGGTAAGCTGGGGTCGTGGGGCCGCCCAGTCCACATGTGTCCCTGCAGATGGAGCTGGGCATACTGGGGAC
>NW_006448049.1:0-205 GCF_000325575.1 Pteropus alecto | reverse complement strand
TAACTCTCATTTTTCTCTTAAAGTGCTTATGGCTAGGAAAATGTGACAGGTTATTCTAATTTGGCATATGTTATAATTGAAGAATAAAAGGGCAGACTGTACTTATATATGGATGGGGGTGGGGGGGATAATTTTTAGGCTTCCAGAAGATTCCCCTCGCCTCCAGCATTATCTTCTACCTCTGCCTGATACCTGGGATTTCTTT
>NW_006448048.1:0-205 GCF_000325575.1 Pteropus alecto | reverse complement strand
AAAGAAAAGACAGGCGTAATCCCCTGCTATTCATCTAGGGACGGTTCAGCCTTAACACACAGAAGCAGCGCTTTCTAAACAAGCTCTTAGCAAGCTAAGTGCTCCTTGAACAAAGTCGCTGGCTCGTGATGGCCACGGTTTTCCTGTTCCTCATTTGGCCCCAGGCACAGCAGTCTCGGCGTGTGTCACCTCTGCCACCTGCTGA
>NW_006448047.1:0-205 GCF_000325575.1 Pteropus alecto | reverse complement strand
TTGGCTCGCTCTACCCCGTGTCTCCCTGAGACCCCACACCGCCCAACCCATGAATTGCCCATGGCGGCCCCATTGCTGGGCATCCAGACCCACCCCATGTTTACCTTGGGCCACAAATTTGACAGCAAACAAAGCCCTCAGCTCATGCTGCCTTTGCACAGCCCATGCATCCCAGGAGAGATTTTCAGTGGCAGGCCACAAGCCA
>NW_006448046.1:0-205 GCF_000325575.1 Pteropus alecto | reverse complement strand
CACCGTGAGGGCCGTGATCCAGAAGGTGATGTGATCGGGGAGGGGGCCATCGAAAGAAACGGCATGGTCTGATTTGTGTTTCGGAAGGACTTTGCCTGGAGAGTATGGACAGGCTGGAAGAGAGTGTAGACAGGGTCGGAGGAGGTACAGAGAGCACTGGAGGAGGGAATGCACGAGGCCAGCTGGGAGGCAGTCCGGGGGCTGT
>NW_006448045.1:0-205 GCF_000325575.1 Pteropus alecto | reverse complement strand
GGACTCCCCACAGTCTCTTCCTGGCCCTGCCAGAATGTAGGGTTGGGGGCGGATGGAGGGCATGAGCATGGAGGAATCTCTGGTCTGCAGAGAGAACTCCCAGGGTTGTGTGCTTGGGGCTCTTTAGCTCCCTCTCGCAAACCTGGGTCTGTAACACTATAAGCTACCCTGGGCTACAAAGACACGCAACTCCCTCTAGAGGGAG
>NW_006448044.1:0-205 GCF_000325575.1 Pteropus alecto | reverse complement strand
AGCAGTAAGTATAACTTGGTACCAAATTCCATAAGAATTAAACTAAAGCTTCTTAAGCATCCTTGCCTAAAAGCGGGACAGCCTTTAAATTAAGGTGACAAATCATGGCTGCACACTACAATTATCTTGGGAGCTTATTCTTAAAACTACAAATTCCTACTACCAATCACAATATCTGAGTATAGTGTCTATAAGCCTCTTTTTT
>NW_006448043.1:0-205 GCF_000325575.1 Pteropus alecto | reverse complement strand
CCACCCTCTCGCCCTCATCCTGGGCCTCATCCTGAGGTCCAGGGGCTGGAACCACCCACCCCCGGGGGATGAATTCATGCCCACTCTCCCCCATGGCCGCCAGCCTCCAGGAGCCCTGCTCCACCCAAGGAGCGTCCCTCCCATCCCCCACCCCCGGTGGGAACAGGATTCGGGTGCAACCCCTGCCCAGCACCTGGGGTCCACT
>NW_006448042.1:0-205 GCF_000325575.1 Pteropus alecto | reverse complement strand
GGCCCATTATGCTTTATCGAGACCTTTATCACGACACCTGGACTAATGTTGCAATAAGTAATGTATTTGCTACACTAAAGGATTTATCACTTTGTGCCCGACAGTGGTCGCCACAGACTCTCTTGATAGCAGGGGCTTAGAGGTGGCGATCCGACGGGGACAGGGGGTGCCTGAAGGCGGACTGCCCAGCAAATGCACTGGTTCG
>NW_006448041.1:0-205 GCF_000325575.1 Pteropus alecto | reverse complement strand
ATCGGTTCTTTAGTTCTCTTCTTTTAGAAGTCTGGGTACATGTATATTTGAGTCTTTCAATCTATTCTCTGTTTCTTAACTATGTATTTTATTTTTTAATCGAGATAAAATTTACATACAGAGAAATGTATAGGCCTTAAGTATACAATTTGATAAGTGTATGCACCTGTGTAACCACAATCCCAATCAAGATTTAGAACATTTC
>NW_006448040.1:0-205 GCF_000325575.1 Pteropus alecto | reverse complement strand
TCCCAACAGATCCCTAACCGGAGACAGGGGCCCAGCCCGGGGCTTTCCTTCCTGACGGTGGGAACGGCGAAGGCAGGTACACAGGCAGGGGACAGATGGCAAGGAGGCCGAAGCGCGGGGAATTAGGAGAAGCGTGGGAGTGAGGGCGGGGCGGGGTGGGGGGCTTCGAGGGACAAGAACCCATAGACCCAGGAAAGACTTAGAA
>NW_006448039.1:0-205 GCF_000325575.1 Pteropus alecto | reverse complement strand
ATTGGGGTTTTTACTACAGATCAAAGAACACTTTAGAATTTGATTTTACTTGAGATTGAAAGTTTTAGAGGCTTTATTTTGGAGTTGCACACGGAGAAAAATGCAAGCAAAGTCTCCCCGCACATGAACTGGCTCATATTCCAAGAGCCTACTTCTGCAGTTTACATTTGTTTTATCTCTGACCCATCTCCAGCAGTTACCGAAA
>NW_006448038.1:0-205 GCF_000325575.1 Pteropus alecto | reverse complement strand
GTTTAAAGGATTCTTTTATCAAGGTTCTAAGACTCCAACATAAGTCCCATTTCCTCCGCTGCCTCCCTCAAGCTCCCAAACAACGTTCTCCCTTTTCTTTCTTGCGACTCTATTAACATATGCTATCAAGGAGCACTTATTACACTTATTAGCACAGGCTGTTCTACCCCAGCCCCTTCACGTCCTTCAAGATTTAGCTGGGAAC
>NW_006448037.1:0-205 GCF_000325575.1 Pteropus alecto | reverse complement strand
CTCCATTTGGCCTGTGATAGTACCAGCTTCTGGCCAGCGGATGGGGGCACACGCTCCTCCGGGGCCCTGCCCTCTGGTCCTTCCTGGCTCACGGAGATCCTGCCTGGGGTGTGTCTACTGTGGGGACCCAGGTCCCTCCACGAGGAGCCCAGAGCCTGGCCGTGTGACATACCAGCGGGGGCCACGTCTGAGACTTTGCTGGTCG
>NW_006448036.1:0-205 GCF_000325575.1 Pteropus alecto | reverse complement strand
CTCCATTTGGCCTGTGATAGTACCAGCTTCTGGCCGGCCGATGGGGGCACACGCGCCTCCGGGTCCCTGCCCTGTGGTCCTTCCTGGCTCACGGAGATCCTGCCTGGGTTGTGTCCACTGTGGGGATCCAGGTCCCTCCACGACGAGCCCAGAGCCTGGCCGTGTGACACACCAGCGGGGGCCACGTCTGAGACTTTGCTGGTCG
>NW_006448035.1:0-205 GCF_000325575.1 Pteropus alecto | reverse complement strand
TAATTCAAGGAAACTTCCCATCAAGAAAAGAAAATTTGAACCTACATATTGAAAAGGCTTTTTGTGTCAGAGGGAACTGACCCAGAATGATAAAAAAGAAAAAAAAAAGTTTTCTGGGTATCAGGGCAAAAAGTCGAAGTCATTTGGCAAGGAAAGAAAATAAAATTGAAATGATTTTTGTTAGCATCATATAAATATATAAAAC
>NW_006448034.1:0-205 GCF_000325575.1 Pteropus alecto | reverse complement strand
CTTGTGCAAATGACCGAGTAGTCCTTGTTTGGGAACGGACATTCAGCCACAGAGAATGGACATGTTCGTAAACCCCTGACTATCTAGGGCTAGCAAGATAAGGTGAAAAAAAAAATAAACAGAGTCGGAAGACCCAGGAATCCCAGGTGTCAGTCTAAGCTCCGTCTTCGATTTGCTCTGTGGTTTAGGGGTTACCTTTTCACCC
>NW_006448033.1:0-205 GCF_000325575.1 Pteropus alecto | reverse complement strand
TTCATTTTGTTTATATGGTATATCACATTGATTTGTAGATATCGAACCATCCTTGCATCCCTGAAATATATCCTGCTTAATGATGTTGCATAATATTTTTAATATATTGTTGAATTCAGTTTGCTAGTGTTTTGTTAAGGATTTTTTAAAACCTATGTTCATTGGGGATATTGGCCTATAATTTTCTTGTTTTGTAATGTCTTTG
>NW_006448032.1:0-205 GCF_000325575.1 Pteropus alecto | reverse complement strand
TGTGAAAGTCTGACACAGTAGATAGGGGTTTCACTAAACACTTTTTTGAAAACAAAACTTCGGATGCTCCTCATCTTGCAAAACTGGATATACTGCCTTGGAAGTCGAGGAAGATAAGCTGAATCCGGTGGATAAAGAGTTGGGAAGGTCTGTTTCACAAAGAAGACACTCTCCTGAGTGGACCACAAAGCAGGCTGAGACCCTC
>NW_006448031.1:0-205 GCF_000325575.1 Pteropus alecto | reverse complement strand
AGGGGGGTCACGGGAGAGATTCTCGCGTAGGGTTCAGAGGGCGAAGTGAAGCCACAGCACTTTGGCTCACACACGTTGTGGCTCAACTCCTGGCTCAGCTCATGGCCTGAGGCCGCGGCAGGGGCAGCCGGTGGTCCCCCTTCCCTGGTTTCTCGCCCACCTCCTCTGACCCCGGGGCCAGGCGCGCGTCCATAAGGAAGGGTCC
>NW_006448030.1:0-205 GCF_000325575.1 Pteropus alecto | reverse complement strand
ACATTCTCTCTAGCAAGTAAAGGCTAAAGTGGCTGGATCTGTATAGTCACCCTCCAAATGTCCCAAGTGCTTTAGGTACTATTTCCTATGCCTGGTTCCGTCTTAAAACAATATGTTTCAAAAATATAAAAACAAAATATAATCATACTTACCAAGCAATTAAAAAAAAACAGACTTTAGTTTTAAATACTCCCTTAGGCCTCAT
>NW_006448029.1:0-205 GCF_000325575.1 Pteropus alecto | reverse complement strand
TATTTTCTTCCAGACTGTTGTCTGTGTGTGTGTATGTGTGCATGTGTGCAAAAGTACATAAAGCTGTGGTGTTTTTTTTTTTCTGTCTTGGATAAAGAACACTTAATTAATTAGAGGAAAATCTTAGTCCCCATGATGGAATACAACAGATTTTTTTTTAAAAAAATCCAATTGCTTTATTAAAACTTTAGCTATTGGAATAATT
>NW_006448028.1:0-205 GCF_000325575.1 Pteropus alecto | reverse complement strand
ACGCGGGCCTTGTGCAAAACGCCGCTCTGGGAGGGACCTTACCCGGAAGGGGAAGACGCACCGTCCAGGATGGGCGTGAGAGAGAAGACGGCACTGTCCAGGAGCGAAGCAGGGGGACGAGGTTGGTTCGAGATGAGGCGGATGTAAAATACTGAGGACCAGGGAAGTGTGCGTTTCTCGTATTGCTCCGAGCGAACGGGGAGGG
>NW_006448027.1:0-205 GCF_000325575.1 Pteropus alecto | reverse complement strand
TTCTAGGGGCTGACGAGGCATAAGTCATGGCCTCCCTAAGAAAAAAATAAATCAACTACTGAAAAAAAAATCACAGGAATCCCCGGAAGCGAGATCTGGGAAAAATCGCTTCTACGGATCCTTCTAGAAAAGATGCTGTATGAGTGGAGAGCAAGGGGAGCCGGAGGGCGGGACTCGGTCCCCTCCCTCCTCCGCCCTGTCTGTG
>NW_006448026.1:0-205 GCF_000325575.1 Pteropus alecto | reverse complement strand
TATAAATGACATATAACAATATATTAGTTTTAGATGTACAACATAGTAATTAGTTATTTGTATACATTGTGACCTCTACAATAAGTCTACTTAACATCTGTCACCATACATAGTTAATTTTTTTTTCCTTGTGATGAGGAATTTTAAGATCTACCATTTTGGCAACTTTCATACAATACAGTTTTATTAACTATAGTCACCATGC
>NW_006448025.1:0-205 GCF_000325575.1 Pteropus alecto | reverse complement strand
ACCATTAATCATTTAACTAAGTGGTTGTCCTGATTGTAAGCATTTGCCTCCTGCTGGGCCTCCCCAGCCCGCTAGGGGATGGAGCGAAGGTGTTTAGGGCCCAGGCCACTTTCAGGAGATGCTGAAGGGACAGAGGGTGGGTTTCTTTTTCTGTTACATGAGTTCTTGCAAAAGTATCTCCTTTGAGATTGACCTTGAGGCTGAG
>NW_006448024.1:0-205 GCF_000325575.1 Pteropus alecto | reverse complement strand
AGGGAAGGTCTTTCTCCCGCTGTCCGGAGAACGTTACCTCTTTCGAAAGTGTCTTTTAAAGCGGTGTTCGCAGTTTGGCACACTGATTGAAGGAAGCGGCCAGGTCCCAGGTCTGGAGGAGCAGGGACCTCGGGGCTCCCGGGCTTCCGCGTGCTGTCTGACTTCGCTGCCCCCCACCCTGGTGGAGGCTTGGCCGGCACCTCGT
>NW_006448023.1:0-205 GCF_000325575.1 Pteropus alecto | reverse complement strand
ACAAAATCCAGCCTTACATAAGCAAACTGGCCGCCATTATCCCTTCCATCAACCTTTTTGCTTCCAGGCTAACCCTGGTTAAGCAGACTTTACACTCCGATTATTTGCATTCCCCTCTCTCCCCATGACTAGTCTCTAAAGGAAAGAGAGTGTCAGGCTACTGTATTTTCCACAAATTCAGAGTAAACCCCACTGGAAAAATAAC
>NW_006448022.1:0-205 GCF_000325575.1 Pteropus alecto | reverse complement strand
GGGGGACAGGCAGCCGCAGACGTCCTGAAGCTTGGCGTGAGAGGCCCTGTGACCTGCAGGCCTCAGCGGGGAGCGATGGGGCATCGCTCTTGCCCCCGTGCAAACTGGCTCAGCACAGGTGTGTAACTTCCCTCTGCTGCCCAGAGCTGGTGACAGGAACAGGCCTGTGCGTGTAGTGTGTGCCAGCTTCCTGTGGCGCTGTAAC
>NW_006448021.1:0-205 GCF_000325575.1 Pteropus alecto | reverse complement strand
CGGCGGATGCATTCGCTATGCGCTTCAGTGTCTGCGCCCCGACAGCCCTTGACGTAAACTCTGCACTTACGACCCGGGCACCACATGAAGGGCAGTGTCACCCCCGGGCCGATGAAACGTCATTTAACCAGAACACTGTGTATTCTTCACGGCTCTCGTGACACACGGCTGTGTTTTGTGAGCGGCCGGGGTGCCTTGCGGGCTT
>NW_006448020.1:0-205 GCF_000325575.1 Pteropus alecto | reverse complement strand
TATAAGTTATCAAGAACCATGAACTCTAAGACATCTTCAGAGATTTGTTTTAAATACAGAATTTTATGAGACAATTTTGATCACTCAGAGTTTGACTATTCAGCGTGCGGGTTGTAATATTCATTGCTTTTCTCCCTGTGCCATCTATGGCAGCTAGGAAGCATAGGAAACACGGAGCAGAGCGGGGACCCATCTAGAACAGGAG
>NW_006448019.1:0-205 GCF_000325575.1 Pteropus alecto | reverse complement strand
TCTTTTCGATCCACTGGTCCACTGATGGACGCCCAGGTTTGCTGTGTTCACCATCCCACACAGATGTCACCGCAGGATCGTAAACAACGACACACAAAGGACGCGGTGCAGAGACCGTGGTGTCTCGTATGTCACCCGTCATTGCAAAATAAAATTTTAAAAATCATCTAAAAAATTTTTTTGGAGCAAAAGAGTTTAGAGCTGC
>NW_006448018.1:0-205 GCF_000325575.1 Pteropus alecto | reverse complement strand
GCTGACTGAGAAACAGCTCCAACTAGATGGACCCTGCCACCCCCCCGCAAATTCCTTCAAGCCAGATGGTTCTGTCGGTGAATCCTAAGAAAGCCTCCAGTGCAAACCACTCTCACCGGCCTCCATCACCAGCCTCCACATTGCCCAAACCAATCTCTCCTGCCCTGCCCTGGTCCACGGCCTGTGGCTCCTTTGGAAAATACTC
>NW_006448017.1:0-205 GCF_000325575.1 Pteropus alecto | reverse complement strand
GAAGGAGCTAGCCTTACTAAGAGGGTAGCTCTTAGTAAGATTAGAAGACAATGGGGAAGAGGAGGAGTTCTGTTTTGGGTCCTGAGTCTTCTGTGGGCTGAATCATCACTCTAACCCTTGTCCTGGGGGTAGATGTCAGCGTAAAGAGAAATTAAGAGGGTCAAAAGATCGGTTCCCCTCCAGTGTAAGCCAAGAGAGATGTATC
>NW_006448016.1:0-205 GCF_000325575.1 Pteropus alecto | reverse complement strand
ATATGAGATGCTCAAATTATTTGTTTACCATGTGCGAATTATTAAGCATTTTACAGGTATTAACTCATTAAATTCTGATAAGTCAGATGAAATGGAAATATTATCGTCCACCTTTTATGAAAACTGAGGCACAGAGAAGCTAAGTCATTTGTCATAGGTCACAAGGATTTGAACCCAGGCTGTCAAACTCTAAATCTGTGTTCTT
>NW_006448015.1:0-205 GCF_000325575.1 Pteropus alecto | reverse complement strand
ATGCTCCAAAAGTTGGTCAGTGTCCCTCTAAATATATTTGGAAACGGTGTCAATTTCCACATACAATACAAAACATACAGAGTTTGTGTATGGAACGGCGCTTCAGAAGACACAAATTCCAAGCATATACCCAACAGAATGATTTCTCTTGAAATTACCCTTCGACACTGTACGCCACAAACAGTGGCTTTCTGTTTTCCTTGGC
>NW_006448014.1:0-205 GCF_000325575.1 Pteropus alecto | reverse complement strand
GATAGTATTAAAAAGGAAATAATCATGTATAATCCTCTGGCCATTGACTACTGTTAACATTTTCTATTATTTCTCTAGTCTTATCCTGATATATATATTGTAAATATTATATATTATGCATATATAATAGTTGATAGCATATCATTTTTACCATTTTGTATTCTTTTTTTCACTTAACATTGTAAGAAAAACAGTTATTCTTGTC
>NW_006448013.1:0-205 GCF_000325575.1 Pteropus alecto | reverse complement strand
GGATTTCGTTAACCAATGTCATCATAAAAAAATTTAAAAAAAAAAAAAGAATCTTGTTAGACCCCCGTATCCGAGGAAGCAAGTAGGAAACCAGGAGTACAAGTCCATTACCTGTACTCCTTATCCTAAGCTGTGTCTATAAAGCCCTGGGCTAAGGAAGCACTGTGTACTGTAAGGAAAACAAAAACATTTGCTCCCAGCCCTC
>NW_006448012.1:0-205 GCF_000325575.1 Pteropus alecto | reverse complement strand
GGCAACGATACCAATGCCCAAGACCACAGCAGCAGGCCACACTGCAGACCCTGTGGCCAGTAATTTCAGAGAAAATTTGGCCGCTGTCTATACAGAAGAAAAATGGGGCAGGGTGACCTCAGTGATTCCAGGCTTACACCACAGGATGATGGGGGTGGGGACGGGGCAGGAAGCAGAACAAATACAGGGACACTAGAGATGAGCT
>NW_006448011.1:0-205 GCF_000325575.1 Pteropus alecto | reverse complement strand
GCAGTCACTTTGAACACTGCAGACTGCTGAAAGGTTAACATCACTACCATTCTGAATAACAACAGCTGTTGATCCTCTAGGATATGCTTTTCCCTATGCTGGATGATGACGGATTTTTTATATGAGATAATAGAGTTTCCGTCCATTAAGCAGCTTATAATTTAGGGAGGAAAAGGGGGAAGCGGAACATTTAATATTTATTGAG
>NW_006448010.1:0-205 GCF_000325575.1 Pteropus alecto | reverse complement strand
CAACCACCAAATAAACTAAACGCTCATTTCCAGTCTAACTGATTGTCAGTCCAACCAAATGTGCAGTATTGTGTCGCCCAGATGCCTGCATGGCTGATGGTTTTTTGCAGGAAGAAATGAGTGACCTGGTGTTCTCCAGACCCGTGCTTCTCAAAATTTAACGTGCATCGGAATTGGTTTAGAGCTGTGCTGTTCAATATAGGAG
>NW_006448009.1:0-205 GCF_000325575.1 Pteropus alecto | reverse complement strand
TAAGCGAGTAGAAATGTTAGTATGGGTGACAGGTGACCTCCTGGGTGCAAGGTGGCCTCTTGGACCTCTGCAGTGCTTCCTGTCCTGCGGCAGCGCCGTAAGGAAATTAACTCACATTTGTTGGGAAACTGAGTTATATTATCTGATCAAACTTTACTGCGTAAGACATAATATGAGTTTGATACATTTTTCAAATGATGAATCA
>NW_006448008.1:0-205 GCF_000325575.1 Pteropus alecto | reverse complement strand
AGCTTCATAGTGTTTGATAGTGTGGATGGACCAAAATTTATTTCACCGGTCGCTGGTTGATGGACATTGGATGATTTCCAATCTTACATATTGCCATAATGATTACCCTGATACCTACATTATTTCACACTTTATCAAACATATTTTTAGGTCAATTTCCCACAATCCAGATTGTTTGGGCAAAAGACATTTGTAATTTAGAAAG
>NW_006448007.1:0-205 GCF_000325575.1 Pteropus alecto | reverse complement strand
TATTTAAGAGATGAAGTTAGTCAAATTTTGGACTATTCACATGTTATGTGGAGGGATAGGAATAGTCAGGAGAGAGGGTAAAGGAACATGAGCAGTCTGCATTGGAGGATGAGAGGAATGGTGAAATTGCTCATCTATGAAGAAAATGCTAAAGGGGGAGCAGCACTGGCAGTCGAGGTACAATGTTTCATTTGGAACGTTGTAA
>NW_006448006.1:0-205 GCF_000325575.1 Pteropus alecto | reverse complement strand
AAAATATCAGAGTCAAAGATTGTAAGGGAATTTGCGTACATTTACACCCATGGCTGCAGGTTCCGGAGAAAACTTCTTCGGCTGGGAAGGTCTCCGCAAATTGTTTCCCCCCGTTTTCTTCCCCGAACATCTGGGGGATGCTCATTTCCACCAGTATTCTCGACTCCTCTCTAAAGGATCCTCCCTCCGCTTTTATTCAATTTAG
>NW_006448005.1:0-205 GCF_000325575.1 Pteropus alecto | reverse complement strand
TCGGGGAGCAGGCCTGACACTGGGAGCTGAGCCAGACAGCGGTGACCAGCGCACGGAACAAACAGCAAACAAAACCTCCCTGTCACCACGATGCAGTGAGACAAAAGCGCGAGACCAGGGTCACTGTGCAAAACGCCACACAGACGTGCCAGGTCACGTAAACGCCAGCAGCCCCCTCCGCCAGGCCCAGGGCACAGCCCCCTGC
>NW_006448004.1:0-205 GCF_000325575.1 Pteropus alecto | reverse complement strand
TGTGCTTTAAGCTCATGACTCATCAAAATGACAGCCGTAAGTGTGCAGAGGACGAGCGGGGATGGCCCCTTATCATGTAGTACGGGGACAGCCCCGGGCTCTGTGATAGCGGCACCGTTACCACGGGACTTGCACGATTAATAAATGAGGTGATGCATGGAAAACATACGATTGTAAAAATTTCCTGGGTTTTTTTTTTTTTTTT
>NW_006448003.1:0-205 GCF_000325575.1 Pteropus alecto | reverse complement strand
TAATTTATCCAGATATCAGGTTGAAAGCATTAAACAGTGTGTGTGTGTAACTTGACTCATGAGACTTGAAAGGACTTTAGAAATTGTTTCATATACACATTGCCGAGGGACATAAAAAATAAGCAAATGGGAAGATAAGGCGTTGACCTGATATTGTAAAAATGTCCAATTTTCATAAATTAATCTATATATTTAATGTTATTCC
>NW_006448002.1:0-205 GCF_000325575.1 Pteropus alecto | reverse complement strand
CCACCCCCCACTCCCCTGCCACCAAGTCCTGTTGGACTGAGTTGCAGCCCATGTGGACACACTGATCCAATTGGGGTGGGATGCGTCTTAAATAGATATAATATATAGATACCTTTTAACAGAAAGAAATATAACAGAAAGGAAGCTGCTCTGGTCAAAGCAGGTGCAGGTACCCCGGCCATGCTAGGCTGGGCTAATTCGTGCA
>NW_006448001.1:0-205 GCF_000325575.1 Pteropus alecto | reverse complement strand
TGTCTGTTTTTCTGCCAATATCATACTGTTTTGATCTGTAGCTTTGTAGTACAATTTGAAGTCAGGGAGTGTAAAACACCTCTGGCTTTGTTCTTTTATCTCAAGATTGCTTTGGCTATTCATGGTCTTTCTTTCAAAAATGCCATTGGGATTTTAGTGGGGATTGCATTAAACCTGTATATTGTTCCAGGTAATGTGGCCATTT
>NW_006448000.1:0-205 GCF_000325575.1 Pteropus alecto | reverse complement strand
GCGGACCGTCCCTCAGTCGGGGCTTGTCCAGAGTGTCCAGAGTGTCAGCAGCTGTGGGAACGTTACCCGGGGCTCTTGTCCAGTGTTCTCAGCCTCCGGATTAGACTGGGTGTTGGGTTTTGGGGGTTAGACACTTCCCGTCACATCGTAGCGAGGGTCCCTGCTGCCACCATGCCTGGTCCCCGCAGTGTGGAACCTCGATCAC
>NW_006447999.1:0-205 GCF_000325575.1 Pteropus alecto | reverse complement strand
GAGCACACAGCCCCAGGCGGCCCTCACGCACGGGGTTGGGGAGCGGGGGGGGTGTTAGCTGGGTCTGTGTCAGGATCTCTGTTTGCAGAGGAGAAAACTGTGCCCAAGGCCACTTGGGCCCCGAGTGGAGGAGCCGGGATTTGAACCCACTTCCTCCCACTCTACACCCAGCGTTCTGACTTAGCCTCACACAGGCAAACGCGTC
>NW_006447998.1:0-205 GCF_000325575.1 Pteropus alecto | reverse complement strand
CGTACACACAGCCGGGGAGCCCCGAGTCCCCATCACGTGCACAGTCCTGTGAAGCAGGTAGGAACACCTCGACATGCCTCCCCACCCCCCCGCAGAGGCCAGCAGTGTTCCCTCGAGGTCGTACGGTGAGGGAGGGGCAGAGCAAGAGTGAAAAAGTCACGTGCACGTTTGGTTTTCTCAGGTAAGTGCTGGCTGCTTCCACGCG
>NW_006447997.1:0-205 GCF_000325575.1 Pteropus alecto | reverse complement strand
AACTACTAAATTTGGGGGAGACACAAACATTCAGACCACAGCAGTCTTAATTGATTTTCTCATTCTGGACACTTCTTATAAATAGAATCATGCAATACGTGGCCTATTGGGACTGATGTTTTTCATCTAATGTAATGTTTTCAAGGTTCATCTATGTTGTATCATGTATTTCATTATTTTTATTGCCCAAGAATATTCCATTGTA
>NW_006447996.1:0-205 GCF_000325575.1 Pteropus alecto | reverse complement strand
ATAGTCCCTGCCAAGTGACTGATACATACTGAGTGCCATTATTATTCCTAGTGATTGAAAGATCAAATTATTGCCCTTTTGCTTCTAGAATATTTTGCTGTTTTTTAAAAAAAATGATTTGAAACCTTTAGCCAGCGTTATGCATCTGAAGATTGTGGTGCGCTCTGGGTTCAGACCTGGATTTATGGCCTCTGAAATGTGGCTT
>NW_006447995.1:0-205 GCF_000325575.1 Pteropus alecto | reverse complement strand
GAATTGTGCTAAGTGAAATAAGTCAGACGGGGAAAATCAATTACTTTATGATGTGACCTATGACCTACATGTAGAATCTAAAAAAAAAAAAAAATTTTTAAATAAAAAAATAAACTCACTCATTGATACAGAACAGATTGGTAGTTGCCAGAGGCAATGAAGTAGAAGGATAGGTCAAAAGGTACAAAATTCCAGTTATAAGATA
>NW_006447994.1:0-205 GCF_000325575.1 Pteropus alecto | reverse complement strand
AGGAAGGCTGAGCATATTAATATAGAAAGCTATTGTTGGAATTAGAAATTTTGTTTAATCAGAAGTTTCAGTAGGTGGTTTTGATTCCAACTACCTCTCGTGTGACATGAGGTAAAATTTCTAGCTTCCTGGATATTTCCTTTGTAAAAGGTGGGTAAAGTTGATCTTGATGGACTGTTGTGAGGATTTAATGAGATAAAGCATG
>NW_006447993.1:0-205 GCF_000325575.1 Pteropus alecto | reverse complement strand
CTGGGACAGGGGTGGACTGAGGTGTAAGGACCCCCTACTACAGACAAAAACTAGAGTGAGGCCTGAAGATGCTCTGCTTGGAGCGCTGAAGTGAACATCTGTCCCACAAAGTCACCCCTCTTCTCATTAAAGAACCCTTTAACTATGGTTCCGGCCCGGCTGACCACACCCCCAGCCACGCAGAAGGCCACATGACTCAGGGCCG
>NW_006447992.1:0-205 GCF_000325575.1 Pteropus alecto | reverse complement strand
TTTTATGCTGAGTCATCTTGACTGACTTTTGAAATCAATTTTTTTCCTTTAAGGAAAGCATTTTTGTAATTGCCATGAGTAGACTGTATGCCTGTGAATAAGTAAGTCTATCGTAGTTAAAAAAAAATTCTCGTAGAGTTTCCTTATTATCGATTAATTCTAGCAATACAAATGAAAGAAACAAAATTGTATTTAACATGAAATT
>NW_006447991.1:0-205 GCF_000325575.1 Pteropus alecto | reverse complement strand
AAAACTCAGATGCAAACTCAAGCAATTTTTTTTTTGGTTTTTTTTTCAAATACAAATTTGGCAAAACCCCTTTCCTCATATGAGGAAGTCTAGGAAACGCACATTTGAAAACAGTGTTACACCTCTGCGTAGATGTTGATAGGTTAGTAAAGCAAGGGCAATCATGGGTGAACTGGCTTGCAGCCTGGGGAGCTGAGATTATGAC
>NW_006447990.1:0-205 GCF_000325575.1 Pteropus alecto | reverse complement strand
GAGCTGAAGGAACTTGCAACTCCTCAGTTCAAAGACGGCTGTAAAGATGCAATGTCACTTAAAAAACACAAGCAGGAAAGAAAAACTGCCCACTTCACATTAAATCGGAAATGCTTTTGGACTCAGAAACCCATTATAGTGCCTGTCAACTTTAATGGAATGCTTTCGCACAAACTGAGTTTTCAGCTCTTTAAAATGTTGATAG
>NW_006447989.1:0-205 GCF_000325575.1 Pteropus alecto | reverse complement strand
CAGGGAAGTGAGCTACATGTGATCCTTGGTCACACATAGATCCCTTAACTGCTAAGGAGTCTGTGGAATCCTTAACTATCACACCTATCCTGATCTATCGCAACATCTATCATGTACTTTCTGATAGATATCTCTCAATAGCTATCAGAAATAGATATCTCCCAATATCTATTTCTCCTTTTCTTGGTACTATTCTGATTTAGGT
>NW_006447988.1:0-205 GCF_000325575.1 Pteropus alecto | reverse complement strand
CTAAATCTAACACTAACTCTAACATTAATCCTAACATTAACACTAACTCTAACCTAAATCTAATCATAACACTAACCCCAACCATAATCCTACCACTAAGCTAAACAAAACCTGACTCAACTCTAAACCTAACTCTAAACCAAACCCTAACTCTAACCTAACCAAACTCAAACCCTAACATTAATCTTAACTCTTATATAATACA
>NW_006447987.1:0-205 GCF_000325575.1 Pteropus alecto | reverse complement strand
GGCACTTGGTGCAGAAGCGCAAGCTTGCCGAGGGCCTGCGGGAATGCCGCAGAATGAAAAGGTACACTGTGCCCAGGAGTTGCCTGCAGTCTTGTGGCTGGAGAAGATGGATAAGTGGGGAGCTAACAGGACCTGTATGTGCCAATCAACCCACTCAACTTTATAGAAAGGAGAGAGAAAAGTCATGTGTGATTCTGTGACTTCA
>NW_006447986.1:0-205 GCF_000325575.1 Pteropus alecto | reverse complement strand
GGACATCTAACCCAGACCAGGATGGGTCAGGGAAAGTTACCTAATCATATGCAAGTTGAGAACCAAAGGGTACAAGGAAGTTAGTTAGGCAAGAGGCAAGAAAAGTGGTCCTGCGTGAAGACCCAGAGGATATAGAGAACAGCTATGTCTGAGGAAAAATTAAAGTTGTTCTGTATGGCTGAGTAGAAAAACATCAGGAGGGGAC
>NW_006447985.1:0-205 GCF_000325575.1 Pteropus alecto | reverse complement strand
TAAGGAGCCACCAGACTCTCTTACAAAGTGGCTGTACCATTTTGCATTCGTATCACAGAAGAATGAGAGTTTGAGCTGCTCCACATTCTCATCAACATCTGATGTTGTCAGTGTTCTGGATTCTGGACATTCTAATGTTGTGTAGATATAACGTATTAGTTCCAGGAGGTTTTTGTTGTTGCTACTCTTGTTGTTGTTGTTGTTG
>NW_006447984.1:0-205 GCF_000325575.1 Pteropus alecto | reverse complement strand
AAAGAATTGATCTGTGAACTGGGTCTTGAAGGGTAAGCAGGATTTATGCATGTAGGGGTATGAGGGACAGTCATTCCAGGCATAAAGAATAATATTCACGGAGTCATGACAGAGAAAAAGGACAGAAAATGTGCAGTGGACATTTGATGTCGTTGGAGTGAAATCAAGAAATTTTGCTTAAAGGAGAGCTGGTTAGGAATGCTTT
>NW_006447983.1:0-205 GCF_000325575.1 Pteropus alecto | reverse complement strand
ATGTCGCATAATAACAGAAATAACAGCCTTTTTACTGTGTGATTCCTCTGCACACGGGGCATACTACTGCCAAATGCTTTTCTACATCAGCCTATCGCGCCCACGTTGGGGAGAAGCTCGTGTCTACGATCCATCTCTTTAGCCAAGAGGCCTACTTCCAAGGCTGACAGATCTAAGATGCTTTGTCCTTTGCCACCCAGACCAT
>NW_006447982.1:0-205 GCF_000325575.1 Pteropus alecto | reverse complement strand
CCGCCTCTCCTCTCTGGCTGTCAGATTCTTCATCTGTGAAAACTGAACCAGGATAATAGTTCCCATCTTGCTGTCAGATTCTTCATCTATGAAAACTGAACCAGGATAATAGTTCCCATCTTGTTGATGAGGAAGAGCTAGAAACACTAGAAACTTGAGCCCTGTCTCCGTTAAGGACACAGAGCCCTTCTCTGTCTAAGCAGAT
>NW_006447981.1:0-205 GCF_000325575.1 Pteropus alecto | reverse complement strand
AGAAGTATTGTCATCTTAACACTATTAAGCCTTTTCCCCCCCACATGTTATATATTAGAGGAGGGACAGCTACAAAAACAGCCATGTAGCAATGAACAAAACATAAACCTGAAATCTTTCTTTGGGTTCTTTTTAAACCACATCCTGATCTATGAACATGAGATATCTTCCCATTGAGTTAGGTCTTCTTTAATTTCTTTTAACA
>NW_006447980.1:0-205 GCF_000325575.1 Pteropus alecto | reverse complement strand
AGCATTACTTGTCCCTGTGATGGGAACAGATTACAAGTGCATCTGGCGATGGACACAAAATGCCAGAGCAAGCACGCAGTGGCCCCGTTCATCCTTCTAAACTAGAAGTCTGAATGCCAAGTGCTCCCTGAAGACAGGCACCTGACCAGCCTGCGTGGTGTGGGCCAGGTGGAGCCAGCAGCAGAATCGAGAGTGCGTGCTCCTC
>NW_006447979.1:0-205 GCF_000325575.1 Pteropus alecto | reverse complement strand
GCAGAAAAACATTGCAAACTAAAGAAGGCAGAAAATGCAATGCAAACATTCACATTCAAAACATGCTAGTGGCCAGATCATTGTGTTTAAGGGCCAACAGCCTCCAAATACACACCTCTGAGATGGGTGAGGACTCACCTGTGCAGCAATCCTGGTTTCTGATAAGGACTTGAATCCCCAGAGAAAGGTCACTTCAGGCTCCTGG
>NW_006447978.1:0-205 GCF_000325575.1 Pteropus alecto | reverse complement strand
AGTTTTTGGCAGCTCTGTGCCCATTCCCAGCTCATCTTTGGCTACCCCTCTCAAAACGTATCTCAAATCTGAAGCGAGGGAAGTTTCAGTGAGAAGGCACAGAGCCCATGAAAGACACAATAGTAAATGATTTATTTTGCACATTTATTTAATAATATTTAAAAGAAGCTAGAAATTTTCAAAAATCACAAAATCGTGAGTTATT
>NW_006447977.1:0-205 GCF_000325575.1 Pteropus alecto | reverse complement strand
TACAGGATCTGAAATCTCTGGAACATGGTCCAGAAAAGGACAAGATGGGCATTTCTGTTTAGGATCCTGGATTCCTTGGCTCTTGAAGTCGTGCACTGTGGATGGAGGCGCAGAGGAACCCTCTAAAATGCTGGGTCACACATCGGGGCCCCAGATCCCGAGATCTGAGGGTGTACTCTAAACAGCCTTGGGGACTATTCTTCAG
>NW_006447976.1:0-205 GCF_000325575.1 Pteropus alecto | reverse complement strand
GCCTGTAATGAGAATATCTGAAGGAGAAGAAAGAGAGAGAGGAACAGAAACAAATATTTGGAGCAATAATAACTGAAAATTTTCCCCAAATTAATGTTATTTACCAAACCACAGATCCAGGAAGCTGACAAAACGCCAAGCAGGATAAATGCTAGAAAAACTATATATCGTTCTTAAACTATAGAAAAGCGAAGATAAAGAAAAT
>NW_006447975.1:0-205 GCF_000325575.1 Pteropus alecto | reverse complement strand
GGCATTCACACTCTATTTACTTCTTCTCTCCAGAAGGACTCACATGTGTGTCCCTGGTTGCCGTATTGTCTAAGGTGGGCATGGGAAAGGGAAATTGGTGAGCTAGCGGCTGGAGACAAAATGCTCCCCTAAAGGCCCCTCTCCCACAACTCACAGCGTCTTTCCTCTGTGGGGAAGACAGTCAGAGGGTGTCATGATTGAGAAT
>NW_006447974.1:0-205 GCF_000325575.1 Pteropus alecto | reverse complement strand
CGGGACGCCTGGACTAAATCTGAAAGGATAAGTAGATGAGTAGGTGAAACTAGGAGTCTAGGTAGAAGACTCAGCATGTGCAAACGTGCAGAAATGAGAGAGGCAAGAGAATACGTCATGGGACACAAGGTTGGGGTTGCGGCTGCTGTCTGAAGACAAAGACAGGAAGACGTCTATTTCACATGCAGGGCAGCACAAAGATGAT
>NW_006447973.1:0-205 GCF_000325575.1 Pteropus alecto | reverse complement strand
CAGAAGCTGGATTATAAAGGTGTCAAGGGATTTGGGTTGACAGGCCTTGAGGACCAAGGGAGAAGTCAGAGCGTTTGCTCAGTTTTCTGCTTGAGATACAGGAAAAGCAGCGGATTTACAGGAGACACGATATGTCTAATTTCTGACATGTTGAGTTGGAGATGCCTGTGGGGGAGCCAAGAGAGGTCTTTTGGGCAGTTAGACA
>NW_006447972.1:0-205 GCF_000325575.1 Pteropus alecto | reverse complement strand
AGTTAAAATATGCTAGAGATTCAGTCTGTCCTTTCGGTTAATAAAAACAACAACCACTTTAAAGCTAACCCCTCATTCTCTAAGGTGAGTTCAGTCCAGGATTTCAGTCAGCTGACATAGTTTGCTGCTTTCTATGTCTATTTTCCTTTTGGATTAGAAAAGTGAGGTGCTACATAATACCCATTGGTTATAAGGAGAACATGTA
>NW_006447971.1:0-205 GCF_000325575.1 Pteropus alecto | reverse complement strand
CCCAGTTCTAGAACAAAATCAGAAATCTGCTCCAGAGGAAAAAGGTAGTCTATGGACATAAAGGGATAAAGATCCAGTGCATAGGACTGAACTGACCAAAGAGGTAGGGAGTGCTACAGTGCGGAGGAGTGGGCCAGGCTGTCAGTGGCAGGTTCAGGTAGAACATAAGGCTATGGAAAGGCATGTGGGAGCTCATCCATCACAT
>NW_006447970.1:0-205 GCF_000325575.1 Pteropus alecto | reverse complement strand
AATTAGAGGTGGCAACTCTTCACGTACCTATAACCATAACAGAATGAAGAACAGGTAAGTGCCTCATAAACAAGACTAACATACTGTTATTGAAATTCCAAGGAAGAAGAGTTTTTTTTCCTGGCTTTATAAGTCTATTCTTCACAGAAATGGCCACAGTGTTGGACCTCGAAAAACAAGTACAATTGGGACGGGTAAAAATGGG
>NW_006447969.1:0-205 GCF_000325575.1 Pteropus alecto | reverse complement strand
GGGAAACCTCCCCAGCGGGCACACAGGGCCATGTCACTTTATTGAGAGCACTCCACCTGGGGCACGGCGTCGGGACACCCGGGGACATCACTCCGCCTGGGACACGGCGTTGGGACACCCGGGGACATCACTCCGCCTGGGACATGGCGTTGGGACACGTGTCACTTTCTCAGTGGTCACTTTTGCACGTTTTCCGCATGGCGGT
>NW_006447968.1:0-205 GCF_000325575.1 Pteropus alecto | reverse complement strand
TTAGCCTTTTCCCCAGACCTCCCCAAACGTGAGGTAGAAGTGTGGTTCAGAGCTTGGGCTCAGGACAAGACGATCTGGGTTTAAATCCTCCCTCCGCCCTGCCCCCGACGCCCCCCCATTTTAGCTCTGCATCCCGAGTCACCCCAGTTAATCCTTCTGCGCCTCAGTCACCTTATCCTTAAGTAAGGATGATGCCTTATAGAAG
>NW_006447967.1:0-205 GCF_000325575.1 Pteropus alecto | reverse complement strand
ATTGTGGGTACACCAACCAACATTCAGTTACCTGCTTGATATTCTAACAATGAGGCCTAAAAGATAATAAGGATTTTCTATATCTATACATCTTGCAATCAGCCTTCTAAATAAAACTAGAGAGTGAAGGATGACTGACATTTGATGCAATTATCCAACATGAGAGTTACACAAAGAAACAAACAGGAAGCAAAGAGAGAAATTT
>NW_006447966.1:0-205 GCF_000325575.1 Pteropus alecto | reverse complement strand
ATCCAAAGGGCAGGAACTGATACACCTTGGCACACCCCACAGAGTCTGGCACATTGCCTTGCTTATGGCATATCCTATTCTTGCAAAAGTATCATGGTCAACGAAGTAGTTTTCATGTTACCCAACTCTCCTTGAGGAACCTTTATACAATAAATTTCTTGTGTGAAAAGCCAATGTAAAAAATTAAAGCTGAGCTAGTCTGGTT
>NW_006447965.1:0-205 GCF_000325575.1 Pteropus alecto | reverse complement strand
TCTGGCTGCCCCCTTCTGGGGCCCTTCGTCCAGTCCAGCCTCTTCCTCCTGAGTGGAGTGGCTTCGTTTGACCTCCCAGTGGCCCCGGATCGCTAACAGCCCAGAAAGAAATGCACCCTCCACTCACGCTTACCTACCATCGAATGCCGGACACCTCCTTGGTCATTGCCCAGCTTGCGGGGGTCAACACCCTTTTCTGCAAAGG
>NW_006447964.1:0-205 GCF_000325575.1 Pteropus alecto | reverse complement strand
GTGGCAAGTCCCAGTTCATCAGTACCACATGCCCCCACCACCACCCCCCACCACCCAGGCGTCTTCTGAGCAGAGAGACAACAAGAGCGATGTTTCCTCTCATCAGACTCCTCCGGCGGCCCATGCCACACTCCAGAGGCCTGCGGGCCACTCACTCCACGTTCTGGCCAGAGCTGCAGAGCTCATTTCAGCGTGGGGCGGGCGG
>NW_006447963.1:0-205 GCF_000325575.1 Pteropus alecto | reverse complement strand
TGTACATATGGGAATTCTTCCCCTCTCCCCAGCACTATGTCCCACGCTCCCCTCATGGCAAGGATAAGCCCCGCAAGGTTCCCCTCCCTTTCATTCACAGCAGTGGGAACGTGACCCAGGCCGAAGAAATTCCCTGCATAAAATTTTATTCAGTAGCACTGGAAGAAATCGATCTCTCCTCTTTCATTCTGGGTCAAAGCTATAA
>NW_006447962.1:0-205 GCF_000325575.1 Pteropus alecto | reverse complement strand
AGTTGTAGTTACTTTTGGCAGAAATGTCATAGTACCGAAGATTCTTCTTTCATTTGAAGACAAGTGATTCTGCATTAACTTTCTTGTCCTCACTATCCACTTTGTTGCCACATAACATGATGAGGCTGTTTTCTCATACTCATACCAAATCTCTATGCCAGTTAGGCGCGTTCTTGTAAGTAACTCTTGATGTTACATCAACTAT
>NW_006447961.1:0-205 GCF_000325575.1 Pteropus alecto | reverse complement strand
CCGGCATTGCCTCTGCGCCACTGCTCCCCTTAGAGCTTTGACAATTAACACGAATGTTGCTATGGGAACGTCCAGGGAGGGCTGGTGACGCTGGGCGGGGGCCCCCCGCTTGCTCTATCCATGTGAAGCCATTGCGAGGGTCCTAGCACCAGGTGGGTTTAGACGCCCCATCCCGTCCGGGAGCGAACCGTCCCGCAGTCAGGAG
>NW_006447960.1:0-205 GCF_000325575.1 Pteropus alecto | reverse complement strand
TTACCTCAACTGTTACTCCTTTAGTCTGCTGGTAATATACAGTTTTGCCCTTAGATATTATGGGCAAAAATCCAGGGAAGGTGAAAAAAAGCAATTCCAGACAGTGCATGTCAGCATACACAACCACACTTCCTGAGGAATCGGGTTCTTTCTGCCCCCTCTGCAGCAGTTACCTGTTCCAGAGTGTGCTCAGCTTTCTTCAAGG
>NW_006447959.1:0-205 GCF_000325575.1 Pteropus alecto | reverse complement strand
GAATTGCATCCCCGGGACTTAGCATAGTATCTTTCGTGTAAAAAAGAGCTCAGTGTACATCAGATGGGTGAGTAGATGGATGGATAGGGATGGATGTCTTAGCCAGGAGTGTGGCATAAATCCTTGGCCCGGGCGGCTGGGCGTCTCCATTACGGAGGACAGGGAAGCACAATGTCCCAAATCTTAGTCTGACACCAGCTTTGCC
>NW_006447958.1:0-205 GCF_000325575.1 Pteropus alecto | reverse complement strand
AGCAGCAGCAGCAACAAAAACAGGAGCAGCATCAACAATGACAGCAGTGACAACAATAACAGCAACAACAAAAGTTGGAACAACAGCAGCAACAGCAACAATGACAGTGACAATAGCAGCAATAACAGTAGGAGCCACAGTGACAATAACAGCAACAGCAGCAACGGCACTGACGATAACAACGACAGCAGCAAGAACAGGAGCA
>NW_006447957.1:0-205 GCF_000325575.1 Pteropus alecto | reverse complement strand
CGCGCCTTAGTTACCAGTACCAGTTTAGTATGAAGCCTACGACTCAGGAACAGCCCGGGGGAGGAGATGCAGGGGGGTATGTGGGAGGGGGGCAGTGCTACACCCCGCCCAGCACCTCACCATGTTCACCAACCGGGAATTTCTCTGAACCCCGATGTTTAGGGGTTTTCATGGAGCTTTCATTCCTTAGGCAGAGGTCATTGGT
>NW_006447956.1:0-205 GCF_000325575.1 Pteropus alecto | reverse complement strand
TGGAAAAATCACTTTATCCTAAATGACACTGAAGCGCCCACTGATGAATTTAAAGGGAAACAGGGAGAGGTGTTGTTCTGGAAGATTTTCGTTCAAAACCAGAGCTTGTCCTCTGATGAGCTCAGTCTCTCAAAGATGTTTTCAGGTCTTTTCCTGTCTCCTCATACTCCCCACCACCCACCCCATCCTCTCAGCAGATGACCTC
>NW_006447955.1:0-205 GCF_000325575.1 Pteropus alecto | reverse complement strand
GTGGACCAAAGGCAGGGGTCCCACTTGGAGAGGGGTCATCTCAGTCACCGCCGTGAGCCCGGCTGGCAGGGCCTGCCACCCAGTCACCGTCTACCGACGTGGTCCCCTCGTTCCAGACATTAAGCCTCAGCGTGCAGCTCCTTCCGCACAGGACGGGTTTTCCACACAGTGGTGTCTGTGAGTGGCTCCCGTAAAGTGCAGCAGC
>NW_006447954.1:0-205 GCF_000325575.1 Pteropus alecto | reverse complement strand
AGTTGGTGGCGTGGGGAGGAGGAAATCAGTATGTGCGTGACCGGGTAGTGGTTCCTTAGACGTCGGTGACAACCCCATCCAGTGGCTGGCGAGACTCTCATTGCCTCTTATTTTCATCAATAAATAAGCGTTTCTCCTTCTAGAAGCTCCCATAAAAATCTAGGGGGGAGGTAATAGTGGGGACAGGCCACAGACACTTCCCATC
>NW_006447953.1:0-205 GCF_000325575.1 Pteropus alecto | reverse complement strand
GAGTCTGGAGAGCTTCAAACACAAAGAGAGCAGAATCTCCGAACCAGGAGAGAAACCAACCCTCGAACTCCAGGGTCAGGAAGGGAAAGACTGGCTCAAAGGACTCTGTAGATAGTGCACCTGCTGCTCAAGCACCCCGGAGATTTCTAGGGTCTCCTCTGGATCCCTATGTATGTCATCATGTAATGTCGACCTTAAATATGAA
>NW_006447952.1:0-205 GCF_000325575.1 Pteropus alecto | reverse complement strand
GATCACCTGCACCTCCACCGGCTTCGGCTGCAAAGCAGACGGGCGCGTTGTCGGGACGGAGGTGCACGCCAATCACCCATCCCCAGGCAGGAGGGCGGCTCTGTCCTATCTGAGCGCCGACCAACGTGTGGGCCCCTCCCGCCTGGACGGCACAGCCCCTTCCCTCGTCTTTCTGTGGGGACATCAGTGACACGCTACCTCTGAT
>NW_006447951.1:0-205 GCF_000325575.1 Pteropus alecto | reverse complement strand
CTTTCACTCCGAACATGCCTGATGGTCGGAGATTGCATTTTGACAACTGTGCTTCCTAAAGCTTTACACGTAAATTATCTCAGTCGGCCATGGCCCTTCGAGGTAGCACGATGGGCACAATCGTTCTCATTTCGTTAACATTAGTAAGATGATAACGATAACGAGGAATCTTTATTAAGAACTCTCTGTGCTAAATGCTTTACGT
>NW_006447950.1:0-205 GCF_000325575.1 Pteropus alecto | reverse complement strand
GAGAATTTGCTTGAATGGTAAGTTCAAATGACTTCTGCTCACAAAGCTCCCGTTGGGACGTCTGGGCAGGCCGGTGAGGAGGAGGAATTATTTACTGAGAAATGTCGTTCTCGCTGTCACACGATCCTGGTCTGTGAGCGGGGCTCTGTTCTGCCAGGCAGTCACGTCCCTCCGGTGCTGGAGTCTCAGCGCCTGCTCTGGACAG
>NW_006447949.1:0-205 GCF_000325575.1 Pteropus alecto | reverse complement strand
CATATGTGATAAAACTCTGTTAGAAACAAAGGAATGACAAGCCCAAGATTCAGGAGCGTGGTCACCATGCCGTGAGGGAGGGGTGGAGACGGACGGAGAAGCAGGACACAGCTGGAAGTTGCTGTCATGTCTCAGTTCTCCCATCAGGAAGTGGGTTCATGGGCAGGGATTACATTATTGATTAATAAATGGACGTTCGAACATG
>NW_006447948.1:0-205 GCF_000325575.1 Pteropus alecto | reverse complement strand
TCAAGGCACTGGCAGATTGAGTGTCCGATGAGAGCCCATTTCCTTGTTTATAGATGGCTATCTTTTTGCTGTGTCCCACAAGGTGAAGGGAGAGAGTTCTCTGGGGTCTCTTTCATAAAGGCACAAATCTCATTCATGAGAGCTTTACCCTCGACTTAATCACCTCTCAGAGACATCGCCTTGTCATACCATTACACTGGAGGTC
>NW_006447947.1:0-205 GCF_000325575.1 Pteropus alecto | reverse complement strand
TGTCACAACACTACACTAATTTCAATGCTGATGTTCTTTCCTTAAATATTTTAGGACATTTTCTCCTCAGATAGTTTAGAAACCACCCAAGAAAATCAACTTTATTACTGTTTGTGACCCAAGATGTTATTCAGCTTGATCATCACAGTGAGGTTCTTTAAAAAAACAGAAACTCTAATTTCTGGTTTTGAGCTAAAAATGCCTC
>NW_006447946.1:0-205 GCF_000325575.1 Pteropus alecto | reverse complement strand
AGAAGAAAGTCTCTCCCTTTTCTTTGCCAGAGGTGACAGTAAAAGGCTAGATAGGAAAACTGACTCGCCTAAGGGCTTAAGTCGAAGTAATTCTCTGAGAGTCAATCAGATAATTTTTATTTGAAAAAAAAAAAAACAAAATTGATTGTGTCACATGAGATGGACGTAAAACTGTAGATTGGTTTTCTACAGGTAGGGTCAGAGT
>NW_006447945.1:0-205 GCF_000325575.1 Pteropus alecto | reverse complement strand
TTTTTTCTCTTGCTTAATTGTCATGGTTAGGACTTGATGGAAGTGGGCATCCTTGTCTTGTCCCTAATCTTAGAAGAAAGGCTTTTAATTTTTCACTCTTGAGTAGGACAACTGATAGCACAAAAATTCAAAGAATCATCAAAGGCTACTATGAACAACTATATGCCAAAAAACTGGACAACCTAGAAAAAATGGAAAAATTCTT
>NW_006447944.1:0-205 GCF_000325575.1 Pteropus alecto | reverse complement strand
TTTTTGAAAACATCATCTAAGGTCTAATTAGAAGGCTTATTGTGAATTTGGGGCCCCCGGAGAAAACAGTGATATCCATTTCCCCTTGAAGAACCTTCTGGCCCATTATCATTCTTCTTATGTAGCTCTCAACTAGCTGATGAATTTGAGCAGGGAGGACAAAGGGCATTTCATCTGCGGGTACTGGGGTACAGAAGTTTGAGAA
>NW_006447943.1:0-205 GCF_000325575.1 Pteropus alecto | reverse complement strand
TATCTCTGTGTATATTTCTAAGCCATTTTGATTGCTTATTCCATAAATGAACTGCCCGTTCAAATACTTTTCCCATTTGAAAAATAATTTTGACTTGAAGGAGCTCCTTATATGTTCTAGATTAATATCCATTGTTGGTTTGAGACATCACAAATAATTTCTCCCCGCCTGTGAGCTGTTAACTTCATTTGTGGCGCTTTTCACT
>NW_006447942.1:0-205 GCF_000325575.1 Pteropus alecto | reverse complement strand
AGGGGTCGGCGAAGCACGGAGGAGATGCACAGAAATAGTGAAAATACTAGGGCCGGCTCTAGCTACTTCTGCTTAAAGAATGGCAGCGTTTCCTCCGATAAAGAAGACAACTTCAGACACGGAGGAGAGGGAAACAGACTCGGGCGGGGCGTGCGGTTCGAGGCCACCAGAGCAGGCGGCTGGCGCCAGAGGCGGGGGGCGGGTC
>NW_006447941.1:0-205 GCF_000325575.1 Pteropus alecto | reverse complement strand
CATTTCCCAAACTTTTTTTTTTTTTTTCCCGACTATCACTCACTCCCTCTCGGAGAAAAACTAAATTTAAATTCTTTTGAATGAGAAGTTATGCCCAGATATAAACACTTGTCAGGTAGGATTGAGCTTTGGGTGTTATTAGATGTTACAAACCATTGTATTTTTTGCCCTCCAATTCTCACCCTTTGGGGGCGCTGTTGCCCCC
>NW_006447940.1:0-205 GCF_000325575.1 Pteropus alecto | reverse complement strand
AAATGTACTCTTAACGTGATGTCCAAAGCCCTCCACATGCAACTTGAGACTGCTTCCTAGCCCCATCTCCCAGCACATCCCTTCCCAGTCCTAGGTACCCAGCACATGTCATTGCCTGCATATCGCCTCTCTCTACCCCCAAATAACACATTCTCAATCTCTGACTGTTTAGCACTTGTCATAAATCAGGGAATAACTGTACCAT
>NW_006447939.1:0-205 GCF_000325575.1 Pteropus alecto | reverse complement strand
AGACGCTAATGGCTTTGGTGGTTTCTTTGCACAGGCCTTGAAAGTCTCCAGCGGGGGCCTCCCGTGGGGGCCTCCTGTTCCTTGTCCCTCCAGCTGGACACCCGGCCCCACACCCCTGACCCCCCAACGCCGGCACCAATGCCGGAGCCCAAGCTCCCTCCCCATCATCGCCCCGGCTCACGGCCATGCTGCACGGCGCAGTCCC
>NW_006447938.1:0-205 GCF_000325575.1 Pteropus alecto | reverse complement strand
GCCGGCAGTTGGTGCCCCTCCCTCAGTCCCGATAAAGGCCTTGCAACCTGCGTTGGCGTCGGAATCCTAGGGACTCGGCTCAGTGCAGCACAGCGTCCTTCTGTGTCCTGGGGATGCTCCAGATGTCCCTGGGCGGCCTGCTCGCTGCTGCGCCCCGCTGGGAACGCTCCCTTACTCCTGAGAGTGAGCACATCCCCCGTCCAGG
>NW_006447937.1:0-205 GCF_000325575.1 Pteropus alecto | reverse complement strand
GCCGGCAGTTGGTGCCCCTCCCTCAGTCCCGATAACGGCTTTGCAACCTGCGTTGGTGTCAGAATCCTAGGGACTCGGCTCAGCGCAGCACAGCGCCCTTCTGTGTCCTGGGGATGCTCCAGATGTCTCTGGGCGGCCTGCTCACTGCTGCGCCCCGCTGGGAACGCTCTCTTACTCCTGAGAGTGAGCACATCCCCCGTCCAGG
>NW_006447936.1:0-205 GCF_000325575.1 Pteropus alecto | reverse complement strand
TTCATCAGAACTTGAAACCTCTGCGCTTCAAAGAACACCATCAAGAAAGTGAAAAGACACCCGCGGGACGAGACCCAACGTTGCACGTCACTGTCTCCGATAGGAGGCTTCCACTCATAACACACTAAGAACTCTCACAGCTCAACCGTGAAAAATCAAACGACCCAATTTGGAAACGGGCAAAGGATCTGAATAGACACTGAAC
>NW_006447935.1:0-205 GCF_000325575.1 Pteropus alecto | reverse complement strand
CGATGATTTAATCCACCATGCCTAAGTAATGAGACCTCCATAAAACTACAGGTCTACCAAGCTTCCAAGTCGTTGAACACACTGAGGTGCTGAAAGATCGGCACGCTTCCATCCTCTGCCCGATTCATCTCTCACATGTGACTGTTCCTCAGTTGTATCCTTCATAATAAACCGGTAGATGTAAGTGAAGTGCTTTCCTGAGTTC
>NW_006447934.1:0-205 GCF_000325575.1 Pteropus alecto | reverse complement strand
GAAAAAGTACAAACAACTTAAATGTTCCTCAAAAAGAAAACGGATTTTAAAATTGTAGTATATTTATACAGAAGAATTCCATTACACGATTAAAATGAATGAACGTGACAGGGAGTATAAATAAGGCTCCGAAGTCCTGGTAACCTTCTATATACCTTTTTTAGGTGAAGCGATGGTTACACAGGTGCAATCACTTTGTGAGATA
>NW_006447933.1:0-205 GCF_000325575.1 Pteropus alecto | reverse complement strand
TGTGAGTAATTCTTAAGCAGTGGTCTCTTCAATCCCCCGCTCCCAGCATCTGTCCAAATCTCTTTGTTACATAAAACTGGCACAAGGGATAATTGATTTACTGGGCGTAAGTTATGAGATATGATGATTTCGATTGCTCGTGAACACCTGTCCATCATCCATTTCTTCAGGAGACTTTATAATTCTTGACTAAAAAGCGATATTC
>NW_006447932.1:0-205 GCF_000325575.1 Pteropus alecto | reverse complement strand
CACCAAATTTTCCAAAATGGTTACATCAATTTACTCCCCACCAGCAACGTATGATAGTTTCATGTGTTCCACACCATCGTCAAGGCTTGGTTTTTTGCAGTCTTTTTCACTTAGCCATTTGGGTATTGTATACTGGTATTTCATTTGATTTCACTGATGATTAACAATGTTGAGCATCTTTTTATGTGATTATTGGCCATTTAGA
>NW_006447931.1:0-205 GCF_000325575.1 Pteropus alecto | reverse complement strand
TAAGTATAGGTAAGTGCTATACAGGAACAAAATAAGGAGTAGAGGAGACTGGCTTTAGATGATGGCAACCAGAAGAGTCTTCTCAGATGAAGTGGCATCTGCATTGATATCCCACTGTTGGGAGGGGACGAATCAGAGATTGACGGGAAACTGTTCAGGGGAGAGAACAACACACACAAAAAGCCTTCTGCTTGAGCTTCTTCTG
>NW_006447930.1:0-205 GCF_000325575.1 Pteropus alecto | reverse complement strand
AATTCCAGAAGTAAACAATTCGTACTTTTTAAATCATGCGCCATTCCGAGTGGCTGTGATTAAACCTCAAGCCGCCCCACCGCCTCCCGCCTGGAGCGCGAAGCATCCCTTTGTCCAGTGCACTCACACTGTGTGTGCTCCCCGCCCATTCATTACTTAGCACTATCTCTACTCTCAGATGGAATGTCGTGATGACTTGTACTCA
>NW_006447929.1:0-205 GCF_000325575.1 Pteropus alecto | reverse complement strand
ATAGACAAACCTGAAACTCTGCAAAATAACTCATTCCAAAGAAGGTTCTCAAACTCCCAGTTTGGATTCTTTGGTGATCTTAGACTCTTAAAATTTCTTCTTATAAATATGTTTGTTTGCAATATATATTATGTAAATAAAGGCCATAGATTATGGAAAGTAGTTTCACTTATATTTATCAGTTTATGCATTATTTGACATCTAA
>NW_006447928.1:0-205 GCF_000325575.1 Pteropus alecto | reverse complement strand
AACCCTTTTCTTCTAATGCTTTATATATTTGAGGAGAACCGAAAGGATGGAATTAATAATATTAAAGTAGAAACTTTTCAAACTGAAAAATAGTAGACGTGGGGAAACCAGGAGAGGAAGGTATAAGTGTCGTGATGATCTCAGACAAAACAAAATATATGGGTGAAGCCAGCTCCCTGGGGCAGGCTGGGCTCCTTATTCACCG
>NW_006447927.1:0-205 GCF_000325575.1 Pteropus alecto | reverse complement strand
TAGTAGTGCTAGGGTTCAGCCCCAATCTCAAGTGCATGTGTCAAACCACTGCCCCCTACACGCTTCCTTTTCTGTGTGGGTCAGCGGGAAAATAATATCCTTTCGAATAGCAACTGAGTAACAGGCATGAATATGTATGTATATATGGTATGATGATAAAATCAATTTGGGAAATGATATTTTAAATAAAGTGACACTGATTTTT
>NW_006447926.1:0-205 GCF_000325575.1 Pteropus alecto | reverse complement strand
GGATAGGCTGAGTCATTCCAAAAACCAACATTCAAAAGAGGAGGCGGCTTTAGGCCTCTGTTGTTTGGAGAACAGAAGCCTTTACTGGTTAACGGGAAAACGACGTCAAGGCGTGACCTCCATAGGCATTCTGCTCCAGATGCGCCGCCCATGGCCGCGGCAAAACCCTGAGCCTCTGAACGCACTGCTGCCCTTCCGGCCAGCG
>NW_006447925.1:0-205 GCF_000325575.1 Pteropus alecto | reverse complement strand
GTGTTAGTTTGCTCTTGCTGCTGTAACAAAGTACTGTAGTCCCTCCTTATCTATGGGGGATACATTCTAAGACCCCCAGTGAATGCCTGAAACCACAGATAGTACCAAACCCAATATAGACTATGTTTTCTTCTATACATACATACCTTTTCACTTAAAGAAAGCACGTATGGTTTTTCTTTGGCATACCTAAATTGCCAGCATC
>NW_006447924.1:0-205 GCF_000325575.1 Pteropus alecto | reverse complement strand
ACCAATGTCACCATAATAAAAAAATAAATAAAAAATAAAAATCCCACTTCATCTCATCTGTAAGACCCAACTGATCTGTGTTTCCCTTTTATCTGTCTCTAGAAACATGTCCTCCATGTTTATTAAATATAGCATGGCATTGGTCAAAACAATTGGAGAGGAGGAACTGAGGCCTGTCACATGCTTCACGCATGCCATCAAAATA
>NW_006447923.1:0-205 GCF_000325575.1 Pteropus alecto | reverse complement strand
TAAAAGCTCTGGTTCTCTACTCTGTGTTGAAAAATTACAAGAAAGTTTGTATTTCACTCATAAGGTGAAATTGTAAGCAATGGTGGTATGGTGATACCTCTTCACTGAAGGGCCAAGGAGGAGCAGTGGCAGGCACTAAGGTCTGCTGTGCTCAAAAACTGATGCTTGCTACATTTTATGTCCTCCACCTCTCATGCCAACCAAA
>NW_006447922.1:0-205 GCF_000325575.1 Pteropus alecto | reverse complement strand
TTCCTGACCCGGCTTTGGCAAATAGAGTTTTTCAAACGTAAGCTTTTATGGTAGATCACTTAGCAGAATTGTGTGCATAGGTTAACCCAAATCACTTCATAATTTTTAATAACTAAATCAAGTTTTTAAACAGAATTGATATAGAAGTGTAAGAATGTCAAAGATGCTTTTAAGTCATTTTCAGAACGTCTATAGTTGATCCTGT
>NW_006447921.1:0-205 GCF_000325575.1 Pteropus alecto | reverse complement strand
GAAGGTTTTTTTTTTTTTTAACCTTTTATGTATTTTTTTTTTCTTTCTTTTCTTTTGCCAATATGGCAGAAGATAATAATTTTATAATAATACATTAAAACTCTTGAGCTGTGTACTACATTGAAGCACCAATATTCCAACATCTGAGGAGGAATGCGCTTTCCGATGTTCTTCGTAATATAGAATTGGGCTAAAGCATAAGGCG
>NW_006447920.1:0-205 GCF_000325575.1 Pteropus alecto | reverse complement strand
GAGGAGGACAGTGGGAATGCTACACCTTTCCCTTGAGGAGAAACAAATCTAAAGTAGCCTGGGCAATAGATAGAGGGCTGTGAAGACCAGGAGTAAGAATAGTTGTGGCAGACTGAGGGGTGGTTGATTGGGGGCCGATGGGTCTTGAAGGGTGTGTAGGACACCAGACGAGGAAGATGATGTGTGTGGAGAATAAATGCCCCTG
>NW_006447919.1:0-205 GCF_000325575.1 Pteropus alecto | reverse complement strand
TAATTTCTCTATCACATGATACTTATATCTATTATACAAAGCACATCTTTTGTAGTCAATTAACTTTATATTTCATTGGATGCTCACAACCACCCTGCACAATAGATAGCATGATGCCCATTTTACAGAAGGGAAAAGTGAGGTCTGAAAAGGTTTAGTATCTAGCCAGGGTCATAAAGCCTGTAGAGGGTGGGGACAGTATTCA
>NW_006447918.1:0-205 GCF_000325575.1 Pteropus alecto | reverse complement strand
AGAATGCCGCCTCACAGGAGAGGTGGGACCCAGTCTGACCACCCAGGAAGGAAAATCAGTAGCGTCCTTATGACAGAGACAGAGATGTGCGGTTGTGTTTATGGAAACCCTAAGCCATCGCTCCATCGCACTATGGCTCAGGCATGGAGAGGAATCTGGGCCTGTCGACCCGTGGGAAGAGCCCCCTGATGGAAAAGCATCTAAA
>NW_006447917.1:0-205 GCF_000325575.1 Pteropus alecto | reverse complement strand
CACAGATAACAAAGGGTGCCCACTGTGTTACCTCTTTGTCTGACAGTGATAAACCCATATAATATTTTACAAAAATGGATAATCAAAAGAGGGACTGGCCAACAAAGATGTTAAGAATAGTGGAAATGAATAGTAATAATGCTCAAAGTAAAACTAAAATCAAATAGAAGTGAAATAGTTTACCACTTTTTCTAATACATTCCAA
>NW_006447916.1:0-205 GCF_000325575.1 Pteropus alecto | reverse complement strand
GTGATGGAAGCCACGGCAAGGGGGACGGGATCTCCGATCGCTTCTCGGGCTCCAGCTCTGGGGCTGACTGCTACTTAACCATCTCCAAACTGCATCCTGAGGACGAGGCTTAGGATTACTGTGGTACAGCCCAGAGCTTTGATGGCCAAACTTTGTACATATACCACAGTGATACAAAGGGGAAGTGACTCAGGGACTCAGGGTG
>NW_006447915.1:0-205 GCF_000325575.1 Pteropus alecto | reverse complement strand
ATGCTTCTCTAACTGCCTACAGCCTTTAGGAGATCTTAAAAAACTGAAAATGGTCAAAAGTTAAATTCACTTGGACTCACAGCTCCCCTCTTATTAAGCCGGCATTACACTGATGCCCGATATCAGTCCAAGGCGATGACATTGAACTGAATATCCTCTCAACAAAAGCATTCGAACATGGAATACTTACGCACTGGCTGAGAAG
>NW_006447914.1:0-205 GCF_000325575.1 Pteropus alecto | reverse complement strand
CTAAGTTTCATATTATGAAATACATAAATTTACTGTTAACCAAACTGAATCTCTATTTTAACAACTTTGTTTTTCTGTACTCACAAAGATTCTTGGTAGGTCAGCTTGAAGATAATTTTCAAGAATTTTTGATAATGTAAAACCTTGGACTGATATCATATTGAGTTTACTAAAGGGCAGTCAATAGATAATTTCTAAGACAGAA
>NW_006447913.1:0-205 GCF_000325575.1 Pteropus alecto | reverse complement strand
GTGGTACAAACAACACTAAAACTAGTACAATGGATAAAAGGCAAAAGTAAGAAGATCATATGTAATTACAACAGTAAATTAATGGATACACACACAAAGAAGTACAAAATAATAACAATAACTAATGGGGAGGGGGTAAGTAAAAATGGTAGTGATTTTGGAATGTGTTTAAAGTTAAGCAACCATCAACTTAAAATAGACTGCT
>NW_006447912.1:0-205 GCF_000325575.1 Pteropus alecto | reverse complement strand
CATCTAAAAAGAAAACTCCCAGTGCTTCCACTGTATAGCCAAGCTGAGAACCACAAGTTTAGAGTAGTGGTTCTCAAACCGGGGAACCTGGAGACACAGCCTCAGCATCACTTGGGATCTCCTTAGAAATGCTATCAGGTCCCAACTCAAACCTACTAAATCAGAAACCATGGAGGAAGCAAGCAATGAAACAGGCAGTCCAGGT
>NW_006447911.1:0-205 GCF_000325575.1 Pteropus alecto | reverse complement strand
AGCGCCACTACCGAAGCTGCCACCACACTTCCTAGCCATGGGGTCTCAGTGTGAGGGGCCCTGAGCAGCACGCACCTCCGCGTGAACTCAGTGCATCGTCACGGCGTGTGCGTGTGTGTGCGTGCGTGTGTAAATGCAAACCGCACGAACTGTTCATTTCTGGAGTTTCTCGTTTGATATTTTTGGACTGCGGTTGACCTCACGT
>NW_006447910.1:0-205 GCF_000325575.1 Pteropus alecto | reverse complement strand
TATCACCTAGCTCATCCGAGTTCAGGTCCCCTTAACTTCCTTAAAGCCGTATGTTACCTTTGTCATAACATGTCACCCTGAAGTGTGCCACAGACCCCCACCTCTCCAGGTAGGAGATGATGAGCAGGGTCTGTTCTATTTATTTGTCATCTTCAGTGCCAATCACACAAATAAACGAATAACCGGTAGACGAACTCGCTACTAC
>NW_006447909.1:0-205 GCF_000325575.1 Pteropus alecto | reverse complement strand
TGCCACGTGGGGAGCTTGTGTCTTTTCAGCTCCTGTGGACTGAGGATAGGGGAGGAGGGCTCAGTGTGGACGGCTCAGACTGCAGGCGGGGCAGAGAGAGGCAGGCGGGTCCCCAGACACTGCGTTCCTGGACAGGTTTTGGTCATCCGACCGGACGGCCTGCTGGCATAGCCAGCACTGTCCTCGGTCCAGCAGCCAGAGGTCC
>NW_006447908.1:0-205 GCF_000325575.1 Pteropus alecto | reverse complement strand
GGTTGAAGTCAGATCCAAGTGTCTGGTCATTTTTTATTGGGCCATCAACTACACAGGGCATTTTCTTTTTGTGAAAGGTCACATGAGAACAAGAGGATGAGCCAAATCGTACAGGCACATGTAAAGTCCCTCTTCCCATTAGGTCCGCTAGTATCCCGTTAGCCAAAGCAAATCATATGGCTTGGCCCAAAACCCATGCCAGTGG
>NW_006447907.1:0-205 GCF_000325575.1 Pteropus alecto | reverse complement strand
ATGTACAGTCAGCGCAAGCACGGCGGGCCACGGAGAAGCCAGCCTGCAGGTCTGGGGTTCGGGGGCTGTTGCCCAATATCTACTTCCCTGCTATTGGCTGTGATCCTACACGTACCCCGCACAGCAAACCCTAAGATTTTTTATAAATCAACGGCCATTCAAGATTCTCATAAAGCCAGCCCAGGGGGACAGGGACGACAGTGTC
>NW_006447906.1:0-205 GCF_000325575.1 Pteropus alecto | reverse complement strand
AAAGAACAGAACATATACTTTTTTCACCCTGTCGTAGCTACCGACTGGTTTTTAATCTAAATTAGTCATGATGGATATTGAACTCTCTGGAGTGCAGCATACCTGGATGAGTCACTGCCAAATTTACTTCTTACGTATGAAAGTCATGAAATGGAAGTTTATTCCCCCGGTTCCTCTTGGAGAGGGGGAGCGTTTTGGATGTCAT
>NW_006447905.1:0-205 GCF_000325575.1 Pteropus alecto | reverse complement strand
GCTTTGGAGCAAAGGGGCAGAGAAAATGTGCAAGCCGGGTACAGAGGACCGATCAGTCAGATTAAAGTGGCACATCTGAGTGGGAGTAAGTTTTTTTTTATTATTAAATTGTTTTGATTCCTGTGTATAAAAACAATACATGAAGTCATGTGAATTTTTGGAAAATACCACATAAAACAAGATGAAGAAGAAATCATTGCCTATC
>NW_006447904.1:0-205 GCF_000325575.1 Pteropus alecto | reverse complement strand
GAGGACATGTAGAAGTGACTGGAAACACTGGGATCTGCCCGAGCGAGAGACAGGGGAGACTCTGACAATAAGTGGAGGTGGTGAGCATGTGCCTGCCAGGCCCGAGTCGGGCGCCGGGAGCCAGTGGGGGGCGGGGTGTGCGCGTGTATGTAAGTGTGGATGTGTGCGCATGTGCGTGTGCACGTGTGTGCGTGTGTGCGTGTGT
>NW_006447903.1:0-205 GCF_000325575.1 Pteropus alecto | reverse complement strand
GTCATACCACTTACTTCTCCCAGTTGTAACAAAAACGCCTTGAACGCTGATGTGTTTTTAACAAGAATAAATTTTTTTTCTTACAATTTTACACATTTTCCAAAAGGAGAGGCAAATCCTTGTACCTATTTTGCAAAGTCTCCAGCCACCTTTATCTACTACAGGTAACTACTACAGTAGCTAACGGATGTGTGGCCAACCAGAA
>NW_006447902.1:0-205 GCF_000325575.1 Pteropus alecto | reverse complement strand
ATCAGTCAGTCCTGTAGGAGAGGGCTCGAAAAGGGGTTCAGAGCATGTAAGGTACTCAGGGCTGAGATTGATAGATAAGTTGATCAAGTGAGGTTGAGGCATAAACTCTATCTCCTTCATAGTTGAACATGAACTAGAATTTTTTTTTAAAGCAAAAATTCGTTAGCAGCAAATAAACAAGGATGGGCTATAACCACATTTATCC
>NW_006447901.1:0-205 GCF_000325575.1 Pteropus alecto | reverse complement strand
TGAGCCGGATCTTGCTGGAAGTGCAGACACTGAACGCACATTTCCAGAGGTGAGCAGAGCGCCGGAGGTGCAGACACCGTCCCCCAGCCGTCTGCTCTGGGCGCCTCACCTCGGCTACACTCGTGTCCCACTTTGGACCATATGCTTTAGCGCACACCCTTTCTACTGTCTACACTCTCCGTTCTGCTGCGGGCAGCAGCTCCTT
>NW_006447900.1:0-205 GCF_000325575.1 Pteropus alecto | reverse complement strand
CGCTTGGCCTTACTCCTGCTGTTAGGTGTGGTCTTCCTGGTTGGGGTGCCGGGCAATGTTATGCTTGCCTGGACGACCAGGTTTTGGCCCTTCGGGAAATGGAATCTCTACATGATCTGGTTCTACCACCTGGCTGTGGCAGACTTCTGCTGCTGTCTGTATCTCCCTGTCCTGGTGCTGCCCATCATCCTGCGGGGCCACTGGC
>NW_006447899.1:0-205 GCF_000325575.1 Pteropus alecto | reverse complement strand
ATATAATGTTAAATGTCAATTACATCTCAAATTAAGAGAGAAAAAAGAAAAACAATCATGGATGCTTAGAGCTGAAGGGGGTGTCAGAGGGCCAACTGCATCCATTTTACAGGTAGGAGACAGACAAAGAAGGAACAGAACGTGCCTAAATTAGAAGCAGAACCAGGACCGAACATGAACTTCTGCTTCTCAGGTTGTTTACAGG
>NW_006447898.1:0-205 GCF_000325575.1 Pteropus alecto | reverse complement strand
TTTAATTTGTTTATGTGGTATATCACATTAATCACTTTACATATGTTGAACCATCCCTGTGACCCTGTAATGAAGCCCACTTGATCGTGGTTTATATCTTTTTAATATGTTGCTGTATTCAGTTCGCTGGAATCTTATTTAAGATTTTTGCATTGTGTTTATGAAAGATATTGTCTGTAGTTTTCTTTCTTTGTGTTATCTTTAC
>NW_006447897.1:0-205 GCF_000325575.1 Pteropus alecto | reverse complement strand
AGGTCTGGCCCCATTGAGTCAAGGTGGTACAACTCTGAAAGGCCATTCATCGAGCCCCCTGTGAATCTGGCTAAGGCCTTGTGATGATTGCTACATCTCCCCTTGCCCAGTCCTGTTTCCTTCCCTTCCCTCCACTTGTTGTCCCCGGAGGGCATCCTCCAAGGAATCTTCTACACACAGATCTCTGCCCCAAAGTCTGTTTCCT
>NW_006447896.1:0-205 GCF_000325575.1 Pteropus alecto | reverse complement strand
GGGTTCTCCAGAGATACAGAATCAATAGGAAAGGTATGTCCATATGCATATATTTATATTTCAGTATGATATTTATTATGAGGAATTAGCTTACGTGATTATGGAGGCCGAAGAGGTCCGTGATCTGCCTTATGCACAAGGGACTCATGGAGGCTGGTGGCACAGTTCCAGTCCAAGTCTGAAGGCCTGAGAACCAGGTGTGCTG
>NW_006447895.1:0-205 GCF_000325575.1 Pteropus alecto | reverse complement strand
GCGCAGGCGTCTTTCAGCAGCCCGGCCGCCCCCACGGAGAAGACGCAGCCCACCTCCCGGGTCTGGAGAAACCTATTATTCCCGAGTGCTGACCTCACACGACTTCGCAGGTGGGCTTGGAATCTAAGCCTTTTCACTCGGAGGGACAGAGGGACGGGCGTCGTCTAAAGGAAGCACAGCTGTGGCCACAGCGACATAGCCCCAG
>NW_006447894.1:0-205 GCF_000325575.1 Pteropus alecto | reverse complement strand
ACATTTAGTAACCATAGGGAGAATTTCTGCTACATCATGTCCATGTTTTAATAAAGAGGTTCTTCTTTCACTCATAAGCTACTTATACTTTCAACAGCAGTGTATTTCATTATATTTATTTATTAAGCTTTCTCTTCTGCACTGTACTGAACTCTCCACGATGTCAAACGAGCATTGGATCACTATGGAAATCGCCAGCCCCAAT
>NW_006447893.1:0-205 GCF_000325575.1 Pteropus alecto | reverse complement strand
GTCCCCGGTCTTCCTCAGACACGCACGTGGCCGCTCCATCAGGCCGTGGTGTGTTCTGGCCATGTGCGTGCGTGTGTGCGCACTACATACGAGCCGTGTGGGGAGGGCGGCGGCCGGGGGGAAAGGCGGAGCTCTGACCCTGTGTCGCCGGGCGTCAGCTCCTCCAGGGTCTCTGCCGGTGGCATCTGCTGGCACCCTCCGTGTT
>NW_006447892.1:0-205 GCF_000325575.1 Pteropus alecto | reverse complement strand
AGGACTTTTCACTGGCTTCCTATGTCACCTAGGAGGTTAACAAGAATTCCCTTAGACCCAAGGGATCCTCCCCCCACTTTCTCCCTATTTACACTGACTGCCATTCTCTATGCTCATTATGTGTCATCTGCACACATCTTTCAGTTCTTCACATGCTTTAATCCCCTGCCCTCCTCAGGGCCTTTACACATGTTGTTCCCCTCCT
>NW_006447891.1:0-205 GCF_000325575.1 Pteropus alecto | reverse complement strand
GAATTTTGGAACATAATTAGGGCATTTGATCAGCTCTTTGTGTAAGACAGTTCAAGACTTCTGGTAGATCAATTTACTCATTTTCTGGTCCACGTACCATGTGTTAAGTATAGAAAAGGCAGAGGGAGGTTTCCCAATTGACCTTGATCTGAAGGCACTGATAGAAAATCACAGCAAACAGGAGTCTACAAACCTGTGTTCCCTC
>NW_006447890.1:0-205 GCF_000325575.1 Pteropus alecto | reverse complement strand
ACTAGAATTGTTTAAATTGTTAGCCTAGAATTTTCTGTTTCTTTCAAGCTTCCACCGTCCTGATCTTGTTAAAAGACTTGAAAAACCAGCAGTTTTCAAAACATGGTTCTTGAACCCTCAGAATCAACATCACCTTAGACCTCGTTGGTAACAAACTCTCAGACTTCACCCAGAACTTACTGACACTCAGGGAGTAGGAACCCCA
>NW_006447889.1:0-205 GCF_000325575.1 Pteropus alecto | reverse complement strand
AGGTAAACTTATTTTCTCAGTGCTTATGTGAATTTTACTAAGGACTGTAGAAGGGTGACACAAAAGTGAGCTACACAACTGCACCCCAATTTCACGTGATTTCCGAGTGTTGCCCTCAGGCCAGTCTCTGCCTGGTCACGTGAATCCCGCACCAAAGCCTCACGAGAACTGCGAGATTTCCTAATTCTTGGTACGAGATTTTCAG
>NW_006447888.1:0-205 GCF_000325575.1 Pteropus alecto | reverse complement strand
TCTCCGGACCGCCGGCTGCGTTCCTGTCGCGGGACAGCGCTCAGATGGCTGGGCCCACGGCCGGGGGTCTGGGGGACGGACCACCACCCAGTGGTGCCAGCGCCCCAGAGGGTCGGCAAAGACACCCACCGCACTTTGGCTGGGGCAGCTGCGCAGGTTTCTGTGGGTCGGGCTGCCCACCACCGTCTCCCGAGACAAGGACAGC
>NW_006447887.1:0-205 GCF_000325575.1 Pteropus alecto | reverse complement strand
GTTTATAAGCTCTTTTCTCCAGAAGTTATTTTTTTCACAGGGGTGTGTGTGTGCGCGCGTGTGCGTGCGCGTTTTGTCTTCTTAACAACAAGTCGACTTCCTCCCCTGGGTTGAGCGGAACCAGGGTGGCGTGTGAGCAGGGCAGTTTTCCATTTGAGGAGCAGCTGTCGTGTCTTTTTTCTGCAGGAGAAAGTTGGGCCCCCTT
>NW_006447886.1:0-205 GCF_000325575.1 Pteropus alecto | reverse complement strand
GAAAAATTTGTTAATTACCTAATTAAAATTTAACTACTTTTACATATAAATACAAATAAGTTTTTGCATGGCTATACATACACACTAAATGAAGGAAAGATTATGCTTTCACTGTGCTGGGCTTTGCTAGTAGTTGTCTCATTCACGGTGATTTCACATACGAGCACACGTATCTGACTGCCTTATTATGTTTTCTACAAGTCTG
>NW_006447885.1:0-205 GCF_000325575.1 Pteropus alecto | reverse complement strand
TGATATCCGCCTTCCAGCAAGCACATGTCACCTCAGCACGTGTCACGTTAGTACCGTGTGTGCCCAATGCAGCCATCTTTATTATTCCATGCCATTTTTTACCCTTCGTCTGCACTCTCAGTACAGTAATAATCAGCTGCAATAAACTTTCCCCGCCCAAGCCGCATACGCATCTCTACTTCTCCACTGCGTATTAGAAAAGTAA
>NW_006447884.1:0-205 GCF_000325575.1 Pteropus alecto | reverse complement strand
GGTGGTGGGAAAAGGTCCGTTTGCGGTGGGGGGTCGTTTCCCCCATCACACAGTGGTCGGAAGGCTGAAGAAAGTGGCAAATGAATTCTGTGTCAGGCAAGAAAAGGGGCGATGGATTGTTCAGGGTCCGGCTCCCTTAAATGTGGGTTTCAGGCCCAGGGCTCCAGTGATTCTCTTCCTGTCCTCCGCATCCTCCTGCGTCCCC
>NW_006447883.1:0-205 GCF_000325575.1 Pteropus alecto | reverse complement strand
CCACAGAGAGGTCTGCAGAGCAACGCGACGTCATCCGTCGACGGCCGGGAAAGCTTGGCGAGCGGCTGCACGCCCCCGCAACGCCCATTGGCTCCCTAAACTGTGCCTTTTGGGGGAACAGGAAGCCGTCTGCGCAACCCGGAACGAACCCCCCCCAACGCCAACTGCTGTCTACATTCTGGCTTGCCGAGGGCCGTCTTGGAGA
>NW_006447882.1:0-205 GCF_000325575.1 Pteropus alecto | reverse complement strand
AATCAGTCTAACAAGAGGATATACCCCTTGTAAACATGTATGCACTCAATATAGGAGCACCTAAATGTATAAATCAAATATTGACAGACATAAAGGAGGAGAATGGCAGTAACACTGTCATAGTAGAGAACTTAACACCCCATGGGCATCAATGGATACATCTTCCAGAGAGAAAATCAACAAGGAAACAGAGGCCTTAAATGAC
>NW_006447881.1:0-205 GCF_000325575.1 Pteropus alecto | reverse complement strand
CCTGCGTTAAGCCCAGGCTGTAGTTTCAGCCCCGACGTCCTCGGGGACCAGAAATAAGTCTGTGTCCAATGAGAAAACTGAGAAAATTTTAATGGCAATGCCAAAACCCAGTGCTCCTGTGAGCCCCGGGCTGAGTCCACACTCTCTCAGGGTGCAAAACCGAGCGGCTCTGTGAAAGTGCAAACCAGCCGTGCCATGCGAAAGC
>NW_006447880.1:0-205 GCF_000325575.1 Pteropus alecto | reverse complement strand
TCCCAGGATTTTAAGTGTCCCCGATGGGGTGTGGACCCCGTGTTTCTGCACAGATCACGTGTCCCTCGCCATTCAGTGTGTCCACAGACTGGCCGGCCCATCCGCTGGGCATCTGCAGGGCAGCTGTTCGAGACAAGTGTCCCGCCGTCCAGTCTCGGCCTGTCCTCTCGCGTCCCCGCCGGTGCCGGCAGCTCCCTTCATCCAG
>NW_006447879.1:0-205 GCF_000325575.1 Pteropus alecto | reverse complement strand
CATTCATCAGTTGATAGACATCTGGATTGTTTCCAGTTTGGGACTATTATGAATAATGCTGTACTGAAGGTTCACATACAAGTCTTCGTATGGCTAGTTTTCATTTCTTCTGGGTAGATCCCTAGGAGCGGAGCAGTTGAGTGATAACTCTTATGTTTAACATTTTGAGGAGACTGGTTTCCATAGAGACTGCATCATTTCACAC
>NW_006447878.1:0-205 GCF_000325575.1 Pteropus alecto | reverse complement strand
AAAACACTTCTTCGAAGGGACATGTGTAATGCAGCATTATGTACAAGAGTCAAGATATGGAGGCAACCTGGTTGGCCATTAGTGGATGAATGGATGAAGAAGAGGTGATACATATATACACTGGAATGTTACTCGGCCATAAAAAAGAAGGAAGTTTTACCATCTGCAGTAACATGGATAGACCTAGAGGGTATTGTGCTGAGTA
>NW_006447877.1:0-205 GCF_000325575.1 Pteropus alecto | reverse complement strand
CAGCCTGGCCACTAACCAGTTGTGTGACTCTAAGCTAGTCAGTGGCCTCTCTGAGCCTTGGCTTTTCATGTGTCAACCACTGGAGCTACTGGATCTTGACTGTGGTTAGCCCCTCTTACTATGGCAAGTACAGACACCGCCAGTTACTGCCCAGGCCCTGCACATGTGTTCCTGTCTCAAGTGGCAGGGAAGATTTGGAAGGAGC
>NW_006447876.1:0-205 GCF_000325575.1 Pteropus alecto | reverse complement strand
AAATAGAAAATAAATAAGATTATCATTGAATCAATACAGAAATTATAACACCTGATAAGTAACATTTCAGAATTAAAAAAAAAAAAAAAACAGAAAATGAAGAGAATAATCATAAAAAATAATCCCGGAATAATTTCTTTAAAAAATTAGTAGCTTGAAAAGCCTGGCCACAATTTTTTTTTTAATTTATGCAAAGGCATATCAT
>NW_006447875.1:0-205 GCF_000325575.1 Pteropus alecto | reverse complement strand
ACAGGAAGGCACACACAACCCACACAGGGGACACACCTGGCTCAGGCGACGAGGGAGATGGTGCCACTGGGCCCCATAGGACACCTGCTACATAAAGCCATTCTACTAAGACCGGGAGACAGAGCAGCTTTGCCTGATACATAGAAACACACACAGGGAGACAAAGAAACAGGCCCCAAATGAAAGAACAGAACAAAGCTCCAGA
>NW_006447874.1:0-205 GCF_000325575.1 Pteropus alecto | reverse complement strand
GAAGTGGAAAGTAAATGGACAGTATCATGTAGCACCATCATAGTTGTTCACATCTTGAAACTTTCCAAGAAATATTATTAGGACAACCATTAAAAATATGACAAAACAAAACCTTTATACTAATTCTTATTTAGCACCTTGGCAGTAGCTATAGTCTTCTAGTTTCAGAAAATTATTAACTGGCAGTTAAGTGAACATCTAAAGA
>NW_006447873.1:0-205 GCF_000325575.1 Pteropus alecto | reverse complement strand
GCCCCCTTACCTGCCTGAAGGAATTCAGGTGGGACACCTGCTTAAAGGAGGCGGCATCACTTAGCATCACGATAGAAACACAGAACGGCAGCTGGAGAGGAATATGGCAGAGCCCATTTGCTGGACTCACCTCTGGGTTCCATTGTGTCCCAGCAAGAATTTATCACGCATCTGCTCTTTCGTGGCTACCTGCGAGGGACCTGCT
>NW_006447872.1:0-205 GCF_000325575.1 Pteropus alecto | reverse complement strand
CACACACTCCCGCAGGCTGCACGTGCACCTCTGGCACGGAGCCACCGACCATCGACACCCGTGGGCTGCGAGTTCCCCTTCACAGACCGTCAGGCCCTCGGTCGAGTGCGAACCATCACCAAAGCACACGCAGAAACAGACATGCGTTACAAATGACACACGCGATTGCAGCCAGCCACACGGGACTGTCCCCGACCTCAGCGCA
>NW_006447871.1:0-205 GCF_000325575.1 Pteropus alecto | reverse complement strand
CACACACTCCCGCAGGCTGCACGTGCACCTCTGGCCCGGAGCCACCGAACATCGACACCAGTGGGCTGCGAGTTCCCCTTCACAGACCGTCACGCCCTCGGTCGAGTGCAAACCATCACGAAAGCACACGCAGAAACAGACGTGCGTTACAAATGACACACGCGACTGCGGCCAGCCACACGGGACTGTCCCCGACCTCAGCGCA
>NW_006447870.1:0-205 GCF_000325575.1 Pteropus alecto | reverse complement strand
GTGGGAGGGAAGTGTCCTAGCCCATTCTGCTCCTTTTCTCACTTCGAACATTGCAGGGGAGGCTTTCTCCCCCAAAACTTTAAAATAAAAATGTGTGGTTTCTATATCAGCAGGGACTCTTAAAAGACAATTGTAGGACACGACAAATCTGTCCTGAGGCTGAGGCGGCTGCTGTCTGGGGAGAGGCGCCCTGGCCTTGTGCTTT
>NW_006447869.1:0-205 GCF_000325575.1 Pteropus alecto | reverse complement strand
AAAGAGCTTCAGTTCCATTTTTTTGTTGCCCTCTTAGTAACACTGACCACAGATTCCTTTATCACAATGTAAGCGAACTCAGGGAAGTAGCAAAAATTATTCCGTTCTTCTTAGATTTTGTTTTTCTGCTCATCCTCCTTGTGTTTATTTTCCAGGTTTTTCTGTTTCAGTTTATTTTTTATTTTTTTCCTTTTCAACAGGAACG
>NW_006447868.1:0-205 GCF_000325575.1 Pteropus alecto | reverse complement strand
CACCCACTCCTTCACGTGGTTGTCATCAGAGCCTGGGGTGGCGCAAAACATGTTACTACTCTTCCCAATCTTGTGGAGGAGAAGAGACTCGTGTTCTTGAAGGGACCGTCTTTGTCTGGAGAAGCATCCAAATGGTGCTCAGAGGTGCTCTCAGCAAGAAAGGAGATGACTCCTGCCTCTGCCAGCCAAAGAAAGGGGCCTGCGA
>NW_006447867.1:0-205 GCF_000325575.1 Pteropus alecto | reverse complement strand
GGGAAGCTCTTTATCTGTCCTTTGATTCAAAATGACAGCTTTGCTGTGTAAAGTAATCTTTGACTATTTCATGCCAATCCATTCTGGCCTGCAAAGTTTCTATGGAGAAACCAGCTGGCAGTATTACAGGAGCTCCTGTGTAGGTAACTAACCATTTTTTTCTTGCTGCATTTAAAATTCTCTGTCTTTAACCTTTGGCATTTTA
>NW_006447866.1:0-205 GCF_000325575.1 Pteropus alecto | reverse complement strand
CCCTCTATGTCTTCTCTTTTCTCTTTCTCCTTAGCCGCCAACACCTTTAAATATACTATACCGTGTGCTCACTCACACTGCTTGTGGCTGTCTCTACCCCATCCCCACTCCAACTGGCTCCTCAACATGCCACTAGAATGTAAGCTCCATGAGGGCAGGCACATTTGTGTTTGTTTTCTTTACCTTGACCAGTTGCCCGGCACGT
>NW_006447865.1:0-205 GCF_000325575.1 Pteropus alecto | reverse complement strand
AAAGCCAATACATTAGTGTCCGGTTCTCACAGTTGTTATGAAAATTAAGTGAGACAGCGCCTAAAAATGCACAATGTTTTGTACAGAGTAGATGTTACTATACTTATCGGTTAAACACATTTGTATGTGGAGGGTCGTCTGGAACCTTCTATTAAATATTTTATGATGCAGTCTGTATGGCAAAGTATCTTTCAAGTTCCAAGAC
>NW_006447864.1:0-205 GCF_000325575.1 Pteropus alecto | reverse complement strand
AAAAGAAAAGATAGTCTCTAGTCCCTTCATTTTAAACAATGCCTTTTTATTTTTAATATAGAAAAACAAAGAAAAAACTAACATTGACTATAATGTTAACTTGATTTGGTTTAATTTTGTTCTATGATTTTATTATTTGTATAATTTTGAATATTTAAATCATATTAGAATTAAAAATTTTATATCATAACTTTAAGTTTTATGT
>NW_006447863.1:0-205 GCF_000325575.1 Pteropus alecto | reverse complement strand
GAAATGTAAGAAAAAGTTCTTAGTGTGATCTGTACTTCCTGCGAAGCTCCTGCGTAGCATCACAGCCCAATCACACACCATTGACTCCTTCGCTGCTCCAGCCGTGTTATTTTTTTCCTCGGTTCCTTTGATGTGCTGGCGCCAATCTCTTATCCGCTTTGGTGACTTCGTGATGCTGTTTCCTCTGCTTGCCTAATTGGCACAT
>NW_006447862.1:0-205 GCF_000325575.1 Pteropus alecto | reverse complement strand
GCTCTCAAAGGAAGACCCACATCAGATTGGCCAAGGAGTTATGATTCCAGAGAGATGTCTACGGCTTAGGCATTTTGGGGCTGGTGCGAAAGTTATTCCCACACATAGTTGCCTCATAAAGCACGCATGCATGACACGCACAGAGGTGCCGGGGTGGTAGGCATTTTACGTTGACGGCATAAAAATCTGCTTGTCCTGATTTTCC
>NW_006447861.1:0-205 GCF_000325575.1 Pteropus alecto | reverse complement strand
AATCTTAACCCTAATTCTAACCCTTTCCCTAACAAATAGCTAACATTAAATTTTAAACTAACAATAACGGTGACCATAACCCATTACACTAAATCTAACCCTAACATGAACTTTAACTCTATATATAACTCTAACTCTAAACCTAAACCTAATATTAACCCAGACTCTGATCTAACACTAAAACTAAAGCTAATCCTAACCCTAA
>NW_006447860.1:0-205 GCF_000325575.1 Pteropus alecto | reverse complement strand
TGTGTCTTTACTAAGAACAAGGACATTCTTTTCGAGAATCACAGTAGAGTTCTCAACTTCAGGAAAATGACAGTCTACCATCTGTGATTCAGTTTCGTCATTGGTCCAATGATGTTTTTGACTGCTTTTCCCCCTCACTCCCAGGTCTGATCAGGATCACATATTGCGTTCATTGGTCCTTCACCTGGATCAGGTCCTTATTCCT
>NW_006447859.1:0-205 GCF_000325575.1 Pteropus alecto | reverse complement strand
TAAATTTGCCAGTCTAAAGAATGTTAATTGCTTACGTTTTTAGTTGTCATTAAAAATTAAAGTTTACGAGGGTTAAAAATTCTTATGAATATGGAAGGAAATAATATATGTTTTTGGTGAAAGAAGGTATAAGGTATAGAAATGCATTTTTGAGGGGATTAAAAGAAAACGGTTTCTTCGAATAAGTTGGTTATTTCTGAATGAG
>NW_006447858.1:0-205 GCF_000325575.1 Pteropus alecto | reverse complement strand
AACTACCCACTTGGTTCAAGAGCCAAATCAAGTGCCACCTGCTCTGGGAAGGCTTCCTTGACCTCCCCTTCAAGAGCACCCCAGCCAGGCAGAGTCCCTAGAGTGTGGTCCGTGGCGGCAACAATCAGACCTGATGAAGGCTTGTACTGCCACAGGGAGACCAACCCCTGGTTGAATATCCCCTCGAACCCAGTAGTCTCTGGGT
>NW_006447857.1:0-205 GCF_000325575.1 Pteropus alecto | reverse complement strand
GTGATTCTGGTACTTTTTGTGGGCATAAATGGTTACTCCTATCTTTAATTTCTATTATAGTTACCGGTTTATTCCACTATAAAATTTTTATTCTTAGGTCAATTTTTATGAATTATGTCTTTCTAGAAAGTTATCGTTTACATCCCAAATATTTAATATAACAGTATTGTATAATATTGTAATTCATATATTCTCATCTTATTTT
>NW_006447856.1:0-205 GCF_000325575.1 Pteropus alecto | reverse complement strand
GTCTCTCAAGGTCTTCGTCCCCCAGACACCGAGGGGATTGGTAGGCCTTCCACGCCTCCCGCCATGCGGCATTCATGCTCTCAACAGGCAGTCACTGAGCTCGTCCACGTAGAGCCCTGTGCCAGAGGCGGTGGGGGTGGGGGGAGGCGCGGGAAGAAAAGCTGTCCTTCCCTGCAGGAATTACAAGGTAACACGGACCCCAGCA
>NW_006447855.1:0-205 GCF_000325575.1 Pteropus alecto | reverse complement strand
GATGTGAAAAAGCAGCGTAGGTTAAGAAAAGCAATTTCGTATTAATTAGTATTTTTGTAAAAATGTGTTTGCTAATATAAAATTAGAATAACCGTTTGCAGTTTTCATCAACTCGTATTTTCTAGTTGGGCACATATAATTGTATCTGATACTGGAAGAAGCAAACCTCATGCTTGAGTATGTTACCAGAAGATAATAAGAGAAT
>NW_006447854.1:0-205 GCF_000325575.1 Pteropus alecto | reverse complement strand
TATGATTTAACCATCTAAAACTATGGCATTTTTCTGATTAGGAAACTTCAGATCTTAGTTTGATTTTTATGGCAGAAAATGGAATAGCTCACTCCATCTTGTTTCGAATTATTCGCTAAGGAATTGTGATAGGTTCCTAGTGATAGGATCCACTTTGGTGGATCCACTTCGATATGTATATTTTTTGAGATTTCATTCTTAATTT
>NW_006447853.1:0-205 GCF_000325575.1 Pteropus alecto | reverse complement strand
TCTCTTAAAAGTAGTCTAATAAATAAACAAACAAAGCCAGGCATCCCTGGGTCTCAAACGTTTATGTGGCGACCACCTTTCCCACCATCTCTTGGCTCCCGCACGGGCTCCATCTCTGGCAGACGTGCACTGACTTATATATTTATTTCCCTCGTTCATGCAGAACACGAGAACTCTCGGCAGCCAGGGCAGGGGAGGTGCGGGC
>NW_006447852.1:0-205 GCF_000325575.1 Pteropus alecto | reverse complement strand
AATTGGAAAGAACACGTGCAGAGTCCCAGTGGTGCTGGAGAGCTGAACAACTGGGAAAGCAGAGTGGAGTGAGGCCGGAGGGGTGCGCGTGAGAAGGCGAGGGTGAGCGCTGAAGGCGGACAGGCCGCAGGGCTGGACACCATGGGGCCATGGGGACCCTCATGCTAAGTGGGGGTTTACCCCGAGGTCAAAGGGGAGTGAACCA
>NW_006447851.1:0-205 GCF_000325575.1 Pteropus alecto | reverse complement strand
AGTGCCTGCCTGTGAGCTCATGTTCACTCACCACCCGACTGGCAAGGGAAGTCCATCTTACCGCCATAACCTCAGGATGGCAGGGCTGGGTGGCATCTCTGAGGTCATCTGGTCCAAACTCCTTATTTTACAGTGACAGGCATGGCGTGTCCAAGGTCATACAGCTAATCAGTACCAAAACCTTGGCCAGACTCCACCTCTTCCA
>NW_006447850.1:0-205 GCF_000325575.1 Pteropus alecto | reverse complement strand
GTGCATAAATCTTCAAAATGATGATTTTAAATATTCATTATAGTATATCCTTCACCATTGTTTTCTGTTTGACAGCAGTGGTACATTGAGCACCAAAGTTTCTTGAATAGCGACTATGAGGGACACACTGTGCTAGGTGATTATGAAGTTTAAGTTAGTAAAAAGCACTTAAAACAATGGTTGGCACAGGTAGTGCTTAATATTT
>NW_006447849.1:0-205 GCF_000325575.1 Pteropus alecto | reverse complement strand
GGTGTGGGAGGGCAGAGGGGGATGGGCATCTCAGCTCAAGCAGGGAGGGCACAGGCACCCTTCTTGCACCTTTTTGCTCTATTTGGGTCTCAGCGGATTGAAAGGGGCCCACCCACAGTGGTGGTGGTGGTGTGGGGGGGCGGGGAGGAGGGGATCTTTTCTACTCAGTCTGCCGATTCCAATGCTAATCTCTTCTGGACACCCC
>NW_006447848.1:0-205 GCF_000325575.1 Pteropus alecto | reverse complement strand
ACCTGATCAATTTAGAAACTGGTAAACTGGGTTCAATTTTTTAAATCATATTAGCTTTTAGTTTTCTTCTGAACCGAGCCTAGGGATGTGACTTTTATTACACAGCTGACTTAAATTTCCCATTAATATTGAGATGGCTTCCATGTTAGAAGCTGGTGGGCTTTTGATTAAAATTTTCAGTACATATTCTAAATGTATAAAATCT
>NW_006447847.1:0-205 GCF_000325575.1 Pteropus alecto | reverse complement strand
GAGAATCATGGAATCGCAGAGTCGAAAAGAAACCCAAGAAGTTGTTAAACCCTTCGGGCCTGATCCTCTGGACCGATGTTTTCGCGTGTCCTCTGCCTGCCCGGGGTGGCAGTCCCGCTCGAGCGTCCCCGTGGCCAGGGCGCCCGTGGCTGGAGCGCCTGAGCGGGGGCCCGCCGCCCTCTGGGGACAAGGCTGGGAGCGGAGC
>NW_006447846.1:0-205 GCF_000325575.1 Pteropus alecto | reverse complement strand
TGAGGCCAGTCTTGTCACTGTCCTTGTGTGTTGCCTACCTACGCCATTCCTACCTCTGTGCCCTTTCCCACACCCCTGCCTCCCAGACCTTTCTTCATGACCCCCTTTCCATAGTGCTTGGTGCACAGGTCCCTGAAAGCTGACTTATTCTTGCGGTGGACTCTGTGATGGTGTCTCTACTTCTGAGTCCTTATTGCCTAAATTG
>NW_006447845.1:0-205 GCF_000325575.1 Pteropus alecto | reverse complement strand
CATGGCCGGCAGTGCCGGTCTCCTCCCCGCCCCGCGGGGCGCCGTGGAAGTTGATCCCAACCCTCAGCACTCAGGGGCGCAGGCCACGGCTGTGAGGGTCAGAGGCTGGGGCTGACGCGTCTCAGATGCCCTGCGGTGTCTGGCAGTGAAGGAGCAGGGCTCGCCCTGGCAAAACCCCAACGTTAAGCACCGAGGCTGCGCCCCC
>NW_006447844.1:0-205 GCF_000325575.1 Pteropus alecto | reverse complement strand
ACACTGCTCGGAACCTTGATCGTTTTCAATGGGATACATTATTTTTTCAAGTCTGTTTTTTAATATAAATATAATAATATTTTTTTCTTAATGTGACATATGCCGAACGTTATAAAGGGAAATGATCAGTGACCTCATCTTAAAATTCTTCGCGTCTTCGCAAGCACCATCTCTTATAAAATCAGGAACAGGCTCTTCTATTGCC
>NW_006447843.1:0-205 GCF_000325575.1 Pteropus alecto | reverse complement strand
GGAAGCCTTCCTGGATTCTCTCAACTCTAATGTTTTCCTGCATCCCTGCAGCCTTTGATTCTGCTGCTTCTGAAGGCAGCTCTTGCTTTCCAAATAGTATTCTAAAGCTTGCGTTTTGCACGCTGCTTCGGGCAGACAATATCTATCTTCTTCTGCTCACTCACGGCTGCACAGGGGTGAGCGATGACCGAACTAATTTTAAAAA
>NW_006447842.1:0-205 GCF_000325575.1 Pteropus alecto | reverse complement strand
CAGTGGGGTTTCAGTGACTTCATTCATTCATTCAGTAAATATTTTGCCAGCACCTACTAAGTAGCTGGCACCGTGCCAGGCCCTGGGGCTTCAGGTGGCTGTTGCTTGTGGGCAGTGGTTCTCCCATCCAATGCCTGGGGGTATATTTGGCTCACCTAACCACATTTCAGTGTATACCATGCAGGCTCTTCTGATATCAGGTGAT
>NW_006447841.1:0-205 GCF_000325575.1 Pteropus alecto | reverse complement strand
ATCACATTTGTTTAAAATAAAATTCAGCTGGTTATCCATCAACTATTGAATAGATAAATAAAATATGGCATATGTATATAATGGAATATTTATTATTCAGCAATGAAAAAAATGAAGTACATGCTACAACGTGGATGAACCTTGAAAATATTATACTATGTAAAAGAAGTCACAAAGGACCACATATGAAAGATTAGTGGTTGCC
>NW_006447840.1:0-205 GCF_000325575.1 Pteropus alecto | reverse complement strand
ATGTAGGTGCATGTTTGCTCACATGTGTATCATGATAGAGATCAATGTGAAGTATTATTAGAGGATAGTAAAATGTGATTTCAGTCTAGCTTTGAGCTCAGAAAAGGGAGGAGGGAAAAGTTTAACAGGCAGATAGCTAAATTCAGGTTAACATTGATTAAGCGCCTACTAAGAGCAGAACATCGTTAACTGCCAGATATACGAA
>NW_006447839.1:0-205 GCF_000325575.1 Pteropus alecto | reverse complement strand
ATTTTTGCATTAATATTTAAAATAAGATGATTTGTTGTCTTTCTCAGTTTTCTTTTTCTACGTCCAAGAACAATGCGAATACGTTTGGACTTAGCTTATTTTTAAGTTTTGGCAGAATTCGTGAAACTCTTTGCCTGTTATTTTTCTTAGTGAATACCTTTGACCATTTTGTGCGTTACTTCCATTTAAATGATCTGATTGTCTT
>NW_006447838.1:0-205 GCF_000325575.1 Pteropus alecto | reverse complement strand
TCTTATAAGAATGCTCTACAGGTTTGAACCTCTTTTTACATCAACAATGCTTGTTCATGTTTTAAATTAAAATATCTTTCAAAGTCGATTAAAATCTGTCTCTCTGGTATAATGAAATCTTCTGTTAAATGAACACAAAATGTAAAAAATCTAAATGTACATTGTATAATATCCATCTTCCTCATAACAAAAGTATTATATAAAA
>NW_006447837.1:0-205 GCF_000325575.1 Pteropus alecto | reverse complement strand
TTTTTTAACCTCTGGAAGCCTAAGTTTCCACTTACGCACAATGAATTTATAATGCAAGGCAGTGTATGCAAAGTACTTTGCACAGTGCCAGAAACAAAGCGATTGTTCAATAATTTATGGCTATTGTTATTAACAAAGGTCATCTAAAGCTTACCTGATCACCAAACTTCCCTTTTCCCATTACCTAAATCTAAGGTTTTATTCA
>NW_006447836.1:0-205 GCF_000325575.1 Pteropus alecto | reverse complement strand
TCTATGATTTGAGAGAGATTTTTCCTCTCTCACAGGCTGATAACAGAACAGCTCCCACAATTGTGTGGTGCTAAGTAAAAATATAGCTCTATGCAATTCATATATTTATATACATATAACACATATTCTTAGTCCATTCTGGACTTTTAATATAACTGGAATCATATAATATGTGGTCTTTTGTGGTTGCCATATTTCACTTAGC
>NW_006447835.1:0-205 GCF_000325575.1 Pteropus alecto | reverse complement strand
ATTCTTGAAGATTCCTAGACACCCAACCAATAGCTCCTACTTACAGGAGACGAGGAAACTTATCTCTTTACCTAGGCACTTCATCACCCAGAATAAAATCAGAGCTCTGCTAATGGGGAAAAGGGGAGACTCAAGACTGAGTAGGCATCCACTACATGCTACAGGCTAGGTGCCAGCCCCAGAGCTTAGGACTTCATATACATTA
>NW_006447834.1:0-205 GCF_000325575.1 Pteropus alecto | reverse complement strand
GTTTTTCTACCCATATCCCCATATCGTTCACAGTGAAGCACCTCTGCCTTTGGAAGTACCCCGCTCTTGGCCTCAGCTCTCAGGAACACGAAGGAAGGGGGTCCGAATGTAGTGCAGCGTCTGGAGAGAAAGGTGGTGACAGCATGTGAGTCCTGGGGTGACCTCCCTCTAGAGGGAGTTGGGTGTCTTTGGAGCCCAGGGCAGT
>NW_006447833.1:0-205 GCF_000325575.1 Pteropus alecto | reverse complement strand
ACCTAGAAATAAATTTAACCAAGGAGGTAAAGGACATGTACTCTGAAAACTATAAGACACTAGAGAAATTAAAGTAGATATAAATGGAAGCATATGCCATGTTCATGGGTGGGAAGAATTAATATCATTAAATTGTCCTTACTATCCAAAGCAATTTATAGATACCATTCCAATCAAAATACCAATAGCATTTTTCACAGAACTA
>NW_006447832.1:0-205 GCF_000325575.1 Pteropus alecto | reverse complement strand
TTCGTAAAGCAGAGGACCTGAGTGGGCAGACAACCCGCCTCCGTGGTCACTGCAGCTCCTGGCCTCTGTCCGAGCCACAGGAGGTGTCCCAAAGTTGCCGTTTGGCAGAACACCGAACAGGGCATGGCCGGGCGGGGGTGGGCAGCCCGTGCACACTCATTTATCCTTTTCTTTGTCACATTGCTGCAGGAGATGACCACCCTTC
>NW_006447831.1:0-205 GCF_000325575.1 Pteropus alecto | reverse complement strand
CCCACCCTCCAGGAGGAAGGCTGAGTCCTCGTCCCCAACAGACAGCAGATGACAAGGCCACCCGGCCAGGCACCGGTCAGGGCCGCGGCCACAGCACATCGGACGGCAAATCCGCCGTCTAGGCCTGAGCTGGGCGCCACCCCGTCTCCTGGAGCAGCCCAAACGCAGCTCTGAGCAGCGCGCCATTCCAGCTCCGGGGGAGGCA
>NW_006447830.1:0-205 GCF_000325575.1 Pteropus alecto | reverse complement strand
TCTGCTGAATGCATGCCCATGAACCACTGGGATAACCTCAAGAGAAGATCTCCCCAGCAGGTTAGTAGGCTCCCTTAATGCCGTGAGTGCCAAACCTACTTCTCCCACTCTGTGGTTGGCTCCTTGCGCATGCTCCTGAGGGTATCAGTGAGAGCAAGAGCTGGTAGACAGGGAGTGCGTACAGAATGCAGACAGGGTTTGTGGG
>NW_006447829.1:0-205 GCF_000325575.1 Pteropus alecto | reverse complement strand
GGGGCGGGTCACGTGGCAGCCGCGGGGCTGCACGCCCCGGGCGCGGGGCTTCTGCGATGTCCCTGGGCGAACCTGGATCAGATGACTACTGCAGACTGGGGCCTGCACCGTCGTTTCCTCCGAAGAAGCCGGAGGCTGCATCGTTGACAGGCAGGCTGAACGTGTAGTTTGCATTGCGTCACTGAGAGGGGAGGAGAGCTGTGGG
>NW_006447828.1:0-205 GCF_000325575.1 Pteropus alecto | reverse complement strand
CCTCCGCGTGGCGGCTCGGCGCATCTGCACGTCCCTGCCGGTCCCCTCAGGACTACTACTCACAGCCACCCAGTGGTCTCTCGAGAGTGGGCACCACGGTTATTAAACTGCCCGCCGATCATTGGGCATTTTGGCTGCGTCCACGTTTTTTGCCGTTGAAAATAGTGTGCATGAGCGCCTGCAGGCCCACACCTCCTGTGCGGGC
>NW_006447827.1:0-205 GCF_000325575.1 Pteropus alecto | reverse complement strand
CCCCCCGGGGCTGCTGCTGGAAGGCGGGCGCAGTGTGCCTCGCTCTTCTGGTTTGTCAAGAGGTGGAATCTGAGGTCTGTGTGACATTTCCTGATTTTTAAGTACTAGCTACTGATGAGCTAAAAACAAAAGGTCTTTCAAAGTGCGATGCTACTTTGGGATCGATAATAGTCATTTGGGAAGCACTGACTCAGGCAGAAGCCCA
>NW_006447826.1:0-205 GCF_000325575.1 Pteropus alecto | reverse complement strand
CAAATTGCGGTCTATACATTTAATGGATATTATTCAGTCATAAGAAGGAATAGAATACTGATGCACACTGTAACACAGGTGAACCTCAAAAACATTACGCAAAGTGAAAGAAGCCAGACAAAAAAGTGTCACATATCATATGATTCCATTTATATATAATGCCAGAACAAGTGAATCTAGAGAAACAGAATGCAGATTGGTGATT
>NW_006447825.1:0-205 GCF_000325575.1 Pteropus alecto | reverse complement strand
AAGTGTTTCACATTCAGACATACTGTCATTAAATCATAAAGACAGCAACAGGCAAATATGAAAGAATCCAGGAAATATAGTACACATAAATACCATATTACGAAATCTTTCTCGTACTAAAATCTAATCAAACAGAAAATGACATAAAGCCATTGTAAAAAAAAAAAAGAAAAAAGGAAAAAAAGACTGGTAGGAAACACTGAAT
>NW_006447824.1:0-205 GCF_000325575.1 Pteropus alecto | reverse complement strand
CCACCCAGCAGTGGTGCGGAGCGCGGAAGGGCTGCGTGCTGACACGCGGCTCCATCTGAGTCACATCTGCCACGGTCACTGTGGTCGCTGAGGGGGGAGGAGGCCACTCGGGAGCTAACTGGGGGGGGGTGCTGGGTGTAGGTGGTCTGATTGAGGGGGTCAGAACCCCCACTCATCCACGTGGGTGGACCTGGGCCTCCGACGC
>NW_006447823.1:0-205 GCF_000325575.1 Pteropus alecto | reverse complement strand
AAAGAAACAATTTTTAAAGATATAACATAAAAGATGATATTTGCTGTAGGTATTTGGTACATACTGGTAACCTGTATAAGGAAGTCTCCTTCTCCTAATATGCTAAAAACTTTTAGTGTAAATGACTTAACACTTATCAAATTTACTGTTTGTATCTACTTTTAAAATGTTGTTTCTCTTCTTATTTATTCCATTAATGTGTTGA
>NW_006447822.1:0-205 GCF_000325575.1 Pteropus alecto | reverse complement strand
TGTTTACTTGTGTATTTAGGGTCCGCTCCGTCTGTACAGGGTTCTGCGATGCAGAGCGTGAAGTCTGCACACATTGGCTCTATAGATGTGATAATAAATACAGTTAACCCAAAAATCAGTTCTCTCTTGCTCTGTGTTGGGCAGTCCCGGGTGCAGTAAATGTCTATCATGGGTGCAGCTCCCTAGAATTCAGTTGAAGGAAAGT
>NW_006447821.1:0-205 GCF_000325575.1 Pteropus alecto | reverse complement strand
CCGAGAAAAGGGACAGAGGACACCCCGAGTCTCCTGACTCGAGGACCCCCATGGGCAAGCGGCCTAACGTCCTCCATCTGTCCACCCTCGGCCTGGACGGGCTCGGCGGGCAGAAACGGCCATAGGGCTACTCTGGAGGGTGGGCCTAGCGGCCTGTGTCACCGTCGTTGGCTCTGCTACCCCGGGAAATGCGTTCTTGACACAG
>NW_006447820.1:0-205 GCF_000325575.1 Pteropus alecto | reverse complement strand
GTGCTGGCGTTAGGCTAGAACAGACCACGCCGCACATCCCACGCCACACGGTCCCACTCCGCACGGCCCCAGCCCCTGGCCGTCCATGCCAGGCGTGTGGCATCACACATCGTGCCAAGTGGTCTCCGAAGCGGTGCCACTCCTGGCAAGACATAGGCGACGGCAGAGTAAAGAAGCCAGGTCACCAGTGGGCACAGGGCTACGT
>NW_006447819.1:0-205 GCF_000325575.1 Pteropus alecto | reverse complement strand
CATTCTCCCTCCTCAGGTTGGATCACGTTCACCACTGTCACGATCTGCTGGACCCACCAGAGCCAACCATGGCCTCTTAGCCCTCCGTGTCGGCACACACTGACTGTTCCTTCTTGCAAGAACCTCCAACCAGGGCCACAGTCCCCCTCTTCCTTGCTGTGGACTGAATATATCCCCCAAAATTCGTGTGTCAGAGCGCCCCCCG
>NW_006447818.1:0-205 GCF_000325575.1 Pteropus alecto | reverse complement strand
CAAAAAAAATGAAACCGGATCACCTTCTTACACCACATACAAGAATAGACTCGAAATAAATTAAAGACTTAAAAGGAAGATCTAAAACCATAAAACTTCTAGAAGAAATCACAGGCAATAAACTTTCTGATATTGCTAATAGTAATTTCTTCTCAGATATATTGCCTGGAGCAAGGGAAACAAAAGAAAAACAAATGAGACTACA
>NW_006447817.1:0-205 GCF_000325575.1 Pteropus alecto | reverse complement strand
TCACTTATCCATTTGCTTTGTATGTCCCAGGCACTATGCTAAATGCTGGAAATTCAACATTGAGAAAAACCTGGTCCCTGCCTTCAAGGAGTACAGTGTGATAAGCGCTGCCATGAGGAACTGCACTGTTATTATAAGAGCTCAGAGGAGGAACATCTAAACTAGCCTTGAAGAACCAGGAAAGGTACCTAAGCTAAGGGAAGGG
>NW_006447816.1:0-205 GCF_000325575.1 Pteropus alecto | reverse complement strand
CATTCTCCCTCCTCAGGTTGGATCACGTTCACCACCGTCACGATCTGCTGGACCCGCCAGAGCCAACCACAGCCTCTTAGCCCTCCGTGTCGGCGCACACTGACTGTTCCTTCTTGCAAGAACCGCCAACCAGGGCCACAGTCCCCCTCTTCCTTGCCGTGGACTGAATGTATCCCCCAAAATTCGTGTGTCAGAGCGCCCCCCG
>NW_006447815.1:0-205 GCF_000325575.1 Pteropus alecto | reverse complement strand
CCGTAAAATCGGACATATGAAAGAACTTACTACGCAGGTTGTCGTGAAGATTAAATAACTCGATACGTGGGAAGTATTAGCTAGGTGTCTCTTTCCAGTAAGCTGTACCAGATGGTTGCCCTTGGAGTGCTGATTCTCTTTTTCATGATGATGTGTGATCATTTTCTCCACTGGATTTATCGAAAGGTACCCATTCCATAATTTA
>NW_006447814.1:0-205 GCF_000325575.1 Pteropus alecto | reverse complement strand
TCATTCATTGCTTAGTATCATGTTACTTAGTTTCCATGTCTTTGTGTGTTCTTCAGTTTTTTTCCTCATAATTGATTTCTAGTTTCAGACCATTGTGGTCAGAAAAAAACATTTAATATGATTTTAATCTTCTTAAATTTACCAAGACTTGTTCTGTGGCTTAATACACTGTCTATCTTGGAAAATATTCCATGTGCACTTGAGA
>NW_006447813.1:0-205 GCF_000325575.1 Pteropus alecto | reverse complement strand
GACATTTGCACAAAAAGTGGTATTTAATTATATCTCGTGTTTAGTCTGCTGAAATCGCACCCGGCATCTGTCGAGGCATTTCTAGCCCTGAGTGGGGTGCCTTCGGGTCAGGGTACAGTCAGCTTCCCCTCCCGCCTTCTGCTCAGACAACCTTGACTGCTTTCTGGTTCAAGTACACGCTCCTTCTCTCTAAGGCCACCAAGTG
>NW_006447812.1:0-205 GCF_000325575.1 Pteropus alecto | reverse complement strand
CACCCTTCAGAAACCACTTTTTCGGTATTTTTAACTGTCATCATTGTTATCATGATCATCGTCATCGCCACCACCAACAAAAACAAATAGCTACTACTTAATGATCATTTACCATGAGACAGACATTGCACTTAGACCCTAAAGAGTATGGTCATAAATCTTTACCACTGCATATTTCACAGATCAAGACAGAGTAATGAATTTC
>NW_006447811.1:0-205 GCF_000325575.1 Pteropus alecto | reverse complement strand
CCCAATAAACTTAATAAAACTAAAAGAAGAAAAAAAAGTAGCAAAAAAAATTAAGCGGTATATTTCAGATTTGTACACTTCATTGTATTTAAATTGCAACTCCATAAAAATAAGTTTCACAGAAAAGTAGTTAAGAGATTTAAAGTAAGGTTAATGGAGAAAAGAGTCTGGAACCATGACTGAATTTCACAAGACATCCATAAAT
>NW_006447810.1:0-205 GCF_000325575.1 Pteropus alecto | reverse complement strand
CAGTCTTAGCCGGGTGGCCTTATGTAGTCGGTGTCCTGTGTGCCTTCTGGCGTAGTCCTGCTGATCACCTGCACCAGGAGCTCCAGGAGTGACCCTCGTGTGGTTGCATGTGCCCTCCTGATGTAGATGAGCCTTGATGATTGTTGGCAAGTCCGTGACTAGGTTTGACTCTCATGCTCACTGGCTGTGAGGACTGGACACACCC
>NW_006447809.1:0-205 GCF_000325575.1 Pteropus alecto | reverse complement strand
CTCCTTCCTTCGTGTGGCTGAGTGACAGGCCGTGGAGTGTAAGTGCCCCCGCGTCGTCGTCCAGCCGTCCACTGATGGGTGCTGAGGCTGCGTCCGCGCCCCGGCCGCTTTGACAGCTGCGGGGAACACGTGCCTTTTCCGATTCGCGTTCTGCGTTTCTTCGGATCAATATCCAGCAGCGGGATGACTGGGTCCTTCTTCGTCT
>NW_006447808.1:0-205 GCF_000325575.1 Pteropus alecto | reverse complement strand
ATCCCAAGGAAGACAGGGGTGGGAAATGCCTGCCTCGAGGTCTGAAACATAACACTTATGGCATGGTGAGGAAGTGAGAGTGGATAGATACACATTGTGGGAGTGTTTCAGGCTTCATGGAGTCCAGATATGGTGGCAGATGTGTACTGGAATCGGGAACGATTATGGGCATTTTGTTTGTAGGAGACATTCACATGTACTAATT
>NW_006447807.1:0-205 GCF_000325575.1 Pteropus alecto | reverse complement strand
TCGCCATCAGCCCTCCTCCTGCCCGGGTGGCCCGAGGGCCTGCACGTGGGGGCAGGAAGCTTCCTCCAGCTCTCACTCCCCGCCCAGGAAGCCTTTTTCTCAGACATCCGGGAGAATTCTGCCTGCCAAGAAACGGTGCCGATAAAAGGGTCCCTTAAACTCGCTCGGTGAGTCGGAGCTTTTCCTAGTTCGTTTTACTCCGGCC
>NW_006447806.1:0-205 GCF_000325575.1 Pteropus alecto | reverse complement strand
TCAGAAAATGAAGCCATTCTCAGGACAGCGAGTTTTACTCTCCCCAGAGCACCAGCCCTTGCTGCTGGCTGTTCTGAAATAGGGCCCACTTTCGGACAAAGAACATGAGCTACTGTCCCCCTCCTTCTGAAGATAAGTCAGCTTGAATAACACAATTTGAGTTGATCTTAGGTGGGACTCGGGATTTCTCTGAGCCCTCAGGGCT
>NW_006447805.1:0-205 GCF_000325575.1 Pteropus alecto | reverse complement strand
GCGCAGTGACAGCTGAGGCGGGCCGACTCCAAGCTCAGAAGGTGGGTGACGCGGGGCCAGAACACGGGTTAGAGGGGCCCTGGAGGACGGGGAGGCGAAGGGCATCTGAGGGGCCCGCCGCGCGCCCCGAGGCACGAGTGTTTCTGTAGCGTCCCGCCTCTCCCTGGAGTGTGGGTGACGACGGAAAGCCACTTTCACTTACAAA
>NW_006447804.1:0-205 GCF_000325575.1 Pteropus alecto | reverse complement strand
GGCAGGATGCTTTAGTGAAAATTAGCTTAAAGTATTGAAAAGGAGGTTTTATTTTCATTTTAATTTTTTTGTCTTCAGTTGGACGTACAAAAAGGAAGTTTTAAATACAAGTTGATAAAAATGACTAAGAAAATAGAAAAATCACTTGGAATTTGACTGTAGACCCTTGCAATGTCTGATTAGTATGTATCAGTATAGAGTTTCT
>NW_006447803.1:0-205 GCF_000325575.1 Pteropus alecto | reverse complement strand
GAGTTGGAAGACAAGGTAACAGAAAATACCCAATCAGAACAGTAAAAAGAAAAAGAATTTTAAAAAATGAGGAAAATTTAAGAAACCTCTGAAACAACATCAAGCATACCAACATTCATGTCACAAGGGTATCAGAAGGAGAAGAAAGAGAGGTGTTGAGAACCTCTTTGAAGAAATAAAGACAAAAACTTCCCTAACGTGGTGA
>NW_006447802.1:0-205 GCF_000325575.1 Pteropus alecto | reverse complement strand
GCAAAGCAAATATGTTCACTCTCATTTCTTTTTCATTATGGTGCTAGCCTCTCTAGCCACTACAGTAGCAGAGAAAAACTGGATCAAATTTGACTCTAGAGAAAAAGTACATCATGGGACAAAATTTACATTTATAGAGTCTTTCCCCTAAATGCTCTCTGGTTTGCATTGTGTGGGGCAGCTATAACTCAACAAGATTTACAAG
>NW_006447801.1:0-205 GCF_000325575.1 Pteropus alecto | reverse complement strand
CAGCGGTGTTAACCAAAGAGGAAGTCAGAGTCGGTAAAACTACGCTGGTTTTCAAGAGCTTGTCAGTAACCTCGGCGACAGGACTTTTACTGACAGCTCGGCCCCCACGGCCTCGTTCTCTGCACTGAGGGGTGACTCGCGGGTGCGAGGCAGGGGCGGAGGCAGAACGTGGCCTGTGGGAGGGAGAGGGGCAGGCCGAGGGGCA
>NW_006447800.1:0-205 GCF_000325575.1 Pteropus alecto | reverse complement strand
CATCTACTCGGTGTGTAAATTGTTAGCGATTCCTCGTTACTATGGAAGAGACAAAAATAGAAGCAGTTACATCAGATTCACCAGAGAAATTCCTTACAAACCAACTGTTTTACTTATTTGAAAGTTAAGTCATTGCCTCTAATGAGAGATGAGGAAAGGGACGAATTCATTGTGTCTGAGATACGACAAAGACTGAAAAACTGAC
>NW_006447799.1:0-205 GCF_000325575.1 Pteropus alecto | reverse complement strand
AGAGAATAAAGGAAAATGATAACCAGCTTAGCATGAGTGATCAGAAAAGAGCTGTCAGAGGAAGTAGAATTAAAGCTGAGATCTAAAAGAAAAGAAAGGTCCAGGCCCATAATGAACTTGGCCCAGAACAACTGGTAGGAGGCCTAGCAAGTTCAAAGATTCTGCTATGGCAAGAGCTTGGTATGTGTGGGGAACTAGGAGGCCA
>NW_006447798.1:0-205 GCF_000325575.1 Pteropus alecto | reverse complement strand
AAACTACGAGAGACCCACCCCGATCTGCGACGTGTGTACTTCAACAAAGGGTTATAAGCAGGGAGAGAGACCCCTGCCCCGCCTTCCTCACACCCGGCGTTGCCTTGGTGGGGACAACCCTGATCCGCGGGGGTTCCCCCAGTTCCAGAAACCTTTGAAAGACCCGCACGAGCCCTTGGAGTCAGGCTGCTACGCGCAGCACAGC
>NW_006447797.1:0-205 GCF_000325575.1 Pteropus alecto | reverse complement strand
CCTGTGCGTGCCGCTGCTCCCTGGGGGGTGGCGGAAGGTGGTGCGCAGCCCTGTCGCTCGTCAGTGCGTCCGGCTCCACGAGGTGCGATTGCGTTTGGCTTGAAGACCTGAAAATGGAGGCCATTCTGTCTGGGGGTGCACGACTCGCTCTGCGCAGGAGTCTGGACGCTAGCAGTTCAGGCCGATGCCCTGCCCAGGCGCGTCG
>NW_006447796.1:0-205 GCF_000325575.1 Pteropus alecto | reverse complement strand
GGCCGGTGGCAAAGCTTGGGGAGGTCTGGTCAATTCAGGGACCAGAAGTGTCAGCCTGAACCGCAGACACTCGTGGGCAGGCGACCCCCGGCACGGCCCGCGTCCAGAGTGGGTGGGAAGCGGACGAGGCTGTGGCAGCGTGGGAGCCTTGTGCGTGGCGGGCGGACTCGCAGCACCGAGCAGCCAGGTCCCGCCCCGGTGTGCC
>NW_006447795.1:0-205 GCF_000325575.1 Pteropus alecto | reverse complement strand
GCAGTGACAACGTATGCTCACTCCACTTCTTGTATCCTCTTCAACAATCGAACTGTTCTTCTAAAACATCACGTCCATTAAACGCGGGGCTCGGGCTCCCCGCCTGCCACTGTCCGGCACGAGCGGAGGTTGCTCCTGTTTCCGGAGTCACAGGGCAGACGGTGGGGCCCGGCTGGACAGTCCGGCCCTGAGCTGGAGCCCAGGC
>NW_006447794.1:0-205 GCF_000325575.1 Pteropus alecto | reverse complement strand
GATTTCAACTTTGCTTCTGAAACTACGGTTATCAGGTCAGTTCTTAGAACAATACAGCAGGCCATTTAAAATATCTGTATATCACGTAGCATAAAGGATGATTACGGAGCATCTCTTCTAAACAGAAGCTTATTGAGTGAAAGCGGCTCTTTCAGTGCCTTTGCTTCAAACATAATTCGTCGGAGTGATCTAACCTCTGAAGTAA
>NW_006447793.1:0-205 GCF_000325575.1 Pteropus alecto | reverse complement strand
TATTTCATATTGTAATTTGACTTAAAAAAAAAAAAACCTCAGCGTATTGTTAAACCATACTTCTCCAACATCCTTTTGACTAGTGTGGCCAAGTAGTTAATGCACGTGACACAATTCACAATGACTGAAAGGTCGCAACAAGTGCGTCTCCCTGCCATTTTTGTCTCTCGGACTGTATCCCTTGTGTGACGGTGCCACCATCGTC
>NW_006447792.1:0-205 GCF_000325575.1 Pteropus alecto | reverse complement strand
GAGGTACCAGTACAGTGGGATGATTTCTGTACCTGCCCATTTTCAATAAGGTTTATCGTGAATTCCCGTCCCCCACTGAGACCGAGCCCACAGCATTAAGGTATCGGGCATCACCTGCCATCTCTCTCTTGGATAGCGGGATCCCCTTTGCAGCCTTCCTGCCAGGGTGTTGTTGGCCACTCAGACCTTCCAGGCACAAGGAGCT
>NW_006447791.1:0-205 GCF_000325575.1 Pteropus alecto | reverse complement strand
ATGAATAAGCTGCTGTAGAAATTCTTGCATACTCCTTTCGTAAACATATGTATCTATTTCTGTTGGGTAAGTACTTAAGAGTGGAATTGCTGGGCCACAAGGTTGAGGTATATTTAGTCGAGGTATGTAAATAAATAAATGCCATACATTCATCTATTTAAAGGATGCAACTTACTTGTTTTTAGTATATTCACAGAGTTATACA
>NW_006447790.1:0-205 GCF_000325575.1 Pteropus alecto | reverse complement strand
AGACGCTGCGGACTGTCATGACTGCGGAGGGGAGGACGAGATGGAGATGCCTCTGGCAGATAGAAGCTAGAGGCAAAAGATGCTGCTAAACATCCTACAGGAATTAACTAGCCCCTATTAGTAAGAGGTTGAGAAACTCTGACTTAGAAGAAGCTGGAGGAGGGGGTTATGGTCACAGGAATCCTATCAGAGGAGACCTGGGTGA
>NW_006447789.1:0-205 GCF_000325575.1 Pteropus alecto | reverse complement strand
ACTTGCTTCTTTTTTATAGTTTCTATTTCTCCGCCGAGGCCTCTGTTTCCAGCCATTTCAGGACCATCCACCTCTCCCCCACGGAGCCTGGATGAGCTGCTACTTTAAAATCTCCACTCCTCCAGCTGGGTCCTGCCATGGCTGGGATCCGTTGATTATTATTTTTTTTCTCCCTTTCGGAATTAATCGTATTTCCTCGGTTCGT
>NW_006447788.1:0-205 GCF_000325575.1 Pteropus alecto | reverse complement strand
CCCAGACGGAGAAGCAGCTGGAGCCAGGGCTGCAGGGGTCATGCCCCCAGCCCCCCGCCCATTCAAGGACACATCTTGTCCCTGGTCCTCGCCAAAGTGACCCTAACACCCCCGCCACCAGGCTCTGCAACTTCCCTCCCTCTCCCCAGACCTCATGCAGTCCCCTCGACCCCCCGGCCCGGAGGCTCGTCTCTTCTGTCTTTTG
>NW_006447787.1:0-205 GCF_000325575.1 Pteropus alecto | reverse complement strand
CATTTAACTGTGATATACCTATATAATACCACCCTAGGGTATATAGATGCAGAGAATGAATTTTTCTACTAAGAATAGTTATTGATACCAATTTTCCTTTGCTCACAATTTTTTTTTTATTCTACGAAGATAATTATCGCGAACTGAAGAACAGATGGGAAATAGAAAGGCATATCGAGGGCAGTTATTGACTCCTACTCTAGGG
>NW_006447786.1:0-205 GCF_000325575.1 Pteropus alecto | reverse complement strand
TCTGTTCGGCCGGTTTCGTAGGCACCGGCAGGGGCTGACCAATGCCTGTCACATTGGTAATAGGTAATAATGAAAATTATAGGATGTGACTGCATTTGTCTACTACAGCGGCAGCCACAAGGACCCCAGTTCTGGAGGCTGACGTCGGAGATGCAGGTGTGGGCAGGGCCGGTCCCTCCTGGGGCCTCTCTCCTGGGCGTGTGGA
>NW_006447785.1:0-205 GCF_000325575.1 Pteropus alecto | reverse complement strand
AGAACATAGCTTTGGGGTGTTTTCTAAAGGATTTGCGTAAGTACTTAACAGTCAGAAGCTGACAGCAACTAAAATTTCCAAATAAAGAGAAACTTGTTTTAGGACACGTTAAACAACGCACTTGAAACAAGAAGCTTGCACTAAGATTTAAATTAAAGTCCTTGTGTGGCTTTTGTATTTTTATTTCACGTTACCCTGACTACAA
>NW_006447784.1:0-205 GCF_000325575.1 Pteropus alecto | reverse complement strand
CATCATAGTCTTTTCAAAAAATTGTTTTGGGACAAATGGATATCTACATACAAGTAATAAATTGGACCTCAACATCATACTATATATAAATATTAATTCAAAATTGATCAAAGACCTAACTCTAAGAGCTAAAACTATAAAATTCTTAGAAAAAAAAAGATGTAGATCTTCTTGGCAATGATTTCTCAGATATGGCCCCAGAAAA
>NW_006447783.1:0-205 GCF_000325575.1 Pteropus alecto | reverse complement strand
TCCACTCTGTCTCTGTGCCTGTGCCTGTTCTGGACATTCCATGTACATGGAATCACACGCTGTGTCCTTGTGTGTCTGGCTCCTTTGAACCTTGTTAGACTTTCATCTGCTTTGTGACATGTGTCACTACCTCATTCCTGTCCAAAGACAGACTACACCTCCCTGCACCAACAGACCAGCAGTCTGCACATCCATGCGATGACGG
>NW_006447782.1:0-205 GCF_000325575.1 Pteropus alecto | reverse complement strand
TAGGGAATCGGTAGAGTATGAGAGTTCTCCCCGCAGCCCAGAGGAGCCCCGTGTACCCCTGACCCAGCACTCGGCTCATTTCCTCCTGGTCCCCGGGGCCTGTTCCACGGGGTTAGAGGAGGACACTCTCTTGCGAGCTCCTGAAATGGCAGGAACCGACCTTATGGAGAGCAAGACCTGACTGCCGCCAGGCCCACGGGAAGAA
>NW_006447781.1:0-205 GCF_000325575.1 Pteropus alecto | reverse complement strand
CGTCTGGCGCGCAGAGGCATTTAATAAACACTGTGGAATGAAGGAGGGACAGACGACCTGATCTCAGGACTGCCGCATCCCTTTGACCCGAGCCCTCCTGCGGGGAATATTCTAGTCCCAGTAAACAGGATCCTCCCGGCGCGACGCGGGACCATGAGAAGGATGCAGAACCGGCTCAGGGCGGGGCACGGGCGCCCCCTGGCGA
>NW_006447780.1:0-205 GCF_000325575.1 Pteropus alecto | reverse complement strand
CTTCATGATCCACTGGTCTTCCTGAAGCCTTCCTCGATCTCCCCACTTTCAAAACCAGAAATATTATCTCCTTTCAACTTCAAAGTCTTAGGAAAATGTCTATCAGGATTCTGTATCTTGCTAAAATATCAAACAAAAGTGAGTGATAGACATTTGCAGATCAACAAAGTCTGAGTTTGCCACTCATAGACCCTTTTTGAATAAA
>NW_006447779.1:0-205 GCF_000325575.1 Pteropus alecto | reverse complement strand
CTGAAACTTTTGCTAATGTGCTATAATAGTGAGTGGAAATTGCTCAAGAAATTAAGTTGACCATGTTGTTTTTATTTTATCTTACTTTGAGCCCAGTTCATTAAAAAATACAGTTTGACACAAATAAGATACAAGTGTAATTTTTGGTTAGCATTTTTTTTCTACTACTGTATACAGAATCTTCTTGTTCAAGGCAATGACAACA
>NW_006447778.1:0-205 GCF_000325575.1 Pteropus alecto | reverse complement strand
CATAAAGAAGGGTTTGGCCTAGATGTCCCTAATTAGATGTAAAAGAAAATGTAAAAAATGGAGCACAGGCTAGCTGACCCTAAGTGTTCTCTAAGTTGGGATCCCCAAATGAGGCCTCCCCAAGTGGGACATCTCACTTGAAAACCACAGGTTGTAGGGCCTGGCCCTTAGCCTTAAAGCTGCAATATTATCAGGAAGAAATTGG
>NW_006447777.1:0-205 GCF_000325575.1 Pteropus alecto | reverse complement strand
ACAGCGGGGTCTCTAGATCAGGGTTTCACAGCCTCAGCGCTGCAGACCCCCGGGGCTGCTCATTTGTCGTTGGCGTGGGAGGTGTCCAGGCTATCGTAGAATGGCAGCGGTTCCCAGACCTTTATCCGCCACCCAGGGGCCAGCAACCATGTGTCACAGCGTCCACCGTTGTGACAACCGACGAGTGTCTCCAGTTATTGCCAGC
>NW_006447776.1:0-205 GCF_000325575.1 Pteropus alecto | reverse complement strand
TCAAACACATCTGTCAGGTCTGAGATGGTCACGTTTCTCAGGTGCGCTCAGGAAAATGTCTTCTCCCCACTCAGCAAATCATGGAAATATTCTGATGGCAGGGTACACCATGACCAACCGTCAAGATGATCACAAAACTCATCTGCATGAGGCTGTGCCCAAACACTCAGCCGGTACCTTACAAAGAAAACCAGAGGCCGGCCGC
>NW_006447775.1:0-205 GCF_000325575.1 Pteropus alecto | reverse complement strand
TCCCCATCCCCACCACATTCCTGATGGGAGAGAGCTGAGGTCTGAGAGTCTGTAAATTCCACCAGCTCATTATCATCACTCAGACCCATGTTCTGTGTCTACTTGGCCTAGAAAACCATGAATTATGCCAAAAACAAAACCTCAAATATACTTAACAGTTAAAGAAACAGGAAACACTAAAATTGTGCTTGTTCCATCCTTCTCT
>NW_006447774.1:0-205 GCF_000325575.1 Pteropus alecto | reverse complement strand
CTCATGGGATTAGAACGGACGCCCCAGCTTCGTCCAGGGTCGCCTCCCCATTTTAAGGCCCGTGCTTTAATGACACCTGCAAAGTCCCTCATGTCACAGGTTCCGGGGGGATTCGGGTGTGGACGTCTTCGGGTGGTTATCGGCCGGTTATCAGCCAGTTTTCTCCAGCAGGGTGGACGAATTCCTGTTTCTTCGAGGATGTGAT
>NW_006447773.1:0-205 GCF_000325575.1 Pteropus alecto | reverse complement strand
CCAGTCAGTCCCCAAAGAGCAAATACTGTGTAATTTCACTCCTGTGAAGTGTCATAGAAACAGCACGTAGAAGGTAGTTGCCGGGGACTGGGGCGGAGGGGTTGGAAATGAGTGTTCAGTGGGTAGAGAGTTTCTCGTTTGCAAGATGGAAAGTTCTGGAGATCTGTTGCACGCCAAGGTGAGGTTTATGATACTGAACTGTGCG
>NW_006447772.1:0-205 GCF_000325575.1 Pteropus alecto | reverse complement strand
ATATACTGCACTTTGGTGCTGGCTTTCAATCATAGATGAGAAATGAAACTTTTTCCCCTAGAAAATTAGGACCCACCTATGGCTCAATGAGAATCATCTAAAGAACAACTGGAAGACAATGGGGCTAGCACAGGGGATCTGGAGCACACTAAGAGGGATATGAGCCTTAGGTTAGGTTCCAGGAGAAGAGTGATTATAGAACCAC
>NW_006447771.1:0-205 GCF_000325575.1 Pteropus alecto | reverse complement strand
GAGAAGGCTGCGGAGCTGGCGGGAGGAGTCAGGACGTTTTTTTCAGAGAACGGCTGGGGCCTCCAGGCTTCGAGTCAAAATCCAAACTTTTTTCCTGCCCGTTTCGGGAGTTCAGATGTCTTCCTAGACACCCATCTATTAATTCTTTTTTGATAGTCATTGGATTGCAAATCTCATGAGCTTGCTTTGGGTGGAATTACATCAT
>NW_006447770.1:0-205 GCF_000325575.1 Pteropus alecto | reverse complement strand
TTTGCTGCAGAGAGCGCAACCGTTGGGGACACGTCAGGGGCTTGGAAAGGCTGTGGAAGACAGGACGGATGACGCTAGGGGCTGGACTGTGTCCCCCAAAATCCACATACAGGCAAACCTCGTCTTATTGCATTTTGCTTTGTGGTACGTCACAGATACTATGTTTTGAGCAACGCGGAGGCAAGACCCTCCACCAGCAAAAAGG
>NW_006447769.1:0-205 GCF_000325575.1 Pteropus alecto | reverse complement strand
AGGCGCCACCACTGGTGGGGACACCCTGTGCTGGCTCTCTTGGGACAAAAACCCTCTGTTGTTAACACAGAGCAGTCAGGAACGAAGGTTCTGGGCGCAGGGTGGGACGTGCCTGCCGAGGGGGACCTCCGAGACCTGGGGGACAGCAGACCCGAGCTGGCGAGGCCCCAGAGCGGGTGTCCCACAGCCCCTGGGGCACACGCGT
>NW_006447768.1:0-205 GCF_000325575.1 Pteropus alecto | reverse complement strand
GAGCCACAAACTCCAGGGACCCCAGGGACCCAGCATGGAACGTGGAGGAGCGAAGGGGACCCGGAGATGGGAAATCGCAAGTCCCTCGGCTGTGCCTCCATTTTCGTTCTATGCCAAGTTCATGTATTCTTTGGAGAGAAGTCTCAGTGCCACTCCTAGCCGGGGAAGCTGTGCCCTCAGGACATGTGTCTGTAAACCAGTACTT
>NW_006447767.1:0-205 GCF_000325575.1 Pteropus alecto | reverse complement strand
AGAAAGAAATATTTAACCCAAGAGAAATGAAGAACGTAGAAGACTGCTCATGAATGCCTTCCAGGGGGAAAAAAAATAGCATGTTAAGAGGAGTCTTCTCTTTTGGTTAGGGAGGTGTAGGATGCATTAATTATGACTAATTAGAAATCTAAATGGTTAAAAGAAATGACATTGAAACAAAGCAAAGAAATTACAAGAAGGAAAA
>NW_006447766.1:0-205 GCF_000325575.1 Pteropus alecto | reverse complement strand
AATTCGGGTAACTTGAAAGTGCAAGGGAGTTAACCGCACAAGGAGCGTTGCTCATCAAATGGGGGATGGGATCAATGGTAAAATGTCACAGGTTCCATCCTCTGGTGGAACACTTCTGATGTACATTCTTCATGGTCCTTCAGATGGTCCCAGCGGGATTGCGCCTCAGCTGCCCACAGTGGTAAGCAGCTCACTGGCTTTTGTT
>NW_006447765.1:0-205 GCF_000325575.1 Pteropus alecto | reverse complement strand
GAATGAAGAGTCTCAGGCAGAAGAGATTGAAAGAAGCTTGGCGACATCAAATAACAATAGGGCAGTGTGACTGGAACAAAGGGAACACCGTGTGAGAGGAGGCTGCAGATGCAGGCAGCAACCAGACTGTACAAGGTCTTACAAGCAACTTAATGAGGATTTTGGATTGTATCCTAGATACAATAGGAACGTTTAAAGGGCTGGG
>NW_006447764.1:0-205 GCF_000325575.1 Pteropus alecto | reverse complement strand
GGGTCTGGACCCCTAGGTCTGGGGGAGGAGAAGGGAGCTGGGGGCTTGGACTATCCGGTCTGAGTTGGGGGGGCTGGAGGGCCTGGACCCCTGGGTCTGAGGGAGGAGTAGGGGGCTGGAGGAGTGGACTCCCAGGTCTGAGGGGGGTGGGGCTGGGCGCCTGGACCCCGGAGTCTCAGGGAGGGGGCCCCACCCTCCGCTAAGA
>NW_006447763.1:0-205 GCF_000325575.1 Pteropus alecto | reverse complement strand
ATCTTGAATAGGTTTGAAAGAAACCACCAGTACAATCCAATTTAAATAGAATAATATCTTTAAATGCACTTGGGCTCCATGCCAAATTTCCTAGAAACTCTGGGTCATGCTTGATTGGGTTTGGGAAAATAATATTTTTCCTTTAGAATTCTCCATACCTATGACCTCGATATGGAATAGTGAGAACTAATTTTTGTTAACTGAA
>NW_006447762.1:0-205 GCF_000325575.1 Pteropus alecto | reverse complement strand
GTTTCTTGCAGTCTAGGAATCTTAACCAACACAGCATAGCATATGGCAATAATTGCTTTGAACTTTCATAATTAAACTTCTTTGAATGAGATCCTATTTGGACCTTATAAAATTAGTGAAATAGTAATGTCCATCATATTTTTATATATAGGTCCCATCCTTTGTAATCTCTGATTATACAACTGAAACTTATCCCTATAATTTG
>NW_006447761.1:0-205 GCF_000325575.1 Pteropus alecto | reverse complement strand
CTTTTTGCTTACATAGTTTCTGAGGAGAATTCAGTGGTAATTCTTATCCTTGTTCCTCTATAAGTAAGATTTTTTTCCTTTCTGGTTTCTTTCAAGATTTCTTTTTTAATCTCTGACTTTTTTGAAGTTTGAAAATGATATGCCTCTCTATTTTTTTTTTTTGAAGGGCGTTTATTCTGCTTGGTGTTCTCTGAGCTTCCTGGAC
>NW_006447760.1:0-205 GCF_000325575.1 Pteropus alecto | reverse complement strand
ACAAGTAATTTACCACTTATTTGATGCATGTAACACATGTATTGACCCCTCTGCAAGGAAAATGGGTAAACCGCCCAGTTTCTAAACAGTTCTTATCATTTCAATCTGAGAAAAGATCATGGTTTTTATTTAATACCTGTTTCCTACCATATATACCTCGAGTTCTTCCTGGAACATCTGACTTTTTTCACCTACTTGACATGAG
>NW_006447759.1:0-205 GCF_000325575.1 Pteropus alecto | reverse complement strand
CAGGGCGAGTTCAGCTGCAGCCTGTATCCTGCCCAAGGCCACCTGTCAAGGTCACCAAGCAATCTGTAGATGAGCGCCACCTGTGCTGGGCTTAGAGGTATCCTGAGAGATGAATTTGCAAACCAAGGCCAGGTGATGCTTGTGCCAGGCTTGGGGCTGCTCAGCAAGAGGCATAGGGCGCACTGAGGCCAGATGCTGCTTTTCT
>NW_006447758.1:0-205 GCF_000325575.1 Pteropus alecto | reverse complement strand
CCAAATGATAATGCTAGTGAAAACGAAAATAAATCTAAAATAAAATATTCTCTTAACTCAGACACCACAAAAAAGGCTACAAAGTTTAACAAATAGTCTTACTGCACAGTAATAGATTGAGTTACATTCAACTATCTATAGTATTTTCAGAGATTAAACGTGTATCACAAGTTGCTTATTGTGTCCAACTGTGTCTAAGCAGAAT
>NW_006447757.1:0-205 GCF_000325575.1 Pteropus alecto | reverse complement strand
CTGCATCAAGGCAGGAAGGAGGGAAAACACAAAAGGGAAAGATGCAAGTAGAAGGTGGTTATGCGCCAGGCCAGGAAGTAGGGCGTGTCGTGTCCTCTCACTTGCCATTGGCCAGAATCCAGTCATGTGACCACGCCTTCCTGCAAAGGAGGCTGGGAAATAATCTAGGTGTGTGCCGGGGAAGAAGAGGAAACCAGAGGAAGGT
>NW_006447756.1:0-205 GCF_000325575.1 Pteropus alecto | reverse complement strand
TAGATAGCATCCTGTTGCAGTAGGCAGCCCAGAGAGGTTTGTAAGTAGGGAGTGACACACTTCGCTTTGTACTTGGGAAACTTACTCTAGTATCGGTGAGGTCTAAAGTAGGGAAAAGTAAAGTAGGTTTTATGTAAGTGGTCAGAAGGGCTTTCTCTGAGACAGTGGCAGTGAGAATAGAGATGGAGGCAGGATTTGAGATATT
>NW_006447755.1:0-205 GCF_000325575.1 Pteropus alecto | reverse complement strand
TTTTTTCTATTTTATCTGTCATTTTTCATCACTTTTGTGTTTTTACTTACTTCAGTCTTGTAAAAATTCCTAAGTATTCTTCTACATTTATGATTATCTAATTTTTTTGCAGTGTCAAATTTGTTCTTTACTGTATTCAACAGAATATATTTTAACTTTAACACAGTTAATATATTTTAATATATTTTTTATATTTTAATTTTCT
>NW_006447754.1:0-205 GCF_000325575.1 Pteropus alecto | reverse complement strand
TTAGGTTCTCAGAGGAATCTCATGCAGGTTAGCATGAGATCCAGCCAGGTTAAAAGGACCCGCAAATCAAGAGTGGGAATCCAATGTGAATTCAGCTTCCTGATGTAATGACTGTGGTATAAGTCGAAAAAGAAGAACTGGTAGTCATGTTATGACTAGATGAGCAGCTACTAACACTGATCTTCCTAATTTCTCTTGCCTCAAC
>NW_006447753.1:0-205 GCF_000325575.1 Pteropus alecto | reverse complement strand
GCCAACCCTGACGAGCTCCAGGGAGGCCACCATGGTGGGCCTGACCGACTCAGAGACCGAAAGCAATGACACAGGATGGTCTGAACGTAAAAATTCCTAGCTAAGCACAGTTCCTGGCAGGTAGCCTGTCCTGGGCCTGTTGCTTCCTTGACAAAGGTCAGTCTTTCCCTTAAGGGAGCCTGTCTGTTGTCTTTTGGCATCTGAG
>NW_006447752.1:0-205 GCF_000325575.1 Pteropus alecto | reverse complement strand
ATCAGCCCTTCGGCTTTCTCTTTAGTCCTTTCCCACAACTGAGCAAAGAAGCGGTGGTTCCTGAGTCGCAGGCCACAAGACTGGGAACCAAACAACACAAGACTTGCTCCGGCCTACGGTTCTGACTCTGCTGTTTTGACCATGGGAAAGTTGAGCCTTTATCATTTAAGTGGTGACACTATGTGATTTTAGGCAAGTCACGGAG
>NW_006447751.1:0-205 GCF_000325575.1 Pteropus alecto | reverse complement strand
ACCTACCCCAAAGCCTGACATCCCCTCTTCCATGCCGATTTTGTAATCTGGTTTTCTAATGGTTGGTGGTCCCTCACTTTGGAGGGAAGGTGGGAGGCTCCCCGAGCCTTAGGAATGAGCATGATAGGTTCGCGCTTCCTATTTTCCAGTGATCGATTCCGGGGTGAACATGGAAGTCAGTGCTGACTTCAATGCGATGAGAGAG
>NW_006447750.1:0-205 GCF_000325575.1 Pteropus alecto | reverse complement strand
ATAACCAACTGATCACATAGCAGTGGCCAAGGACTCAGACGTTATGTCCTACAAGCGACAAGTATCACATAAAGAACAACGACCGATTAGGACAGGGCCCATTCACAAAAACTAAAGTACGAAATACCCAGGAAGAACATCAAGTCCCTATTTCCCACCCATGGAAGGGCGTGGGCGAGAAGCCTGCAAAGTGAGACCACACGAA
>NW_006447749.1:0-205 GCF_000325575.1 Pteropus alecto | reverse complement strand
TGTTAAGTAAACTGGGAGGGGACGCCAGCCCAACCAGTGGGGGAACAGGGCAACGAGCCAGGTAGGGGAAGAAAGCCAACGAATCGTGTGTGCCACTGGGGACAAACAGAGCCCAGTTCCTCCAAGAGACAGGATGGGGCCCCCTGAGCGACACGTGAACCCTGCGAGCTGGCGAGGCAGCTGGGTACTTATCTCCCGCTCCGGC
>NW_006447748.1:0-205 GCF_000325575.1 Pteropus alecto | reverse complement strand
GAAGGAAGCTCGTGCTGGCAGATCCACCCAGAGCCGCTGATCTCTGCGCCTGTATGTGACAGAGAAGTAAACTTTTATCTCATTTAAGCCACTGTATTTTGGATTATCTTTTTTACACACACTCAGTCAATACCTTAACTTCCCTGAAGAATATATGATAAAAAAAAAAAGTTAATGAAAATAATTGACGATAACATTAATATAT
>NW_006447747.1:0-205 GCF_000325575.1 Pteropus alecto | reverse complement strand
CCATCTGGGGATAATACTATCTTTCTCATTAAGTTCTTCTGTAGTTCAAATGCAAAAATGATTGTAACAGTGCTTTTGTAAACAGAGGTACAGCATGCTAGTTGTTTCTATTGTTATTTTGAATAGCTCTAAATAGTTCTCTGAACCTAATCTTTTAGATATCTATAAAAGTCCTCGATTTATAAATGTGCAGGCTTCTAAGTTT
>NW_006447746.1:0-205 GCF_000325575.1 Pteropus alecto | reverse complement strand
TATACTAGTATGTTCAAATATAATATATGTATTTGCTGTAATTGTGCTGAATATAACCAACGAAAAGAATGGTTAAAAGAAGTTCATAATAATGAGAGACAGTTAAGTAACATTTATCTCTGTCTCTTGGTAGAGTAAAATTGAAAAATTAATTGCCATTATGTATTTTTTTTTGTCAACAAAAATCATGTGTGGCTCTAACTCA
>NW_006447745.1:0-205 GCF_000325575.1 Pteropus alecto | reverse complement strand
TAGATACAGAGAACATTTTGATGGTTGCTAGATGGAAGGAGGGTTGGAGGCCTGGGTGGAGAAGGAGACGGAATTAAGAAATATAAATTGGTGGTTACAATGTAGTCACGGGGATGTGAAGTACAGCTGTAGGGAATATAGTCGATAATACTGTAATAATTATATATAGTGTCAGGTGGGTACTAGGTTAATCGGGGGGATGACT
>NW_006447744.1:0-205 GCF_000325575.1 Pteropus alecto | reverse complement strand
GTGGACTGAGCCCCCAAATGTCGAAGCCGTCCCACATGATTTACGTTAGAAAATACGCATCTTTTCCCAAGTCCGGCGAGCATGCAGTGGGCCTTGTCTGATGATGGGTCCTCGCCCTACACTAAACAGTGGCCCTTGCGACATCTCATGGCCTGAGTGTCAGCGGTGGGCCTGGGGATACACACACACACACACACACACACAC
>NW_006447743.1:0-205 GCF_000325575.1 Pteropus alecto | reverse complement strand
GTCCCCTCTCCAAGGAAATGAAGATATTCACATCGGGCTTTCCTTTCTTACACGTGATCTTTGCCTCATATGAATTCTCCCACTTAATAAACAATGTGATATTTATTACAACCCCCAAACCAATCGGTTTCCTCGTCCGCTACATCGTCAGACACAAAACGCCACATATGGGGCGATTCCGCTCATGACAACTCCAGAGTAGTTA
>NW_006447742.1:0-205 GCF_000325575.1 Pteropus alecto | reverse complement strand
GGAGTGATGGCGGATGGCCAAAGCTAGAGAGAGAGACCGCCAGAGCAGCCAGCTGTGGCCAGAGGGGAGGAGGCCCAAGGCACGTGCGGAGATGGGTCTCTGATGGACGGACGGACTCTGATGGATGGACGGACTCTGATGGACGGACAGACGGCTCACCCACGGGAGCGGGAAGGGAGGAGGAAATGGCTGCAGATGAGGGTAG
>NW_006447741.1:0-205 GCF_000325575.1 Pteropus alecto | reverse complement strand
TCTCCAGTTGTGAAGTAAACACATACGGGAGATGTGACATAGAAATGACAACCGTCGCTAACCTGCTGGATGGTATCCCTGAAAATTGTTAACAACAAATCCAAAAGGTACTCGTCACAAGGAGAGGGTTTTTTTTCTTCCTTTTTTGTATCTGAATGAGAAGATGGATGTTAACTAACCTTACTGGGGTGACTGAATCACAGTG
>NW_006447740.1:0-205 GCF_000325575.1 Pteropus alecto | reverse complement strand
TTGTTAGTCTGTTGTCCTACTAGACTGTAAGTACCGTAAAGGCAGACAACGTGGCTTTCTTTCTCCCTAGCACCTGGCACAATGCCTGGCTATTGCTGTGTAAGGAATCAGTACTAAATGAACACAGCGGACATAGACTGAGTTTGGTGAACAATGTCTGTAAGAAGACAGTATATGATACATATAACATACAAGTAAGTGTTAA
>NW_006447739.1:0-205 GCF_000325575.1 Pteropus alecto | reverse complement strand
CTTCATCATCATTACCATAACTGTCACTACCACCAACTTTACCATCACCATCACCATCACCATCAACTTTACCATCACTACCATCATTCTCGTCACCACTACTACCATCACCATCACCACCACCACTACCATCTTCGTCATCACTACCATCATGGTCACCACCTTCACCATCATAATGACTATCATTATCACCATCATCATCACT
>NW_006447738.1:0-205 GCF_000325575.1 Pteropus alecto | reverse complement strand
TTGTTTTGTCTACTTGTTCTATTAACTAACAAGAGCAGAAAGTTAAAATCTCCAACTCTAGTTCTGAATTTCTCTATTTCTTCCTTTTTACCATGAAGTCTCTTTTGCAAATACTCAATTTTGACATGGTAGTGAAAAAGCAACCTTTTGTACGTAAATGTGGAATTTCGCGTTCCAATAAAACGTTATTTACAAAACAAGCAGC
>NW_006447737.1:0-205 GCF_000325575.1 Pteropus alecto | reverse complement strand
GTAGCTGCACACATGTCCATGTTCTCACTCTGAGTGGCACAGATTAACAGGAAACTGTGGGCAGTTTGCCTGCTGAAGTGGGGGCACAATTAGCATTAACCAAATACGGAGGAAATAAAACTGCCTGGAGTGCGTCGGCACTTCCAGGGAGGGTTAGAGTTCCCTAATATTCCCTGGAGGGGGTCAGGAGTTGAATTGGGGCTGA
>NW_006447736.1:0-205 GCF_000325575.1 Pteropus alecto | reverse complement strand
ATTGAAAGGTGACTACAATGTGAACTGTTTAAAAACCTGCCACCATTTGAGACTACTTATTTTGATCGATCAGCAATCATTTCAACACTCTGCAAACTTAAGTAGAAATAATTATGCAACACTACTATTTTGAAATTTCCTATCTCCACTAATCAAAAGCTTGCTGATAAATCACCGACTTTAATATTAATAAGTTAATGTTAAA
>NW_006447735.1:0-205 GCF_000325575.1 Pteropus alecto | reverse complement strand
ACAGCCCCTAAAATCTCAGTGGTTTTCAACAGCCACGGTTAATTTCACATTCAAGTGACTTCAATTATCTGATGGATCTAAGAAGTCATTGTTTTTTAGATTGTTCATCTTTTTTTCTTATTGTAAGAACGAGAGTAATGACTTCCAAGCTCTTTATCGAAATGGAAACCGGAAGTCTACATTTTATTTTATTTGATAATTGCCT
>NW_006447734.1:0-205 GCF_000325575.1 Pteropus alecto | reverse complement strand
AGACTCTCTCTAATGTCTCCTCGTCTTGCATGCTTCGATAATGTAAGCTCCCAATGGGGAGAGATCCCGGCAGCAAGAAATTGAGCGTGGCCTCTGGCCAATGACCAGCAGAATCTCAGTGCTGCCAATCACCACGAAGTAAGCTCAGAAATGGCTACTTCTCCACTCGGGTCTTCAGATGGGACCACAGACTCAGGCAACATGT
>NW_006447733.1:0-205 GCF_000325575.1 Pteropus alecto | reverse complement strand
CCCTTGCTCATAAGTAATTCCCTTTACTTGTGTTAAATGTATGAAAGGATGTATCGATGTCTTGATTCTAATATGTTCACTTCCCATCGTAGATAAAATGATTAGCTTTTGCAAAAATGGGAAGGGTTTTGACATAGATCACGGTTTAGCGAATTAAGTGCCTGACAGCATAATAGATTCTAACTTGGTGAGATCAAATCATTTT
>NW_006447732.1:0-205 GCF_000325575.1 Pteropus alecto | reverse complement strand
TTTGTTATTGTATAATCATCTCCATGACAAATAACTCTAGATTTTTTAGCCATTTTCCTTTCTAAACCTTTATAAAGGGAATGGATTAGTAAATGCATATATAAATGCTGTCTTTGTAATATCTACAAGTTATTATCCATTTCATCAAGAAAGGAACTGAAAGGGCTTCATCTCTGTTCTGGTTATCATACTCCAAATGTCTATT
>NW_006447731.1:0-205 GCF_000325575.1 Pteropus alecto | reverse complement strand
TTAGTACACTGCCTGGCATAAATTAGGGCTCTTATAATTAAGTAAATGAATATATTAATTTATAAATGAAGGCGAAGCATTAAATGATTATCATGCAGAGATTACTAATAAATTCAACAGTTTTCTTTAGCTATGTATAATTCACTGTTCCAAGAGCTCTATATATCAAATCATTATTATTTTACAGATGGGGAAACCAAGACAT
>NW_006447730.1:0-205 GCF_000325575.1 Pteropus alecto | reverse complement strand
TTAGGAACCAGAAAAACAAAGTCACACTCATTGGTCGCACGCTTTTGGATATTCCAATGTCCCTGGCCCTTGGCGCCCCAGGGCCTTTGCTCATGCTGTTCCCAGTGAATTAATCTGTGGCAACTCTCACCTGCTCTCTAGTATAAGCTTGCACTCCTGCCGGGTAGGCGTCTACTGGGCTACTGATGCTATTCCCAAAAGTTGG
>NW_006447729.1:0-205 GCF_000325575.1 Pteropus alecto | reverse complement strand
ATATGGTGCTCGATCTAGCCCTAGGCAAGCACTGATTCCGATCTTGACCCTGAGTTCTCCACTTACCAGGAAGGGAAATAAAAAACCCTCAACACTCCCCTCCAACCTTACCTCCTCCTTCTCATTAGCATATGGCCTATGCTCTTTACTTTTATTTCAGTAAATTACAATCTTTCCCAATTCCAAGTCTTTGCTCATCCTATCG
>NW_006447728.1:0-205 GCF_000325575.1 Pteropus alecto | reverse complement strand
GTTCCCTCTTTAAGGTTCCTTTAAATATGTATACATATAATGAGGTTAATAAACTTGCTCGGAGTGTTAGTGGGTTAAATTAGGTTACTTGTCTCCTTTCTATGTACCAATATCACCCTACTTCGAAGTATGTAAGCAGTAAATCAATAAATAGAAATATATTGAAAATCTCGAGCCCTAACTCAAAGTTTCATGAAGGCACATT
>NW_006447727.1:0-205 GCF_000325575.1 Pteropus alecto | reverse complement strand
GAGAGAGCAGGCTGCCTGCTACTCTCAGAGGCCACAGGGGACCCGCAAACACAGCAGGGCCAGAAATCAGCTCCCGCGTGCCCTGTGCCCTGCAGCCTGGCCCCCCGCCCCTCTCTCGTCACTGCTGGCCCTCACTGGGAAACGCAGCCACTTGAGAACCGAGCGTTCGTCTCTGACTGTTCCATCTCATCAAGAGTGGCGACAC
>NW_006447726.1:0-205 GCF_000325575.1 Pteropus alecto | reverse complement strand
TCTATCTACCCTCGAAAAAGAGAGGGCTGATTTCCGTCACTGCCGCTGTGAGATAATATTGTGCAGCAAATTAAAAAGCGACATATTTGTCGGAGCATTTTTATTAAAAAAATTTATTATGGCTTTAGATACCAAGAACTACTGGGGGCGGGGGGGAAAGACATTAAAAGTAGAGAGCACTAACTTTTTGTTAACCAAGAAATAA
>NW_006447725.1:0-205 GCF_000325575.1 Pteropus alecto | reverse complement strand
TTTTTCAATTACACTTGATATACAATATTATATTACCTTCAGGTGTACAACATACGGATTAGACATCTATGTAATTTACAAGGTGATCACCCCAATAAATCTTGTACCCATATGACCCCACATTTAGTTATTATTATGATGCAGGACAAGGCAAATTTCCCCGAGTGGGAGGGAGACCAAGCCCTGCACCAAGAGAAGAAAAGGG
>NW_006447724.1:0-205 GCF_000325575.1 Pteropus alecto | reverse complement strand
AATCCACATATGGAACCCAGTGGGTCTGATTTACCCGGTGCTGACGATATATGTGAGTGCTCTCCTCAAGGAGCATTAGTCATACTTTTCATCTTTGGAAGCTACTCTTTTTTTGATCCGGTGTATACAATCGATTCTTGTCATAGACAAAACGTCTCTTAACTAACATAATTTCTATAAAATAACATCGAATCCAAGGGCATCT
>NW_006447723.1:0-205 GCF_000325575.1 Pteropus alecto | reverse complement strand
TTTGGGTTTATTGAGGTTCCTGAATATGTATATTAGTATTTTTCATCAAGTCTGGAAAATGTTTGGTCATTATTTCTTCAAATATTTTTTCTGCCATTTCTCTTTCTATCATCCTTTTTGGGGTTTCCATTATGTGTATGTTTATGATTTCCCACAGATCTCTGAGACTCTATTTTTTCTTTTTCTTTTCAGGTCCTCAGACAGG
>NW_006447722.1:0-205 GCF_000325575.1 Pteropus alecto | reverse complement strand
ATGACTTAATAAGCACTGAGACAAGTATGCTAAGATCCAGAATCATGAATTGTAAAGTGGGCATACACAGTCACAAAATATTTTTTTATATCACTATATGGGTGGTATGCCACAATGTGAGTGTATTCATGGCTTCATATATTACTTCAAATGTCTCATCTTTTAAACACGCTATTTCATCTATAATAACATTGAATTGTTATGC
>NW_006447721.1:0-205 GCF_000325575.1 Pteropus alecto | reverse complement strand
GAAAACATGGCCGATCTTAGAAATTTGCTCATATCTGTCCTGAAATTTGTGTCTTATCATTCCCATGATAGTTTTCCGACATATGTATGCGTCCCTGACGAAGAGTCTGAAGTTTGTGAGTTTTCCGTTTATATCGATGAAAATTTTCTGTACCTGTTCAAAGACCCAGGTTGCTTCCTACTAGCACTAAACACCAATGTCCGTT
>NW_006447720.1:0-205 GCF_000325575.1 Pteropus alecto | reverse complement strand
TTTGGACAGCTAGATGTGTCAGCAAAGAAAACAATTTAGATTGTTTATAGATTTTCCAAAATCTGAGTGTTTTCCTGTGAAGTGTGCATGGCAGCTGTCTCTCAGGGTTATTTCTTAGCCTCTCCATTTTAACTATGCTAGCTCTTGACTATTTTTCTTATTAGAACTTTTCATGCACAAAATGCTGTCTAGTCTCCGTACCATT
>NW_006447719.1:0-205 GCF_000325575.1 Pteropus alecto | reverse complement strand
GTGCAGCACGGCTTGACACATTTGAGGGGCGGGTGGGCATTTGCTTTAGTAAGGTCGTATTCTCAGCTGTTTTGTAACATCTTCCACATCTTCTTTTACTTTCCCACACCCCTTACTTTGCAGAGAGCTGTTACAGTACAACTCCCTTCTTCCTAGTTTCTATTATTTATCTGCTATTGCTGAAGACTGCTCTTACCTTATGTCC
>NW_006447718.1:0-205 GCF_000325575.1 Pteropus alecto | reverse complement strand
CTAATCTGATTGGCTGCTTTTGCAACCTTGTCTTTTAGATCATTAATTGAATCTTCTGCTTTACCTTCTCTGCTGTGACTCTTTCTAAGGTATTGTAAAATTAAATCATCTCATTTTTTGACTGGTTTCTTTCTATGGCAGATATGTTATTTTATTATTATTATTTTTTACTTTTGTTTACTGACATTTTGTTGCAATTCTGTTT
>NW_006447717.1:0-205 GCF_000325575.1 Pteropus alecto | reverse complement strand
CGCGGCGTCTCTGCCGCCGACTGCTCTCGTCAGCCGAGTCTCACCCCCTCTTTGCCGAAGAGTGAAAAAAAGGACGTCCCAAGAGGCACGTGCGGGGACCTGGCCCTGGGCTCGACCTGGTCCTCAGCCCCGCAGCCTGCTCAGCTCCAGCGGACGCTGAATGACCTTCGGCCGTGTGCGCCAGTCACCGACCTCACAGGGGCAG
>NW_006447716.1:0-205 GCF_000325575.1 Pteropus alecto | reverse complement strand
TAAAGTCACCTTAGATCTAAGGGAGGGAGGAAAAAACTGGATGAGGCCTACGCCAGTTCTAAAAAATTCAATAGAGGATCAACCAGGAAGAATAAAACGATTATTTAACAACAAACATTAATATTCTCATAGTGATTAAGATGATAAGTTGAAGATCTGAACTAGATAGTAGTAGAATGAATTTTAAATAAAATAAAAAAGGGGT
>NW_006447715.1:0-205 GCF_000325575.1 Pteropus alecto | reverse complement strand
TTAGGAGGGGTGACTTATCCTGCACCCTTAGAGTGAATCTCTCATTTTGAAAGCTAGAAAGAGAAGAAGAGGGAAGGACAGCCTCAGTAGACTAAGGCAATACTGGGGATCTCTTGTGGATGGATCTAAGTGTTCTTCACGCCAACTAAAAGTTGGTCAATTTGTTGTTGTTTCGAAGACCCAGTGAAGAATTAATGGGAGATTA
>NW_006447714.1:0-205 GCF_000325575.1 Pteropus alecto | reverse complement strand
CACAATTATCGGAAACTTTAATACTCCTCTCTCAATAACCTATAGAACAGCAGAAAATCAACATGACTATAGTAGCCTTGAGCAACACTATCAACCAACTTACCCTAATTGATATTTATAGAACATTCCACCCTACTACAGCAGAATACAATTTTTTTTCAAGTGCACATGGAACATTAATGAAGATACGTACATTATGGCCCAT
>NW_006447713.1:0-205 GCF_000325575.1 Pteropus alecto | reverse complement strand
CTTGATAGTAATTAAAAATGGAGGCTTACATAAAGTATGAGCACATAAAAAGAAATATTCTCACTTAAGCACCATTTTTACAACTGAGGGAAATTTTCCCTGTCCTGCATCAAGGGAACAAAGATTTTAGAAAAGCTAAATGAGTCCAAGTTCAAAGATCAAGCTTAGAAGAAAGGCTGGTTATGCAGACTTGCATTTTTAAAAA
>NW_006447712.1:0-205 GCF_000325575.1 Pteropus alecto | reverse complement strand
CCAGAGACAGGGATGAAAGCCGAGGGCGCCAGGAACAAGGAGGAGGACGTGGGCGGGGGGGGAGGACTTAGCACAGGGCCGTGAGGAGAGCTGAGTCCCCAGCACCGGAGGACAGCGCCCCAGGGCGGGTCGCCGGAGTCAGGGAGTGCCAGGTGAGGGTCGTCAGGGGCGGTGCCAGGTGAGGCTGGCTAGCACGTGACAGCTC
>NW_006447711.1:0-205 GCF_000325575.1 Pteropus alecto | reverse complement strand
AGGCTCTTTGCATTTCCTTCTGAAGTGGTCAGGTGGGGATAGTTGGGTCAGCTGAAACAGAGAACCCAGGGAGGTTTGCCTTGGGCTGGCCGAGTAGGGGCTGACGGGGAGGGAGGCATTCGGGGCCTGATCCTAGGACGCTGCTCAAAGAGAGCTGAAGATACTAGTGATGCCTTCCCTCTGCCTGGACTATAAGAGGATCCTG
>NW_006447710.1:0-205 GCF_000325575.1 Pteropus alecto | reverse complement strand
TAGCCAAAACCTGGGATTAAAATAGTGTCTATCAAGAGGTGAAGGGGTAAGCCAGCTGTGGTGTAACTCCTGCAGTGAAATAGAACTCGGCAATAAAAAGAAATGCACCATCAACTCAGACAACAAGCAGAAATGTCAAGGGCATTACGCCGAGTGAGAGACACCAGATACATGTATGAGTCCATTTACACGAATGCAAACCAAT
>NW_006447709.1:0-205 GCF_000325575.1 Pteropus alecto | reverse complement strand
TCCCATGGTTTTTGGGTGGCCCAGCAAGAATTTATGTACCAAATGTTTGCTCCTTCTCATCTACCCGTGAATTGCCTATTCTCAAGTTTCATATTCTTAAGTCACCCCCGCAGGTACATGTATTATAAACTTAGTTATTTTCTCCTGTTAATCTATCTCCCATTAATTGAATTATTACACCAACCAGAAGAACTCAGAAAGGTAG
>NW_006447708.1:0-205 GCF_000325575.1 Pteropus alecto | reverse complement strand
CAGTCTCTAATTGTGAGTCATAACTTTTTTTTTTTTAGGTCTAAATACTCTATTCCCAAGAGGATGGCTTGAATTATGCTGGGTGGTTTTCAGCTCTGTATAGGACTAGGTATTTTTATTTGCTTAAAACCTATATCATGGAGTAAGGAGATGAAAGTGGAAGAATAAGTAGAGCAGTCAAACTTTACTAAAATCATTCACCATG
>NW_006447707.1:0-205 GCF_000325575.1 Pteropus alecto | reverse complement strand
ACTAATTAATTTGTTCTAGATCTGTTAAATATCACATTAACTGAAAATACCTTATTTATTGAAAAACAGATATATACCATGTAATTGCATTCATACATCCAATGTATTTGTCTTGGTTTTCTATGATTAACCACCTGTGCCAAGTGCTGATAAAAAAGTAAGACTCAGACATGCACTAAAAAGGTATCCCTAGTGTGACACATTT
>NW_006447706.1:0-205 GCF_000325575.1 Pteropus alecto | reverse complement strand
GCATTTAATTGTCACGTCTTTAGCTTCCTTTAAGCCAAATTTTACAATTTTAGAACATTAATCTAGATTCTAGAACATTCTTGCTTTTTTTTCTTTTTATCTTTTACGACAGTAAACTTTTTGAAGAGTACATGTTGGTTGTGTTGGAGAATGTTCTTGTAGATTTGACTGTTTCCTATCATTTGATTCAGGTTAAACAATTTTG
>NW_006447705.1:0-205 GCF_000325575.1 Pteropus alecto | reverse complement strand
AGAGTAGCTAAAAATTCTCTGTGCTTCATCTATTCGCCTACTTAACCCTCCCCTAATCCCCTAATCTGTTTTTAACTGTCTCTCCTCCAGAATGTCATATAATTGGAATAATACAGTATGTTGTCTTTTCAGACTGGCTTCTTTCACTTAGCAACGTGCGTTAAGATTTTTTCATGTATTTTCATGGCTTGATAGCTCATTTTCT
>NW_006447704.1:0-205 GCF_000325575.1 Pteropus alecto | reverse complement strand
TCTCCAGGCCTGGGCAGCCGGAGGGCAGGCCGGCCCGGGGGTCTGCAAGCCAGTGGTGGCTGGCCAGCTCTTCTGCTAGGCTCCCGCTTCAGGCAAGGCTTCTTGGGGAGGCGGGGCTCTGTCCTGTTTCCATCCCAAACCCACGCATACAGCGCAAAGCCACCCTCAGGGACCCGTCTGTGCCTGTGCACCCCCCTCGCCCCTG
>NW_006447703.1:0-205 GCF_000325575.1 Pteropus alecto | reverse complement strand
ATCTATGCCCAAGTAAGAGATTTTTCTCTGAGACATTGGTTAGCCATATGGGAATGAATTCATGGCCTTTGGCTTCACTAGCACAGTAATTTTACACTGTGGCCTAGGGACTACCTGCTCTGGAATGATTGAGATACTTGTTAATATATTAGGCTCTTGAACCCAACGAGTGATCTTAATCAGAATGGTGGCAGGATAATCAGAA
>NW_006447702.1:0-205 GCF_000325575.1 Pteropus alecto | reverse complement strand
GTGGGGATCAGAAGTTTTCCTTGGGAATTTCTGTTTATACTGAGATCTGATCAATGCGTCCAAGTCAGATGAGGAGGAGACTGAGCTGCAGCCCACGAAGTGTGTCATGTGACAAACGAGGAAACTCCATTCCCAAGAGCCTTTTTCCCCTTTTTTGCCCCCACATTACTTTTTTGGCTCAACTTTCTAGGAAGCTTCTTCTACT
>NW_006447701.1:0-205 GCF_000325575.1 Pteropus alecto | reverse complement strand
GTTCTCCCTCCTTCTCTGACCATTTCCTTTCACTCTCCTCTGCAGGGTCCTCTTCTTGTCCCTCTCCTGATCCATGGCCCCTATCAGTGTCCTTCAACGCCTACCTCCACATTCTCTCCTCGGTGAAGCGTCTCCTAACTGAAGCCCCTGTCAAGTAAAGATACAAAACGCTATGGAAACTTACCATCCCGATGCATAATTTAGT
>NW_006447700.1:0-205 GCF_000325575.1 Pteropus alecto | reverse complement strand
AAGTTGCCAGCCTCGCTGTCTTGTGCTTTGGGGCCATGATGAGGCAAAATAAGGGTGGCTTGAACATAAGCACTGCGATAAATAACACAACGGTCCATCTGAACCAAGACGGCTACTACGTGACTAACAAGCGGGGAGCATCGGCAGCATGGACATGCTGGACAAAGGGGTGATTTGCGTCCCAAACAGGAGGGAAAATGACAGC
>NW_006447699.1:0-205 GCF_000325575.1 Pteropus alecto | reverse complement strand
CTAATATTTCTAGAACATTATAAATATTTTGAGATCAGGGCCATGTATTATCCCATATCTGTTCTCCTCAGCACATGGAGTCATACCTTGAAGGCAAGTATGAAATGAAGGTGAAGAAAGAGTATTAATATTTCACAGTGGTGGTAGTAAAGTCTACTGGTGAATAGCACAGATTTTTGAGAAAAATTATCTGGGTTTTAATTTC
>NW_006447698.1:0-205 GCF_000325575.1 Pteropus alecto | reverse complement strand
CTGTCTCATGTTTCTCTGCTGCTTACAAAAGCATCATGAACATTCCAGAGAGCTGCGCGAGTCGGGTAAAGCGACTCGAATGTCTCCTTTCCGCCGCTCCTGGTCTCACCCGGCCCAGGGTAGAGCTGCCCGGGCTCACTCCCATGGGGCTCTTAGAAATACAGTTAAACAAATAGACGCTGGAGCCAATCTAGGCTTTATGGGG
>NW_006447697.1:0-205 GCF_000325575.1 Pteropus alecto | reverse complement strand
GGGACACATGTAAAGATGAATCGCCCTAAACAAACGAACAACTAAAGACGATCCTGACAATGAAAACCCAAGGCGAGATTTAAACGTTAGGTATCCTTCAAAAAAAATAAACAGATAAACATCAGGTGTCCTAGGTCAGGACTTGTCCCTTCCATTTACTAGTTTTGTGATGTTGGGCAAGTCTCTTTCCTCCCTGCTAAGGATC
>NW_006447696.1:0-205 GCF_000325575.1 Pteropus alecto | reverse complement strand
AAAATCTCTAAAGAAGCCAGAGCAAATCTGATGAACAAGGCCATCAGATTTCTAGTCAGAAACCATGCAAATAAGAAGGGAATGAGTAAAATATTTAAAGTGTTTAAAGCAAAACTACCAATATAAAAAATTCAGTATTCAGTGAATCATCATTCAAAAGTGAAGGAGATATAAAGACTTTCTCAGACAAACAAAAATTGAGGGA
>NW_006447695.1:0-205 GCF_000325575.1 Pteropus alecto | reverse complement strand
CGGAGGTGCAGGGAGCCCAGAAACTGTCTCAGGAGGGGCTCGGCCCCCAAGCACGTGGCCGGCAGAGAGGGGCTGTTTAACCCTTGAGACCCGGAGGGACGAGGGCGCGGACAGGTGAACAGCCTCACGAGAGACAGGGCGGGGGGGGGGGGCCCAGGAGCCTGGGGACGTCGCTGTTTACACTGGGAAAAGGAGAGGCTTAGCA
>NW_006447694.1:0-205 GCF_000325575.1 Pteropus alecto | reverse complement strand
AGCATTTTTATAACTGGTGTTCTGAATTCTGCATCTGGTAGATTGTCTCCTTTCTGTTTAATTATTTCTCTGGAGTTCTGTTTGGTTTTCATTGTCACGTTTCATTGTATTCTCATTTTTGTTCTCCCTACGCATGTTTGTATGGATTCGGTAGAGCTGCTCGGTCTCCCAGTCTTTGTGGAGTGGCATTCTATTGTATGTGTCC
>NW_006447693.1:0-205 GCF_000325575.1 Pteropus alecto | reverse complement strand
TCGGACACGGCTGCCGGTGGGGGCAGAGCTTCCAGGACGCCCTGCAGGACTGGTCGCTGTGAGCCCATGGTCCTTTGCCTCGCTGGTCCCAGGTGGTCTCCCGGTGCCTGTTCTCCAGTGTTTCACGTGGGGCACGATAGAAGCGGCCACTCAGCGTCCTGATACGTGGTGAGCTGGACGTGTGTCTTGGTCTCTCTGTCCCAGT
>NW_006447692.1:0-205 GCF_000325575.1 Pteropus alecto | reverse complement strand
GTCAGTTTGGGGTCCCGGCTCTAACGTAATAGCAGCAGTGGCTAAAGGTGTTGGCCACTTACTCCGGGCCACACACGGCTATTATTATCTCCATTTTTACACATGGGAAAATTGAGGCAAAGGCAAGCAGAACGACTTGCCCTCAAATTATGCAGCTAATAAAGAGCAGGGCTGGGATTGGGATCTAGGCAGGGTTGTCGTGAAG
>NW_006447691.1:0-205 GCF_000325575.1 Pteropus alecto | reverse complement strand
AATTCCTTAATTCCTTAACCTAAATCCACCTCTCTTTCTCCATATATGTGTGTGTGTGCGCGCGCATATGCATATGTGTGTGTGTGTGTATGTATATATATATACTATTGGCTTTGTCTCTCTAGAAAACCCTGACTGAAACAGCTAGGATGGATCAACTTGAGAGCACTTTAACTAATACCATATCCTTCTAATCTTTGATGCT
>NW_006447690.1:0-205 GCF_000325575.1 Pteropus alecto | reverse complement strand
ACGGAGCGCCAGCCCTGCAGCCTCAGTCGTGCCTTTTGAATGGCGGAGAGAAGGCGGCGTCCAAATCTGGCTTCTAGCCTGGGGCCCCCTTGTGCAGGAAGACCCAGTGCCGGACCCTGCTAAGGCCCCGCCCCCAAACACCGGGTCCCTACGCGACCCCACTGGCTCCTGCCCACCCCCGCCAGCTCCTAGCGTCACCGTGCAG
>NW_006447689.1:0-205 GCF_000325575.1 Pteropus alecto | reverse complement strand
TTAGGTTATGCTTAGGGTTACCGTTAGTGTTCGGGTTAAATTTAGTTTAGGGATACGTTTATGTTTAGGGTTACGTTTAGGGTAAGGTTAGGTTTTGGTTAGCGTTAAGTTTACCTTTCTGCATAGGATTAGCCTTAGGTTTAGAGTTAGGATTGGGGTAAGGGTTTACCGTTAGGGTTATTGTAGTGTAAAATTTAGAGTTAGG
>NW_006447688.1:0-205 GCF_000325575.1 Pteropus alecto | reverse complement strand
GATTCAAATCACTTTTCTATCACTTCTAGCTATATAACCTTAGGCAAGATATTTAACCTTTCTAAGGTTAAAAAAGTCAATGTCCTCATTTGTAAAATGTGTAAACCCTTATAAAGTCACTGAGAGTATTATGTGAGTTAACACATGTAATGCACATAAAATAGTTCATGACCCTCAACTGAGCATTAACAATTATTATCATATA
>NW_006447687.1:0-205 GCF_000325575.1 Pteropus alecto | reverse complement strand
GATCCATCCAAACGTACATTGACCAAATTATCCCTATGTTACATGTATTCTTTTAAAATATAGAGGAAGTATGGGTTAACAACCCAATTTATGAGCTTAAAAAATTGTTTTGATGTTTCAACCAGGCCAAAAAAAAAAAAACCCAATAAAATTTATAAAACAAAAAACTAAAGTTTCTTAACATATTGTAAGAAACAAAAACAAA
>NW_006447686.1:0-205 GCF_000325575.1 Pteropus alecto | reverse complement strand
GCTACAGACCTCAGGAAACTGTGAAGATTAGATGGCAAAATACATGAGAACGAGCTGCCCGGTTGCCCGGTTTATCATAGGATCTTTGGTGCCTACACAGTGCCTGGCACATACTGGAGACTCAATACATATTCATCGAGTACATCATCTCTTCACTCCCAGTGTCAGTCTTAGAGTCATAATTCTCATTGAGGAGGTAGATAGT
>NW_006447685.1:0-205 GCF_000325575.1 Pteropus alecto | reverse complement strand
TAAAAAGTAACTCTTCTTCCATTACAGTTTTTTTCATGAGATTACAGCAATTCAGTCACATCTTTAGGTTGCGCTTCTAATTCTGTTCTCTAGCTGTTTACACTATGTCTGCAGTTACTGCCTCCACTGAGATCTTGAACCCCTGAAAGTCATCTGTGAGGGGTGGAATAAACTTCTTCCAAACTTCTGTTAATGTTGATATTTT
>NW_006447684.1:0-205 GCF_000325575.1 Pteropus alecto | reverse complement strand
ATCAGTATGACATGTTATGATATTATATATATTGGATTAAATAAATTAGATAAAATTAATTCACCCATTTTTAAATTTTTTAAAAATGTGGCTACTAGAACATTCAAAATTACATTTGGGGCTGGCATGATATTTCTATAGGACACTTCTTGTCTAGAATATGTAGAAGATTGTGCCTAGGTCAACAAACCATGCCAAAGGTCCT
>NW_006447683.1:0-205 GCF_000325575.1 Pteropus alecto | reverse complement strand
AGTTTAACAAAGTTATGTTGCACTTGAAAAGTCATTATCGACCTAACATTTCCAATGGCTGATACATACTGCTTAAAAGTCCTGGAAATTTATATGTATTTGATTAAAACCACAAAAAGGTCACTTAAGAAAATACCATATTTGATAAATAGAAATTTTGCAAAACATGCATTTCAAGTGCGCCGAGCCACGTGAGCAAAACCCA
>NW_006447682.1:0-205 GCF_000325575.1 Pteropus alecto | reverse complement strand
CTTTCAAAGACTCTATGAACCGGGGAGCGACCCACCGATTTCAGAGAGGAAGGCACCGAATCTGAGTGGCCCCAGTGACTCACGGTCACGCAGTACGAACAGCAGAGCCGGACACAACTCTAGGAAGAGCCTGGAGCGTGAGACCGCAGCCAAGTCTGGGTCCGACTCCGCCACGCCCTGGCTATCGCGTAGCCTCTCTGGGCCT
>NW_006447681.1:0-205 GCF_000325575.1 Pteropus alecto | reverse complement strand
ACCATAAAGACAATATGAGGCTCCCAGCATCCGACCGATGCGTAGGTCATTTCTAGAAGGTGGCTGGGGACACTGGGATATGACAGGAGGGTATGCCCCGGGACAGCAAAAGTACAGCTTTTAATTCCTGATGCGAGCACTAAACGTTGCTGGGCCTCAGCCGCCTCTCTTTTAAAATGGCGTTTCTATTCTATTTCCACACAAG
>NW_006447680.1:0-205 GCF_000325575.1 Pteropus alecto | reverse complement strand
TATTTTAGAAAATGAAACACCATACAAATTAATGTGAGCAAAATCAAATTTTATGTGAAAAAAAAATGTGTCTGTAATGAAAGGAATCTACAACTAAAATTAGTGATTGCAAATATTTATAAAGCACCTTTGAGATGTGAAAACTACTCTCTGGGCCAAGAAGAGAAGTAATAGATGACCCCTCAGTTTTAGAAGGATTCTACAA
>NW_006447679.1:0-205 GCF_000325575.1 Pteropus alecto | reverse complement strand
GCCCAGAAAGGGCGGAGTCCGTCCCAGCCACGTGGCCCTCGCCATGCAGCCCGGCGGCTCAGGGGGCCCCTTCCCCGCGAGCGAGCCCCAGAGACGCGGGTCCCCTCGCGAGCGCTGCGCCGTTGGCCTGCGTCACTAGAAGTCCCGCCGGCCCGGCCGGAGTGCAGTGGAGTCAGACGCAGCGTCAGGAGGGAGCCTGACGCTC
>NW_006447678.1:0-205 GCF_000325575.1 Pteropus alecto | reverse complement strand
GGGGTTCCCTAGAGTGGTGGGCCGTGGCCGGGGGATGGTTGCAGCACCCTGCCGAGTAGTCCAGGGTGCCATGCACGGCACGGGCCTCTCGTGACGTCACCGCAGCCGACCGTCCCTGCGCTCCGTGTGGTGCGAGCTGACAGCCCCGTGACGGTGGAGACGACCATGGCTGGAAGGTCTGGGCGACCTGCCTGGGGGACACGCC
>NW_006447677.1:0-205 GCF_000325575.1 Pteropus alecto | reverse complement strand
CATCTTAACACGACTCGTCTCTAAGGGAGGAGGAATGTGTCACGACTCGCAGTCACGTCGCGCGTCATGACCAGGAGAAAGGCGGTCTGGTCATTTTCGTGGTTTGGACAGTGTTCGTGATTTTGTCCACATTCTAGCAGGATGGTGAAGCGGTCGCGTTTTCCTGGTTTGACCTGCAGTGGCCTCGCGTGAGGTTAATGCCCCA
>NW_006447676.1:0-205 GCF_000325575.1 Pteropus alecto | reverse complement strand
GGGGGGTTGGTATAATTCCCATTTTGCACTTGAGGCATCCGAGCCCTGGTGAGGTTACAGGACATGTCCAAAGTTATATCCTACAGGTCAGGGGTCCCCAGCGCTCAGGCCATGGACTGGTACCAGTCAGTCTGTGTTGTGTTACAAACCGGGCTTCACAGCAGGAGGTGAGCGGCAGGTGAACAAGCAAAGCTTCATCTGTATT
>NW_006447675.1:0-205 GCF_000325575.1 Pteropus alecto | reverse complement strand
CTAGGGTCCAGGGGCCAAAGCCAGTCTGCAGTCTATTTTGTAAATAAGTAGCATTGGAACACAACCACACTCACTTGTGTGTGCACCGAGTCTGTTCTCACACCACAACAACAATAGACTGCACTGGTTGTGGCAGACACTGGCCCATACTATGGACTGATTGTGCCCCATGCCCCCGAATTCTTATGCTGAAATCCTAAGCCCC
>NW_006447674.1:0-205 GCF_000325575.1 Pteropus alecto | reverse complement strand
CCTCCTTCCAGGGGCCTTTCCTAGGGCTGAGGTCTGCTCCTGTGTGCTGAGCTGGACCTTCATGTTTCTACTGGTGTGTTTTCCTTACCTTGCTCATTTTATTTATTTGAGTACTGACTTTTATTGAGCACTTGTAAGTCCCAGGCCGAATTCTAAGTGTTTAATGTGTGCAGATTTATTTAATTCATCCCAACTGCCCTGACTT
>NW_006447673.1:0-205 GCF_000325575.1 Pteropus alecto | reverse complement strand
CAGAGGACCACGCACGGCTTTATCGGAACAGCGGCGGGCCGTTCGCCACCCCTGATTCTGGACCGGATCCCCGCGTCGCGGTTCTCCGGTGACATTTCCCCCGGGACTCACTGCGGAGCCCGTGCGTGGCGAGGGCTGTAGGGCTCCGGCGAACCCCGTCCTCCTCGGCACCCCTGAACCGCGGCGCTGCGAGCAGAGCCGCCGC
>NW_006447672.1:0-205 GCF_000325575.1 Pteropus alecto | reverse complement strand
CCGCCTGCCCAGGTCCGTCCCCCTCGATCTGCGCGGACCGGGACCCTCCGGGGAATGCGAGACTCGGGGTTGCAGGGACATGCGCAGCGGCTCCGTGACAAAGCCCGGCGGCAGTAGCCACGACAGGACGTCCGGAGCCGCGGTGGCATTTGTCAGCGCCCGCGAATGCTCCGAGGACGCCCCGACTTCCTCCGTACCTCTGCTT
>NW_006447671.1:0-205 GCF_000325575.1 Pteropus alecto | reverse complement strand
ATTTATTTAACTATCCATCAGCTGACAGACATTTGGGTTGTTTCCATTTTTTGTGTGCTCCTTCCCTTTTTAAAATAAGCTTTTCATTGAGACATAAAATACATAAGGTATACAAACCTTAAGCATATAGCTCAGTGAATTAATACATCTCAGTTCAAGAATTAGAACACATCCAGAATTCCAAAGCTTTTCTTGTGTCTTCCTC
>NW_006447670.1:0-205 GCF_000325575.1 Pteropus alecto | reverse complement strand
AGAGATAGAAACTCTCACACACTATCTTTCAGAAAGTCAATTGAACAATGTCTCTTAAAACTGAAAATGTATATATCTTACTCTCCAGCAATTGCATTTCTAATTTTCTGCTCCAGGAAAATTATTTTTCTCATGTGAGCCATAATAATATGTTTATATACCTTTCTCAAAAAGTTAATTATATATTGTTGCAAAAAGTGAAATG
>NW_006447669.1:0-205 GCF_000325575.1 Pteropus alecto | reverse complement strand
CCAGAAAGAAGACCCAACTCAGGCTGGCACTGAGGCCCCCTGCCACTCACTCTGAGGGTCTTAGAACCTTAGTCCATAAGGTCCCTGAATTCCCATTATCACCCCAAACCCACAGTCTGCCCCGCGCCGTGACACATCCTGCATCTCTCGTTTCTCGCGAGTCCTTTCTCCCCTTCCTTCCTTCCTTGTTCAAATGCTGCCCATC
>NW_006447668.1:0-205 GCF_000325575.1 Pteropus alecto | reverse complement strand
TAAGCAATTCTAAATGCATTTCATATACATAAGGGTTCATTATTTATTAGCGAAAATGAAGTTGTTTTAAAGGAAGGACATATAAATTGGCATATCTTTAGGAGGTATATATCAAACAAATTTTTAGTTTCACAAGTATGTTCAGATTTGAATTAATATAATAGTAAAGTTTACACATTTTAATATGCTTTATATTAAGATGCTT
>NW_006447667.1:0-205 GCF_000325575.1 Pteropus alecto | reverse complement strand
GTCCAGGGTAAGCTAATGGGTTCGTTTAGGGGACAGTGACATCTTCGCAACTCGGACCTCGCCACCCGAGAATAAGGTCTGCCTTTTCGTGTATTTAAGTGTCTTTTGTGTTCTCCACTAGTTGATTCTGTTTGTCTCCTCCAAACATTTGAATGTTGCTTCCTGGGTCGGTTTCCTGGTCTTTACACATTCTGTAGCTACCGGA
>NW_006447666.1:0-205 GCF_000325575.1 Pteropus alecto | reverse complement strand
CAGATCAGTTTCATGGAAGATTGTATGGCCTGGAGAAGAACAGTCACAATCTTCAGAGTGACCCTAGAGTCACCACCATCCATACCCACTCCTGGCTTCTTGGCAAGGTCTGCAACAGAGAGGCCACTTCCCTGGTTGACGCTGGGTCTCAGACATATAGCCTAGTTCCGTTTGGGATACAAGCAGACTCTACCTAGGTCTGTGT
>NW_006447665.1:0-205 GCF_000325575.1 Pteropus alecto | reverse complement strand
ACAAAACCCTTGCTTTTGCAGCCTAAATTTGTGAGGCATGGTAAGTCATCCACTTTCATCAAGACTTCATAGGGAATCCATGACCCCTCAAACTATTAATCCCTGGTCCTCGCACTTCTTCCCAAGCCTCTGTCATTTGTATGTCCTTTATCATATCAGCATGTCTGTACATCATTTGTGCATAATTTAATTTTTCTCTAAAATA
>NW_006447664.1:0-205 GCF_000325575.1 Pteropus alecto | reverse complement strand
ATGACACCACGCTGGCTTTTTTGGGCAAATTTAGAGGGAAACTTAGCGAATCTACTGAAGCTGAGGAATGAGCTGGAAGCGCAGGCTCCAGGCTGTTCGGCGGGGGCATCCAGTGTGGGGCGCAGCGCGAGGAGGGGGTGATTTAGAAGACAACACCCTCCCCACCACTGTGGCGGGTCCGGGGTCCTAGCGGTAGGCCTGCCCC
>NW_006447663.1:0-205 GCF_000325575.1 Pteropus alecto | reverse complement strand
TAGTCAGCTATTGTGACAATAATGCTGCGTGACAAGCCGCCCCCAAACGCAGAGGCATTCACAAAGCCCTAGTTCTCACACGCCTGGTTGACGGTGGTTCGGTTGCTCCAGACTGGGCGCGGCTGGGCGGCCCCCCGCAGGCTGCGGGCCGGCGGGGGTGGGTCTGCCCTATCTGTTTTTCGCTCTGGGACCCGAGCTGATGGCA
>NW_006447662.1:0-205 GCF_000325575.1 Pteropus alecto | reverse complement strand
ACCCTCTGCTGCCTCCAGCTTGTAACCTCCTAAATACCTGTTTCTTTTGTACAAGAAAATTTTAGTGCACGCCCACCAAAAGCTTGCTCTAGGCATACTTTTGCATCTCTAAAAGCCCATTGATGGCCCGTTAGTTGAATCTCACTGCTCCTCCTCCCCTGGTCTAAGCGGCATCCTCATATGATATGCAGGTCAGATTATATCA
>NW_006447661.1:0-205 GCF_000325575.1 Pteropus alecto | reverse complement strand
TTTTGAAGATTTTCCCTTTTCCATCCAGTCGTTACGTGTTGGAATTTCTTAGGGCTTGGTCCTAGATACTTTCCTCTTTCCATTCCTTCGTCCTTCTAATGCATCCCCATCTGAGACTTCAGTGTCTACTCCATCCATACTTTATGTCCACTGATGATTTCTAAATTCGCATCTCTGAGATCCAGGCCAGCATGCCTACTAGAGA
>NW_006447660.1:0-205 GCF_000325575.1 Pteropus alecto | reverse complement strand
TAAATAAATAAATAAATAAATAAATAAATAGATGAGTATTCTGATATTTTCTGCCCATACTGTAATGTATCATCTTAGGCTCAACCAATTTTAAAGATCACAGGTATATGCTACTAGTCCCTACTCAGTCTTTGGGCCTCTTTAACTATTCTCTAAATTCTCTTAAATTTCTTTTTCTTAAATGCAAATTTGATCAGGTTACTTT
>NW_006447659.1:0-205 GCF_000325575.1 Pteropus alecto | reverse complement strand
AAACATGAGGCCACCCCAGGGGCTTAAGCAGCCTCACGTCTCAGCATACTGAGGGAGCACCCTCGTGTGGCAGGCACACACGGCCACGTGCAAAGCCTGCCACACACAGCGAACCCCAACCTTCATTTCTGTGCCTTTTCACTCTCCCCTAGAATCTGAGTTTCGTTTGTTCATTATTCTGTTGGTTTGTTTATTTATTTTTTTA
>NW_006447658.1:0-205 GCF_000325575.1 Pteropus alecto | reverse complement strand
GATCAAAAGCTTTCCAAATCTGATGAAAAATATTATCATTTCTTAGACATCTGGAAAAGCAAAACCAGCAGCACACAAAAAGGGTTATACTGTACAATCATATTGGATTTATCTAACACTGGAAACAGCCCTCATGTCCTCTAAATGTTTAATGACTAAACAAAATGTTGTTCATCTATACAGTGGATCCTACTCAGCAATAAAA
>NW_006447657.1:0-205 GCF_000325575.1 Pteropus alecto | reverse complement strand
CACCGCTCACCTCCTGCTGTGTGGCCTGGTTTCTACCAGGCCATGGACAGGTACCAGTCTAAGGCTAGGAGGATGGGGACCTTTGCTTTATAGCATTGCTGTTATTTATTTCACTTATCCATAAACTATAATTTCCAAACACATTGTCATTGTTATTATTTTGAACTAACTGTTACCTGTTAGATCAATTAAGAATAAAAAAATA
>NW_006447656.1:0-205 GCF_000325575.1 Pteropus alecto | reverse complement strand
CACCCCGCGCGTCTTGGAGGGAGGCCTTGGGGGTGTGGTGGCGGTCACAGGTATAAGAGCGGCCTGCCTTACAGTCATTTCCCTTGGAGGCTGTACCCGGAGACGTAGAGTAGGGATCAAGACCATCGTCCTTCTCTGGCCTCCTCCAACCCGATGACTTCTGTAGGCTGAGTCTGCCCTTCATGCATCTCGGGCACTAACCAAA
>NW_006447655.1:0-205 GCF_000325575.1 Pteropus alecto | reverse complement strand
TGAAATAATGATACATGCTACAATGTGGATGAACCGCGAAAACATTACATCAAGGGAGAGAAACCAGACACGGAAGGCCACGTATTCTGTTTATATGAAATATCCAGAATGAGAAACCCATAGAGATGGAACACAGATTGGTGATTTCCAGGGGCCAGGAAGAGGGAAATTGGGGAGCAACTGCTTAGTGTTGGTGGGGTTTCCT
>NW_006447654.1:0-205 GCF_000325575.1 Pteropus alecto | reverse complement strand
AGAGGCGTCCCTTCGTATGGCAATCCCACCACCCACGCCGGACAGAGCACAGAGGCCCCGCCACAGTGGACGCAGGGCGGGCAGTGACTCAGGGCCCTGCTCGTCCCCCCGAGGAGTGTGCGGACGCGGGCCTCGCGCCTTCGGGGGCTCAGACACCTGTTCATGTGGCCCAGGTGTCACTAAGTTGTGCGACTGCCAAGCGGTG
>NW_006447653.1:0-205 GCF_000325575.1 Pteropus alecto | reverse complement strand
TGCCCCTGGGGGATGCTTAGGCGAGCTGCTCTGTGTGGAGTTCTGGGTATAAACCAATCAAGTGTCTAGGGTGGCCGCTGTGCCGTCGCGGCCTCGAGCCCCTGATGGTGACGGTGGTTACACGGTCTCCGAGGCCGTGCGACACGTGGCAGCAAAACTGAATCCTCAGTGTACGTGGCTGGGCCTGGCGGGCGGTGCCAGCGAA
>NW_006447652.1:0-205 GCF_000325575.1 Pteropus alecto | reverse complement strand
TGAGACCGGTCAGGGGCGAGGCGTGTGTCTGGGCCTGGCCACCAGCAAGGTCTGCCACGTGGGGGGGGGGCCAAATCGACCCACAGCAAACCGAGCGTGGCCTCTCCGTTAGATTCTGATGTTTTCGCTCGGAGAGCTGCCTGGGGAACGCTGCCGCCCCTCACAGGAAGGAGTCACTTGGCCAGCAGGGAGAGCGCCGGTGCCC
>NW_006447651.1:0-205 GCF_000325575.1 Pteropus alecto | reverse complement strand
GTTGGCGCAGATCTCACCGCTGGCACCCACGTTCGAGTGGAAGATCTCGGTCAGGAGATCGCCCTTGGCTGGGGGTGGGGGGGCGGGAAAGTCTTTCCCCAGCAGGAGTTTCATACGGGACAGTCCTCCGGCCTATAGGGTCCCCTTGGGGCCCTCGATGGTGACCTGCAGGTTGCTGAGGTCAAAAGACCTGGATGCCATCGGG
>NW_006447650.1:0-205 GCF_000325575.1 Pteropus alecto | reverse complement strand
CTGCTTGGAGGAAACTTAAGGGAGGAGTGATTACCCAGCTAGTTTTCTATTGTTGCTCTGGTGGTGAAAGGGACTCGAAAGAAAACCAGTCTATTGCCATTTAAGTGACCATAATGTTTCTTCCTGAGAAGAAAATTGTTCATTTACTCTTATATTTTCTCATCTCAACGTTGGTTTGCAGGGGCCTCGAATATTTTCAACATGA
>NW_006447649.1:0-205 GCF_000325575.1 Pteropus alecto | reverse complement strand
CAAAAACGAACAAATAAAAAAAATCATGATCCTAACGTACCTCAGCAGGGTTTTCACGCACAAGGAAAACAAAATGTGGAACAAAAGAGATAATTAAATTTTAAACGGCAATTGAACATTTATAAGATGTGTGCTTCTATTTGGCAGCTATGTTGAGATTTGAAAAATTAAAAAGGCTAAACTTGTTTGATTTTCATAGCCTGGC
>NW_006447648.1:0-205 GCF_000325575.1 Pteropus alecto | reverse complement strand
CACTGTCCCCATGTCAACCCAGACAGGGAACACAGTGTCTTTCCCTTATTCCCCCAAAACTTGAAGAGAATTAAATAGTAACACCATGAGATAACAACTTGAAATTAAAAGTTAGGCATTCCCTAACTTTTTTAATTTCTTCCGGTCGCCACCACTAATAGAAATTTCTGACTGGCTTCATATCTCCTCACACCTCAGAAAGGCC
>NW_006447647.1:0-205 GCF_000325575.1 Pteropus alecto | reverse complement strand
CTTTGCCAGCTGCAGCTCTGCCTCCTCGTCCGTCTCGGTCGTCCGCTGGGCCACCAAGGACGCTGGCCGTGTGTGCCCTGCTGCAGCTGTGCGAGCCCTTCCCCCAGCATGGCCAGGCAAGGTCCGCGTCGCCAGCAGCAAGTACTCTCCGAGGGCGCCTGACAGGTGGGCAGGACCCTGAAGGGAGCAGCCATGCTCTGTGCCA
>NW_006447646.1:0-205 GCF_000325575.1 Pteropus alecto | reverse complement strand
TGCAGTCATCCAGAGAGCATTTTTGAGCCCTACTTCACGCCAGCGCCAAGGGCCAGGAATGCAAAGAGAAGACAAAGTCCCCTCCGCCAGGGGCTGCCCGGGTCCCTGGGGCAGGGAGCGGACAGTGAAGCCACCTGTGTGGGGTGGCAAGGGGCGTTCCGAAGAGGGTGCGGCGGGGCGCGGGAAAGGCCCCGTGGGCACGGTG
>NW_006447645.1:0-205 GCF_000325575.1 Pteropus alecto | reverse complement strand
GCTGCCGTGACCACAGGCTCCGGTGGCCCGCTCGCTCCCTCGTCCCCAGGTTGTAGGATGACGGCAGGCCTTCGGGTGCTCTGGGCCTGCACAGCCCACCTGCCTGTCACCCACCAGGCTGGAGGCTGGGTCTCCGAGGGGAGGGGCGCTGGGCTGACGGCGCCTCCCACGGCCTGTCGAGGCGAGGACAGGCATCTCTGGAGGT
>NW_006447644.1:0-205 GCF_000325575.1 Pteropus alecto | reverse complement strand
GGCCGGCCACCGCCCACCCTGCCCCGTCCAGAAACGCGCCAGTCCCCGCCTCCCCCCTGCCTCGTCATCCATCTAAGCCTGCGTGGTCGCTGGCTCCCGCGGGGACCCCTGCCCCCCTGAGCTCCCCGGGTCTTCCCGGTTTGGGGTTTTCCACTGTCGGCTCCTCGCCCCCCCAACACCCAGGGCTGGGGCTCGCAGACGCCCT
>NW_006447643.1:0-205 GCF_000325575.1 Pteropus alecto | reverse complement strand
CCTGCTGGGATTACTAACAAACTATACTCACACTATGAAAAGAAAACAGGAAAACAGAATCTTTAGGTAGCATCCTACACAAACTAAATCCAACCATTTGGCCATTCTCTATGTCCAAACCATGGAGAACCTACAGAACAAAGGCTGAGATTGCTAGCATGCTTTTCATGCTGCATATTCATACCTTTCATGCTGCATACCCATA
>NW_006447642.1:0-205 GCF_000325575.1 Pteropus alecto | reverse complement strand
TCCAGAGTACTGCCAACAGCCAACCCAAAGGAGCATACACTTCTTCCTTGTGAACTCTGCACCTGTCCTGGAACAAGCCCCTGCTTCTCCTTCTCCCGCCCCTTTACCTACAATGTAAATTCTTTCTAAACTACTTACATCTGTCTCCCCATTAGTTAATGTATAAAAATTCTCTCCAACTTCAGGATGGCTTGCCTTTTCCACC
>NW_006447641.1:0-205 GCF_000325575.1 Pteropus alecto | reverse complement strand
GGCTAATGAGGTCTACTTCCTGGGGTTCTGGGGTGCCCCTGCTGAGAATGTGTCTAATAGCACAGTTCATGGAACTCAGTTTAATGCTTTAAGCATGACAGCTATTATCATGATCATTGTCCAGCCGCAAGATGATGGACCTGCCCCTGGGGCCTGTCTGAGATGCCCTTCCGGCCAAGGTTCACAGTCCCCAGCTAGGCACAGG
>NW_006447640.1:0-205 GCF_000325575.1 Pteropus alecto | reverse complement strand
CTCGGGCTGGGGGCTTATGCTTCTCTTAGCAACGCGGAACTCATCGCCCCTGTTCTTCGGGGAGAGAATGGGTGGGTGTTTGCAGCTGTCTTAGAGGGACGTGCGCTGAGGCCCCACCGGCTGCTGAGGGGCCACCTGGCCAAGCTTGTGGCTGATGCAGGCAGAGGCCTGGCTCCCGGCACAGCCGGCAGAGAACCTCGAATCG
>NW_006447639.1:0-205 GCF_000325575.1 Pteropus alecto | reverse complement strand
ATGCACCACCTCTGATCCTCACATGGACCCTATCACGTGGGCTGTGTCCTCGCCCCCACTTATCAGATGAGGAGACAGCGGCCAGGGAAGGCAAGCACCAGTGTCATTTATTGGAAGGAGAGTGGGCTCGAGTCCACTGGACCTGGAAATTCAAACCTTGGCTTTGCCCTTTCCCACTCAACCTCTCAGAGGCTCAGTTTACCCC
>NW_006447638.1:0-205 GCF_000325575.1 Pteropus alecto | reverse complement strand
GGACACACACAGTGCACAGTCATTGCACTTCATGAAGATACTTTTGTGTTAATGATGCTCAGTGGATTTTTTTTTACATGCTCTGTCTCACGTTAGGCTGGGCCGTCACTTCGATGTTGAAGGTGAGGAAATCAAATGAAGACATCGGGGCCTTGTCAAAAGTCACATCCGAACCCAGGGCTTCTGGGTTCCAATCTTTTTGTCT
>NW_006447637.1:0-205 GCF_000325575.1 Pteropus alecto | reverse complement strand
GAGGGAGGCCCCCAAGAGTTAGAGAAAAGAGAGCTTGGTGTGGGCTGTGGCAGTCAGGGAAGGCTTCTGGAGGAGGTGGTCATTGGCTAGGAAGCCTTGAGAGACTGTAGGCAGAGTAACAGCCTCGCAGGGGCAGCGGTCTCCCCTAATCTGTAGAATTTCCGTGCACGGAAGGGCCATGGGCCTCCTTTATTTCCACATTTTC
>NW_006447636.1:0-205 GCF_000325575.1 Pteropus alecto | reverse complement strand
ACGTGCGCGGGGACATGCTGAGGCCTGAGAAGCACCCCTACTGGCATACACTGAGCAAGTCACAAGGCCCCTGGCCACAGCCACCGACATCCCTCAGCCAGCCCCAGCCGGGTGACGCGGAAGACAGCAGGGCCCGTGGAAGGCGGCCAGGCAGCAGCCCTGAGAACCGGGAGGCGGGGGGGGCCTCAGAGAGGGGGGGACAACG
>NW_006447635.1:0-205 GCF_000325575.1 Pteropus alecto | reverse complement strand
TTTCCCTCTTGAAAATGTAAGTTTCATCAAAGCAGAGACTCTGTCTCGTCCACTCAGTACCCTCAAGGTCTAGCCTACAATGGACCCACAGTACATAGTTGTTGAATAAATGTAGTTGAATGAATACATGGTCATGCTAAAAGATTTTCTTACTGAAGAGCGGAGCCTGTGCCACTTCTTCAGCAGCCTGCCTCCCTTAGTATCA
>NW_006447634.1:0-205 GCF_000325575.1 Pteropus alecto | reverse complement strand
ACCCCTCTGCCACCCTCATCACTATCCTCCCTACCGCCAGAACGATATTCCCAAAAGGCAAATCTGACAGGTCACACCCCTGCTCAGAACCCGTTATCAATCTCTGACTGTCTCTTCCATACTCATTGCCGGTCACTGTCTACGTGTTTTCCCCTCCAGTTCCAAGGATACACGGGCCTCCTACCTCTCTGAAGATGTGGCTCCT
>NW_006447633.1:0-205 GCF_000325575.1 Pteropus alecto | reverse complement strand
GGGGCTCGGAGCCACAGTCACGCGTCAGAAGCATCCTGCAACTCCCCGCGTGAGACTGCCTTAGGGTGCTTGCTGTACCCAAACACTGGCTGGGAAGAACCCTGAGGATGCTCAGCCTTTGCGTGAATGAAGGATTCTGATTTTTACTATTGAGTTTCTTTCTTTTATCTAATTGCATTGGCCAGTATTTCCAAAACAATGTCAA
>NW_006447632.1:0-205 GCF_000325575.1 Pteropus alecto | reverse complement strand
GTCAACACTCTCGGATCCCTCTAATGGGAACTAATCCCTCCTCTCGCCCCTCACCTGTGTCCCAGCGTGTTTCCCTGGGGCCTCTTTTGCGGCATTTAACACACCTGCCTTATAGAATAGCTGCCGTCCGAGGGCTGATGAATAGAGTTGGCACCTGCTTAAAGGAAAGCCAACGTATGTAAACTCAGAACCTATAAAACAGTCA
>NW_006447631.1:0-205 GCF_000325575.1 Pteropus alecto | reverse complement strand
TCTGAACAGGTAGAAGGTCACTTCCAAGTTCATCAATTGTAAAGAGTGAACCACTCGGTGAGGGGGTGGGTATTGCTAGTGGAGGAGGTTGCGCGTGAGTAAGGACAGAGGGTACATAGGAAATCTCTGTACTTTCTGTTCAATTTTGTTGCGAACCTAACCCTGCTCCAAAAAATGAAGTTTATTAACTTTGAAAAATGTTTTA
>NW_006447630.1:0-205 GCF_000325575.1 Pteropus alecto | reverse complement strand
TGATGGTCTCCATGTTTTGGGGTGAGTACCATAAGAGCATTCTCATCTTTTCACATACAAAAAGGAAAAAAAAAAATCTGATCTTTGGGATCCCCAAGGGCAGCTGGGTTTATCAAACTCTCCTTTAAGATGATAAAGGCTATGTTGTCCTATTCTTCCCATAAAACAGAGTTAAGGTTGTTGATCTTTAGTAAAACATACAGAG
>NW_006447629.1:0-205 GCF_000325575.1 Pteropus alecto | reverse complement strand
CCTAACCCTTACCATAAATCTACCCATAACCTAACCTTAATCCAAACACTAACCCTAACACTAATGCTATGTCTCACATCTTACCCAAACCCTAACCCTTATCCTAAACGTAACCCAAACCCTAACCTAAAACTAACCCTATCCCTCATCCTAACCAAATCCCTACCTTTAAAGCCTAACTATAACACTAACCCTAACCCTAACC
>NW_006447628.1:0-205 GCF_000325575.1 Pteropus alecto | reverse complement strand
TCATCAGGTCCCCTTCAGGAAGGTTGCCGAGGCTATTGACATTCATGGGATGCGTAGCATGTACCAGGCCACTCGTAAGTGGCAAGGCCAGGCCGTGAACCCAGGAGACCAATTTGGGGACTCCACTGCCGTGCCGGCCACCACATGAGATTGAACCCTCACCTTGGAATTTAGGGTGTCTGTCCCTCCTCACCCCAGCCTATTG
>NW_006447627.1:0-205 GCF_000325575.1 Pteropus alecto | reverse complement strand
AGAAAATTGAAAATAGGAAGCAGAAAGTCCAGAGACGATTAGATATTATTTGCTTGGAGGTAATTTTGAAGATTACTAAGTGCCAAGCTAAAGGTCTTTATTTTCTTGGCAACGGTGTAATGTATAAATGTATAATGTGTGTGTAGTGTAGTGTATGATTAACTTTATGGTGCAATTATTTCCAGCATTGACTCTAGCTGACAAT
>NW_006447626.1:0-205 GCF_000325575.1 Pteropus alecto | reverse complement strand
ATCAAGAGAAACTGAGTTTTTAAGTACAAAGGGGTAAGGTGGAAGGATAATGGGAATGAAATCCCAAGGTCTAAGGAGTGTATGTATGTTAATTAAGGAATTCTCTCAACTGAATGTTTAAGAGAGTTTAATGGTAGCTACTAGCAACTTAGTGATAGACAATAAACCTATCTTTTATCTTACACAGTCGAACTTGATTCTTCAT
>NW_006447625.1:0-205 GCF_000325575.1 Pteropus alecto | reverse complement strand
ATGGTTCTTGTCTTTCTCTGAGTTATTTCATTTAATATAATACCTTCTAGGTCCATCCACATTGTCACAAATAGCAAGATTTAATTCTTTTTATTGTGGAGTCATATTCCATTGTGTATATATACACCTTCGTTATCCACTCATCTGTCGATGGACATGTCTTGGCTATTGTAAATAGCATTACAGTGAACATAGAGGTGCACAT
>NW_006447624.1:0-205 GCF_000325575.1 Pteropus alecto | reverse complement strand
CCTGAACTTCCCCTGTTGTCAAATGTATGTATTTCGTGGTGAGAGTGAAAGGAAAATTTGCTTAATTATATTTCAAATATAACATCAAACATTCATAGAAATCTTCATGTCATTGATTTATTTTATATTCTATTTGATACTAAGTATTGTTTTTCTTCCTATCAGCAAAATTTAAAAAAAAAGCTGAAAATAATTATTTGATAAA
>NW_006447623.1:0-205 GCF_000325575.1 Pteropus alecto | reverse complement strand
GGGGAGAGGCCTCGGGAGGGAGAAGCAGGCACCCCGCCAGCGCCTCCTGAGGGGTGCCCACCACCGAGCCACACATGCCTGGCGGCTTCCAGGGGACCCAGGCCGGATGTGCCAAAGGACCGTCCAGCTGAGCTGAGTCCAAACCGCTGGCCTCAGAAGCGCGGCGTCCGGGCGTCGGGAGCCGCCGGCGCGGACGGGAACATCG
>NW_006447622.1:0-205 GCF_000325575.1 Pteropus alecto | reverse complement strand
CTTCTCTGTCTTGGATCATTTCCATTAGCAAACACACTGTTATTTATCTCATTAAAAAAAAAAAAAAATCCTCTCTTGACCCCATATGCCCTGCTGGCTACCATTCCCAACTCCTCAAGAGTCGTCTGTCTTCACTCTCTTGAAGTCTTCTCTCATTTCCTCTTAAAAGCACCCGAGTCAGCCTTCCTATGCTACCGTTCCACCC
>NW_006447621.1:0-205 GCF_000325575.1 Pteropus alecto | reverse complement strand
TTATAATGGATGTAATGGTGGGTTTTCCATTAAAATTTTTTTTGCCAGGGAACAAAAAATATTCAAGAAACATAGTTTACTACTTTGTCAGGGACAACAGATGCACATTCTCATTCTAACAGCTGCTTTCGTAGACGGTAAAACGTGAACAAATATTATGATTTCATAGTAGAAATGGCCACATCTATTGGATCACCGATGGCCA
>NW_006447620.1:0-205 GCF_000325575.1 Pteropus alecto | reverse complement strand
GCGTTTGCCCCCCGCCCGTCCCCGGCCGGTCCCAGAGACGGCGCCCGCGGCAGACGCTTCTCCTGAGGGTGTCGCTTTCACCGCTGTCCCCAGCGGCCCCGCCACACGCTCCCTCGTCCCGTGCACAGGGGGACTGGCCGCCCCGGCCGCATGACTGCGTCTCATCCTTCCGTTTTTCCGAGAGAGGAAGCGCGAGCGTCTGAGG
>NW_006447619.1:0-205 GCF_000325575.1 Pteropus alecto | reverse complement strand
CCTCCCTCTCTCTCTTTCTCTCTCTCTCTCTTTCTGTCTGTCTGTCTCTCTCCTTCCTTCCTCCCCTCCTTCCTTCTTTCCTTCCTTCCTTTCTTTTTCTGTATTCCCACTACATCAATCTTACACTTCCCTAGTATAAGCATAGATGTCTCTGTCCAAATAGGAGAGAGATAACATACAACAACCTGTGAAAGAGGACTGCATT
>NW_006447618.1:0-205 GCF_000325575.1 Pteropus alecto | reverse complement strand
TGCACATATCTTTTTAAATTAGTGTTTTGAACTTCTTCAGATACATGCACAGAAGTGGATTTCTTGGGTGATAAAGTACTTCTATTTTTAATTTTTTAAGGAAACATCATACAATTTTCCATAGTACAGTATACACCAATTTGCAATCTCATAAACAATGCATGAGGGACTTGGGGGGCTGGATGAAAAAGGTGAAGGGATTAAG
>NW_006447617.1:0-205 GCF_000325575.1 Pteropus alecto | reverse complement strand
TCAGTCTCTTTCAACTCATCCCGCTCGCGATGTGGAGTTGGGAGAAAGAAGTCGGCCTCTTCCTCCTCCTCCTCCTCCTTCGAGAGAGTCAGAAGAAACGGTGACTCAGGCTTCAGGCAGGAGCCGCCTGTGCCCATCCAAAGATTCACCACGAATCCAGGCAAAGCACGGAGTAGGGGGTTGCTGCATCTCGGAGTTCGCACTT
>NW_006447616.1:0-205 GCF_000325575.1 Pteropus alecto | reverse complement strand
AGAAAAAATGGAAATCCTCACGCCACAGTCAGGGCAGGTGAGCAGGCAAGCCAACTCCATCCGCAGGGACAAGGACGCCCGGCGAGCATCCTCAGCCATGACCAGGTCTAGGAGTCAGGTTAGGAGATGGGAGGGGGGAGGACTGGGGGAGGGGGCGGCAGACCCAGACCGAGCGGCACTGAAGCTGCCGTCACTGGCCGCCTAC
>NW_006447615.1:0-205 GCF_000325575.1 Pteropus alecto | reverse complement strand
AGGGCTGCCCGGAAGGAGCCTCTGAGCTGAGGCTCCGGGCGCCGTGCCTGCCACCTCTCACCGTTTCTCTGGCAGTGTGCTTTGGGTGACCGCATTGCCGTGTCTCCTTTGGGAGGACAGGAGGTCTTTTGACAGGAGACCGGCCGGTGCCCTGTGCTGCAGCCCAACTAATGCTGGTTCTGTCCCATTTAGGTGAGTTCTGGTT
>NW_006447614.1:0-205 GCF_000325575.1 Pteropus alecto | reverse complement strand
AAGATGCCCAGTTAAACTGGAATTTTGATAAACAACAGTGTGATATTTGGAACACATTCATTATTTATCTGAAATTCAAATTTAATCAGACATCCTGTATTGTATCCGGCAGTGGCGCTCATTTCTGCAGTTTACACCTTTTTCCCCAGAAGCAGTCACAGCACTTTGCATTTGGAGCAGGAATAAGTCCAGACACAGGGGATAC
>NW_006447613.1:0-205 GCF_000325575.1 Pteropus alecto | reverse complement strand
TGACTCACCCAGAGCAGCTTCCAGTCCTGCAAGTGCCATTCATGGTAAGTGTCCTATACGGGTGGGCCATTTTTTCTTTTATACCATATTTTTACTATCCCTTTTCTATGTTTAGATGTGTTTAGATATACAAATACTTACCGTTGTGTTACAATAGTGCCTACAATATGCAGTGCAGTAACATGCTGTACAGGCTTGTAGCCTG
>NW_006447612.1:0-205 GCF_000325575.1 Pteropus alecto | reverse complement strand
TAACCCCCATACGGGCCGCTGAGCACTGGGGAGTGCGGCTAGTCTAAACTGAGGTGTGTCATAATCACGTAAAAATACACCTGAATTTCCAAGACTTGGCACAAAAAGAACATAAAATATCTCAGTAATAATTTTTATTATTTGAAATAATAATTTTTGGATATCTTGGATTAATAAAATATGTTATTAAAACTCATTTCTCCTG
>NW_006447611.1:0-205 GCF_000325575.1 Pteropus alecto | reverse complement strand
TGTAAGTAAATGCTGCCTAAGAAGTTTTGAAGGTACCATTAGTTAGAATACCTCCTACAATAACACACTTTTGGGTTTAGCATGCCGCCCTCAACCATGGCTGCAAACCCAAGCTTAATATATGAAGAATTACATTTCCAAATAAAACTAGCACGAACTCTTTGCTCTCCGTTTCTTTGGAATGACTTCCGTTGCCATTATTTCA
>NW_006447610.1:0-205 GCF_000325575.1 Pteropus alecto | reverse complement strand
TGCAGCACAGAGTTACGTAAATGTCATCGAGATGCAGGGAGCGGAGAGCGCCGGCCACCGCCGGCCACCGCCGGCCACCTCCGCTGTCTGCTGCTGCCCCTGCTGATCGTCTGTCTGCCAGTTACCGATGGGAGAGTGTGATGGTCCCCACTGTCGTGCGGGTTCGTTTGCTTCCCCGTTCGCGTCCCTCCGTGCGTTCTGAAAC
>NW_006447609.1:0-205 GCF_000325575.1 Pteropus alecto | reverse complement strand
GCTGCCCAGGCCAAAAACACAGCACTCAAACCTGACCTCTTTCCTTCCCTTACGTCCCCATTCAATTCACAGCAAGCCCTATGGCTCAGCCCTCAAACCATGTCCGGAATTTGTCTACTTCTTACCACCTCGATGACCTCCCAGCAAGCCACCATCGCCTCTCACTCGGTCTTCTGCGAGCCTTTATTTTCCTCGATAGCACTAT
>NW_006447608.1:0-205 GCF_000325575.1 Pteropus alecto | reverse complement strand
CCGTTTTGGTTGGTTTTCAACAGCTTCTGTAAAAATGTTTTTCTATTTTGCGTGAAATGCAGAAACCGCAGGCTCCCGTGTCCGGCCGTGAGGTCACAGCCCTAAGAATGTATCTTTGTCCTCTGACTTCCCTCCTCCTGGAACCCTTCCCCAGGGGCCTCTCCACCCCGGTGACATCCTGGCTGGAGCTTCATCGCTGTTCGTC
>NW_006447607.1:0-205 GCF_000325575.1 Pteropus alecto | reverse complement strand
CTCATGTACATGACAAATTGAGTCAAAGTACATTTACCACTAAGGGGTGCCTTTTCTACTAAAATAGGCTTAAAGGCAACTCTTTCTATTCTCTTCAATTTTTGTAGCAAAAGTTTATAGTGTACAATTGTTTAATTGTTTAAACATTTTTCTTTGCCACTTACTGTCTGCTTATTCATTCTCCTTAGGCTGTTAATTAAAGAGA
>NW_006447606.1:0-205 GCF_000325575.1 Pteropus alecto | reverse complement strand
CTATAAATTTTAAAAAGAAGAAAATATAACTCTTCTCAAACTTTGCTGTACTATTACACTGTATCAATTCCTTCATTTCTGTTCCTTATAAAATAATAGAAACAGTAACACCCATATCTTGAGGTGATGTTAAGTATTAAATGAGATAACGTAAACTAGAGCTAATTACCCAATACAGGATAAGTGTAGTCACCATCATCATTAC
>NW_006447605.1:0-205 GCF_000325575.1 Pteropus alecto | reverse complement strand
TCCCTGATTTTGTTTATTTATGTCCTTTCTTTTTTCTTTAGTGAGTCCAGCCAAGGGTTTGTCAGTTTTATTAACCTTGCATTTATTTTTTCTATTCTTATTTTGTTATTTCTGCTCTAATTTTGATAGTTTATTTCCTTCTGCTGACTTCAGGCCTCATTCGTTGTTCTTTTTCTAGTTTTTTAAGATGGAGTGTTAGGTTGTT
>NW_006447604.1:0-205 GCF_000325575.1 Pteropus alecto | reverse complement strand
TGGGAAGCACAATCCCACCTGCTACCAAAACTCATGGAATGTCAGATTTCCCCAAACATGGAGAAAGGAGACCAGCAGCTGAGTAGCCAAAAAATGAGATCTCCTTCCCAGGAATGACACCCTTCCCACCCCAACCCTCTTATTCCTTTCAATGGGCCACCATCTCTCTGGATACCCAGTTAAAATTTAAATCACTGATTCCTCC
>NW_006447603.1:0-205 GCF_000325575.1 Pteropus alecto | reverse complement strand
GATTCGTATGATGAAGGAAGTCATTATTCAAAAGCCGTCATCGTGAGAAGACTCAATGCCGTATCACTAGACAGTAGTCATCTGCTCTAATAGGATGCAGACAACATGGTCAGGTAGTGGGTGAACTGGCTGTGAGGCGAGTTGTCATATTCCAGGACAATTGAGTTGATTTGTGTTTGTGTTCTCATTCTGTTTCTAATGTGTG
>NW_006447602.1:0-205 GCF_000325575.1 Pteropus alecto | reverse complement strand
TGGCCATTTTGATATTTTGAACTTAATTTTGCTTCGACATTTTTGACTTAAATTACTCATCTTCAAATGATGTTTAGTGATGAGACCCAGGCTGGTGAATGCCTGTCTATATGGGGAAGTGAGTTCTTTTCAATTCTTCATTTCAAGACAATTTTATTATGTCATCTACTAATTCTCCCTGGAACCGATTTAATTGCTTCGACTA
>NW_006447601.1:0-205 GCF_000325575.1 Pteropus alecto | reverse complement strand
GGCTGCAAGGGGACTCCTCCCGCCCCCCTCAGTCGGGGGGCGGCCAGCACTCCGGGGCGTCCCTGGCATGTGGCTGCATGGCTGTGACTCCTGTGAGTGGTCACACGCGGTCTCCTGAGTGTGTCTGCCTCTCGGTGAGGACATGGGCATCCAGGTCTCCGGCCACCCTTGCCCAGCGCGACCACCTCTTAACTCGATGACGCCA
>NW_006447600.1:0-205 GCF_000325575.1 Pteropus alecto | reverse complement strand
TGCTACCGAGCGGAGAAAAGAGACATGGACCCAAGAGAATGTGAAACACACGAGAAGAGACTAAGAGACACAGGGCGTGTGGCCGGTCGGTTTCAAGAAGAGCTTTGAAGCACAGGTAGGACCCTGATGAACAGAAATGACAAGATAGGAAGGCAGAGGACAGCGGGTACAAGGCACAAGGTGTGTAGGGGTGAGGGGTGGAGGG
>NW_006447599.1:0-205 GCF_000325575.1 Pteropus alecto | reverse complement strand
TTCATTTAAAAATATCCTTTTGAGTTGTTGATGGTGCATGCAATTTGTGCTGATTGTCTTGCAAATTGGCAATATGCATTAAAGCTAAGAGTTAAAAGTGATCATATACCCCGATTTAGTAAACTCACTCTTTGAAATGGATTCTACAGAAAAACTTATGCAGATGTGGAAAGAGATATGCGTGAGGATGGTCACTGCATTATTA
>NW_006447598.1:0-205 GCF_000325575.1 Pteropus alecto | reverse complement strand
TGATCATAAGGATCGTTATCACGTAGAACTATGGCATGGTCCCGAAGATACTGCTCAATTTTGTCTCTGTGCAAGGTCCAGAACGCTAACAGTATGTAGGCGAGCATAATGAAAAGCACAGTGATCACGGTCACAAGGCTATAGGTGACTTCCTTGATGACCTCTAACCCCAGGTCTATAGGATTAGGCACCACAATCACCTTGG
>NW_006447597.1:0-205 GCF_000325575.1 Pteropus alecto | reverse complement strand
TCACTTGTTTGTTCATTAATTTATAAATGAATGTATCAAATTCTTACTGTATAAAGACTCAGTTCTGGACCCTGGGAATGGGTTAACAAGACGGGTAAGTCAGGTCTCTGCACTCATGGAGTTTATAGAATATAAACAAAAACAAGTAAAATAGGGATATTTTAGCTATCATAAGTGAAATATAGACAGTTATGGGCTCAAGAGT
>NW_006447596.1:0-205 GCF_000325575.1 Pteropus alecto | reverse complement strand
TCCTTCCTCCCTCAGCTCATCCTGTCCCACCTCCCGCACTCTGTGGGGCCCGCATGCCCATCCTCCAGCCTCCTCTACTCTCCCACTGACCCTGCCACAAGGCTACACCAGATTCTCCTCCCTGTTCCCATTTTTGTCCTGCCACCACACACCTGCCTGGGGTTGTCCTGTGCCCTGACCCCAAATTACAAATGCGGCCTCGTCT
>NW_006447595.1:0-205 GCF_000325575.1 Pteropus alecto | reverse complement strand
GCACGTGCTGGGACTAGAACCCTGGTTCCCTAACACTTAGCTGCGAACCTGTAATACCTGGTTAGCTTCTTATTTAGTTTAATCCTGCTTAGAGGATGTATGGAGCTGGTGATTTCTTAAAATTCCCTCTCAAGCACTCAGTTTCTGATTCTAAGTAATGTGCCTAGGAAAGAAGTCTCCAAGCTGAATTTTTCATGTTCTGCTG
>NW_006447594.1:0-205 GCF_000325575.1 Pteropus alecto | reverse complement strand
CTAACAGAGAATGAGCCCAGACGTAAGAAGTTAAACGTTTTCTTTTCTTTTTTCCTCACGCAATGTGACTTGAGTTTCTGGGCGTGCCTTTGATAGATTTTTTTAAAAATATAGAAAATTCTTTCTCAAAAACTAACCAGAATTTCCACTACAGCCATTCCAGGGTAACGAAGATGAAACACAGCCTACATCCGGGGCACCCACC
>NW_006447593.1:0-205 GCF_000325575.1 Pteropus alecto | reverse complement strand
AGCTGCCTTGCTGTGTGGAACTGGGAGAGCCCGGGACCCTCGTTTCTGATACGATGCAGCAGGGTGAAAGTAGCAGCCCCAAGCATGCTGAGAGCTCCTTTGCCGACCCTATGACAAGATCACTTTGCATCCCTCTCGCCCTGGCATGAGGATGTCTGCATTGGTTCTCGCAGGCAATGCAGAGGGAGTCCTTTTCCACCAAATG
>NW_006447592.1:0-205 GCF_000325575.1 Pteropus alecto | reverse complement strand
ATCAGGATGGACAGCTGACCAGAGATGGAGCTCGACGGGGTGGGTGAGGCAGGCTGGAGCTTTTGGTGCTGTGGCGTTTTCGGGAGTGTCGCTAACTGGGCTGGACTCCGGGCCCCTTTGGCCGGAAGTGGACATCATGGGGGGCCGTTTCAGTCGGTGTGAGTGTGCCAGCCCGCCCTTGGGCACGGAGAAGAGAGATGTCTAT
>NW_006447591.1:0-205 GCF_000325575.1 Pteropus alecto | reverse complement strand
TTCTATACTTGATTAACAGAATGAGGACGAAATTATGGAAGGTATGTAATATTTTGTGGACAGTTAATATTTTTCATCTCATAAAAAAATTAGTCTTCAACTTTGATTTGATAAGAAATCTGCCCAAACTATGTCCTTTTATAAAGTTCCCCAGTGAGAGTCTGGACTTCAAAAAATCTAGTCTCTGATAGAATAAAAGGTGACA
>NW_006447590.1:0-205 GCF_000325575.1 Pteropus alecto | reverse complement strand
CCTTTTCCTTTGTCTTGTGACATCTATAAAAATTTATTATTCTTTTGTTAAGATGCTATGCAAGCCCAAGTTCTAAGCCCCTTACGAGTTACTCATCGCTGAGTGCTTCGCACATACAGGTGCGAAGCACAAGTTAATAAACTTGCTTTTTTTTTTTGTCTTATTAATCCGTCTTTTGTCAGTCTAGTTTACAGAGCCCCAGACA
>NW_006447589.1:0-205 GCF_000325575.1 Pteropus alecto | reverse complement strand
TCTAGGAGATCCCTCAGGTTCTGGCCGGGGTGACAAGATAGTGACAGAGATGATGCTAATCAAGCCGGTAGGTATGGCCACGGCTGCTCCCTGTAAACACCATCTTCGAAATATGCTGTGGTCCAGGAGTAGCTAAGCAACAGGCTTTCTTTGAGCTTGTAAGCTCCTTAGGGATGTCAGGGCTCAGTGTGAGTCAAAGACACCT
>NW_006447588.1:0-205 GCF_000325575.1 Pteropus alecto | reverse complement strand
AGGCATTATGATGTTCCTTTCCTTTCTAAAAATTAATAAGAACCCAGACTTAATGCTCTTACCCGTGGCACGTGATTGTTTCTAATTCAGATTCGGTGTTCCTCATCTTGAGGGGAGGGTTTTCTGGAGGCTAGATGGTAGGGTGATGGTGAATTTGTAGTCAAAGAAATCCTTAGCTTTAACTTAGTACTTAAGCAGAGAAGAT
>NW_006447587.1:0-205 GCF_000325575.1 Pteropus alecto | reverse complement strand
GATCAAATGTTTTCTATCTGGCCTTTTATAAAAAATTTTTCTGATCTTAAATGAAACCATATGCCTTTATAAGGATACGGCCAGGATCCAAATCTACTGTCCTTCCATATGCCACAAGCCAGGCTGCATTTAACAGTGCTAAAGAGGTTTGAGATCCAAACCTCTTTAGCACTGTTAAAAAGAGACAAGGTAGCAGAGGCATAAA
>NW_006447586.1:0-205 GCF_000325575.1 Pteropus alecto | reverse complement strand
TGTATCACATTTACTTTATCGCCGCCCTGTATTACGGCAGGGGCCGCAAACCCCAACGCAGCGTGGGCCAGGCAGGTCGTGTAAACGAAGCTGGTAGGTGGCACACCTCTCCCACACCCACCGATCGGGCGAGCCACGGCCCGGCCCCGCGGGGTGTCGGCAGGCAGGAGCATGGGCCCAACAGCCTGTTCAGGAGAGGCTGGCA
>NW_006447585.1:0-205 GCF_000325575.1 Pteropus alecto | reverse complement strand
CAATGTGCTATAACATGATGTAATATGAACTACACTAATGACAAGAGCCAAAGCTCTCAGAGGGCAAGGATGGCACCTCTCTGACCTTAATGTCAGGCATAATATGTGGCACAGTGGACTTCAGCACAGACTTCTCAACCAAGTGATGCGTGCTCTGGGAGTTCAGAGGATTGAGCAGGAGGCTTGGATGCACTAAATGTTTAAT
>NW_006447584.1:0-205 GCF_000325575.1 Pteropus alecto | reverse complement strand
CCCCACACTGTACACCCACCAACCCCAAAAGCAGACAGCACATTTCATCCATGTTCCCCGGTCCCCCTCTGTCATGGGTTGAAGGGCTAAGGCATGTGACACGCCCCCCGGACGCGAGCAGAGGCCTCTGCGGGATGTGCAGGCTCCGGGGTCCAGATGGGTGGCCCTGATGGCTGCACTGGAGCTCATGGTCACGTGGGTTTGA
>NW_006447583.1:0-205 GCF_000325575.1 Pteropus alecto | reverse complement strand
AGAAAGAGGCAGGCAAACCCGTGGGACGGGGCCCCCCGCACACCCTGAGAACCGGCCGGAGCGAGGCCCGTGTCTGCGCGTTACCCACGGCAACCGCCTCGCTCCTTCCATCAGCCATCGGCAAAGCGGTTTGAAAACCAAGAGGCCGGCGAGGTCTGGCGAGGGTCCGGGGAGGACGGAAAGGCGGGGGAGGCCTGCACCCAGG
>NW_006447582.1:0-205 GCF_000325575.1 Pteropus alecto | reverse complement strand
CCTCATCTTACCAGAAGCTGCATAATGCCAGCATCTCCCACACCCCACTGTGGGGTGGAGGGGACTAGATGGCATCTGGCTATTTAGTGTTATATATGTTACCTATAGTGGAATATATGTGTTGGAGTGAAGAATCAAGGAGAGTGTCTGAGGCAGTGGCAAGTGGGTGAACTCCAGAACTCTCCAAACCTGGACCTTAACCTCA
>NW_006447581.1:0-205 GCF_000325575.1 Pteropus alecto | reverse complement strand
GACAGATAATTATATACATCATAACATGTAATAAGGGATATAAAAGATAGACATCCAAAAACTACGGAGGCCAGAAATACTTCTGACTGGTAGGATCAAAGAGGCAGCTTTTGAGTCTTGGTGTGAAGAAGGTTTTAACAGGGAGCAAGGGTGGTCTAGTAAGGGGAAATAACCTAAGGAAAGGATAAACCCATACTCTAGAGCT
>NW_006447580.1:0-205 GCF_000325575.1 Pteropus alecto | reverse complement strand
GATGCCATCCCTCCAGGGAGCAGATCAAAAGGTCTGGAGGAGGAGCATTCCTTTTCCAGAAACACTCTAGGAAAGAAAACCGAGGTGATTTAATATGCACGTCACTCACCCTAATCTGGTCTTGTAGAGAGGGAAACCGAGGCGCTGAGAGAAAAGACTTACCCAGTCACACAGCTAGTCAAGACAATCCCTAACTTATCTAGTT
>NW_006447579.1:0-205 GCF_000325575.1 Pteropus alecto | reverse complement strand
TATAGGCTGGCTATAGTGGAACAGAAAAGATTTCACACACATTTAGGCTGAAAAAACAGCAGAGAATTTTGTCAATGGAATCTTCCTTGACAGATGTGTGGCATGGAAGGAATTCAAAATTTCTCTTATGCTCCTATTGGGACAATTGAAAATATTTGAAGAATGAGACGGTGGATGTGCTATAAGTCACCTTAGTAAATGGGAA
>NW_006447578.1:0-205 GCF_000325575.1 Pteropus alecto | reverse complement strand
AGTCCCCTTGTAAAAGTGCATGCCCCAGATAATGGGCAGAGTCACACGCAAATGTAAATTCCTGATAGGACTCCCCAAACAGCCCTGTGTTTAACAGTCTCTCCCACTTCCATGGCCTTTGCTCTCTGTGCCTTAGATGAGACCTCCATGGAGCTATCGAAACCCTGCTATTTTTGGTTTGAATTGGCCAATCTGGCCTTAGCTT
>NW_006447577.1:0-205 GCF_000325575.1 Pteropus alecto | reverse complement strand
TAGGTGGATGACCTTGAGTAAACCACTTCAAGTACAGAAGTCTATGCTTCCTCATCTGGAACAGGGAAAAATGACCCTCCGCCCGGCAGGGCTCAGCCACGTGTTGCCACGGTAACAAACACCCCCGACATGGCGGAGGTCGATTCTGGCTCTCGCCCCCGCTCACCGCACGGCTCTGCCTTGCAACTCTGCGTCTGGAGCACAT
>NW_006447576.1:0-205 GCF_000325575.1 Pteropus alecto | reverse complement strand
CTCATGCATAAAGGTGCAGGGTATAGTTTGCCCTTGATTCTTATATACTGTTCGTGTAAGAGCAGGGTGTGTCTCTAAAATATTTTAGTTAAAGCATGTATCTTAAATACTTTTATTTGAAGATCCATATCTAACATTCATTATTTTAGTTAACAGGCCACTAGTTTTTGCCAGTAGGAAACCAACATCTGCTATTCACTGTTGT
>NW_006447575.1:0-205 GCF_000325575.1 Pteropus alecto | reverse complement strand
AATGTCAAAGTGTCTTAAGCTCAGAATGCAGCACCGAGAGAGGCCGTAGCTTTGCTTTTTGCATCCCTTTGAGGATGATTTGAAGGCAGCCCTCTCGGAGGCAGGAGGCTGGCCCAGATGGCTTCTCGGGATCCTCCCATCCCGGCCTGAGTTGCCCTGTGCCCCTCACCACCCACCTCAAGGCAGAGAGCAGCCCTGTTCCAGG
>NW_006447574.1:0-204 GCF_000325575.1 Pteropus alecto | reverse complement strand
CCCGCCGAGACGATGAAAGCACGGGAGTAGAGAAGGCCCTTTACTGCAGGTGTGATTTAAAGCTGGTAAGATTTCAGGAGCAGAGTAATGTTGATGGAGATGGTGCAGCAGGGAAACCTAAGGGGCCTCCCACCACAAAGTGACGAATAGACTCAAAAGGTCAAAATCAGATACTTTAGACTCTTGAAGTTAACCAAAGCTCAC
>NW_006447573.1:0-205 GCF_000325575.1 Pteropus alecto | reverse complement strand
AGCTGCTCCATAGCCACTCTGAACCTAGGAATTCACCATTCGAGCAGGAATTTCTGTGGTGCCAAGCACCTCGAATGAAGCCAAGATGGGGGTTGTGGGCTCCTTGCCCTGTATGCATGGGTGAGGCTGGAGGGGAGCCAGCGCCAAGCCACCTAAAGTAACAGCCTGGATGGGGGTCTCTCTTGCCTGCATCTACTCTGAAGCA
>NW_006447572.1:0-205 GCF_000325575.1 Pteropus alecto | reverse complement strand
TCTATGTTATATTTCATTGTCCCTTACTCTGAGGTTTCTCTTTTGATTAACTTTTTAATTGACTGAAGAATTTTAGTAATTCTGAGTTCTTGAACATCTGAGAAGTCATTTCTGTTGAGGGATAAAAGGTGGGCTCCCTGTTTCTGGCTCGTTAATAAAACTCCTATTATCTTGACGGACCTTTGGAATGAGATTAAATACATGA
>NW_006447571.1:0-205 GCF_000325575.1 Pteropus alecto | reverse complement strand
CACCTCCCCGCTGAGCCCCGCCCGCCTGGTTTGTGTTTCCGTGCGGCCGCCAGGCGGCGCTCGCGACCCGGCCTCTGAGCCCAGGACCTCCCGGGTGGAGGGACCGGCCGGAAGGGGACAGGGGCTGCCTGCCGCGCAGCTGTCGCACTCGGGCCACTGCCGGGCGCACCTGCCCTCGCGCCGGCGGACAGGTGGCCGCGGCGCC
>NW_006447570.1:0-205 GCF_000325575.1 Pteropus alecto | reverse complement strand
GCTCTCAGGCAGAAAAAAGAGGGTTTGTGCCCGTCTGGCACCTGATGCTTCCCAAGTGCCTTGAATTCAAAATCATCCACGCCAGGTGTGTGGGAATCATCCACGCCGGGTGCGTGGGAGTCGTCCACGCCAGGTGAGCATTTTGAGGTGACACATCCGGTTTCCTCCCACCTGGAAGTACACAGGTCACACGCCAGAATGGGAG
>NW_006447569.1:0-205 GCF_000325575.1 Pteropus alecto | reverse complement strand
GCGTTTCCTGGGGAAGCACGGAGGCGCAGGAGGAGGGCAGGGCGCGCGGGGCGCAGACTCCTCTGTCCTCGTCCCCTTGGGACTCGGATGAGGAACACCGAGACACCTTTTTACCTCCCATTCCAAAAGCTCGTCGAGCGTTCACAGAGACAGTCTTTCAGGATGGAAGGGGGGGACCTGTCTTCGAAATCTGGCTTTTTGAAGT
>NW_006447568.1:0-205 GCF_000325575.1 Pteropus alecto | reverse complement strand
TGGCTCTCGATGTCCTTCGCTGAGAGTTAAAGGTCATGGCCCCAGGATGCAGATGCCTGAGTTTTATTAATGATGGTGGCTATTGGCAGAGGTGGTCTCATCCGGTGGGCAGGGCCGGGAGCAAGTGGACCTGAGTTCAAATCTCACACATCGCTGCCAGCTACAAAACCCTCTTTCACCTTAAGGGCGGTACTTCCGTGCTGGA
>NW_006447567.1:0-205 GCF_000325575.1 Pteropus alecto | reverse complement strand
TCTTTCCAGGTCTTTGCCAATTCTCTGGTATTAGAGACCCATACCAAATTGATTAAATTATTGCATTTTATATCTTTTCTTTTAGAATTAGTCTTTCATACTAATCAAGTCGACAGTACAGTTACTAAAATTCAGTACTATTTTAACTTGGTCATATTTTCCCATTCCTCAACATTCGTTCTATATAAATGCACATACTATGAAA
>NW_006447566.1:0-205 GCF_000325575.1 Pteropus alecto | reverse complement strand
ATTATTTAGGAAGAAGCTGATTTTAGTAGAAAATGAGAAACAGTAAGTGAATCCGGTCACGGGTGACAGGTGGCCGTGGACGCCAGCCTGTGACGTCCCTGTCACCCGCGGTTTTCACCTGCTACATTCACAGCCTTGTGCAGTCCCTTCCACAGGGACTAGGACTTGGACAACCAACAGGACACTGGAAAGGTGACGGCACGTG
>NW_006447565.1:0-205 GCF_000325575.1 Pteropus alecto | reverse complement strand
TGCCTGGGAACTGAGTGTTAAGCTCTTCTCTATTCCGCTCAGGACAGGAGACAGACTTTCCCACCAGGCTTGTCCGGCTCCAGAGGAGACTTTTGCCCTGGTTCTGATGCCATCTCTTCGGTCCACCGTAATTGGCCAGGGTTGGTAGAGCCCTCGTTGGGTCCTGAGCATCTTTACTGGGTCCTTTGAGGCAGAAATGGAATTT
>NW_006447564.1:0-204 GCF_000325575.1 Pteropus alecto | reverse complement strand
ACAAATCTGATGCTCGTGGAAATGCCTGTGTCCTTCTAGAGAAGGGTCAACAGCTCCTGATCTGCCTGCTTCATGCAGGCGTTGCTCAATGCCACACCCGGCCACCACACCTCTGCTTAAGTAGCAGCACACACGTGGTAAGTGCTAAGACGGAGTCGGCGTGTCACCAGTCATTTAGGCACACGCCACGGCTTAGAAATGCAA
>NW_006447563.1:0-205 GCF_000325575.1 Pteropus alecto | reverse complement strand
TAATGTGAATAAAAGATGGGTTCACCCTCCACCAACGGATGAATTACAGAAAGCCGTATTTTGGAGGTGACTTTCAATTCCTTTTCATATAGTAATAATTTATATATTAGATAGTGTTGTTGGGATACAGTGATTTTTTATGCTGTTTGTATGATATGCAGGTTTCAGATCTAAAGGTTTCTATGAAGTTTAAGAGAATTAAGGA
>NW_006447562.1:0-204 GCF_000325575.1 Pteropus alecto | reverse complement strand
AGCTCCAACATTTATTCCTTCTCTTGCATCAACAATATTCTCCTTGATATTAATAGGATCCTTCTTATCAGCATCTTAGCTCCCTATTATTTCTTTCATCTTAAGAAAACAAAACAAAACCAGAACAATTCTCTGAAAAATCAGAACCCGTTCTCTCCTGAGACCATTACAGTTAGGCTTTAGTCCCCTCCCACCCCCACTGAA
>NW_006447561.1:0-204 GCF_000325575.1 Pteropus alecto | reverse complement strand
AAAAATAAAACAAACAATCTAATTAAAAAATGGAAAAAGAAACTAAATAGAAAATTTTCCAAAGAAGATATCCTAATGGCTAACAGGTACATGTAAAGATGTCCAACATCACTACTCATTAGGGAAATAGAAATCAAATCAAAATGAAATGCCACCTCGCACTTGTTAGAATGGCTATCACTGAGAAGAAAATAACTAACAAGT
>NW_006447560.1:0-204 GCF_000325575.1 Pteropus alecto | reverse complement strand
GGTCCTGGGTTCAGACCCCCCCATTCTGCTCCCTTTCTGTCTAGACTTGAACACATGCTTATATTTAACTTCTGTACCTCAGTTTTGTCCTCTTTAAAAGGGGATAACAATCGTACACGTACCCAAGAGGTTATTGTGAGGGTTAAACGAGCTCATATCTGCAATGTCCGGCACCCAGGAGCCCTTGGGTACAAGTGTGAGCAA
>NW_006447559.1:0-204 GCF_000325575.1 Pteropus alecto | reverse complement strand
CCTCGGTAGTCCAGAATTCATTCAGTAATTCAGACTGTCGTGCGTGTGTGTGTGCGTGTCCGTGTGTACATATTTAAGTTGTAATAATCTCGGATATGAGTCTTACTGTTTCAGATGACTTGTAAACTTTCTAATCTGAACAACATGAAACCTCATCTAACCCGTCGGGAGAAGTTCACGGAGCAAATGTGAGCTCAGCTCTGA
>NW_006447558.1:0-204 GCF_000325575.1 Pteropus alecto | reverse complement strand
ATGTTTATAGCCTGAAAGACTCAATATTGGTAAGACAGCAATTCTCTTCAAAGTGAACTGTAGATACAGTGCAATCCCCATCAAAATCCCAGCAGGCATTTTTTGCAGAAATTGACATGCTAATCCTCAAATTTATATGGAGATACAAAGAACCCAGACTAACCAAAATAGTTTTTAAAAAGAACAAAGTTGAAGGACTCATGC
>NW_006447557.1:0-204 GCF_000325575.1 Pteropus alecto | reverse complement strand
ATACAGGAACATATTAAAAAGATTATACATCACGATCAAGTTGGCTGCATCCCAGCGGCAAAGGGATGCTTCAACAGACACAAAACAAATAATGTGATACACCATGTAAACAAATTAAAAGATAAGATCATATGATCATATCAATAGATTCAGAAAAGCCTTTGACAATTACGGCATCCATTTATGATCAAAACACTGAACAAA
>NW_006447556.1:0-204 GCF_000325575.1 Pteropus alecto | reverse complement strand
GTTGACATCGATGCTATCTTTTAGAATTAATAGGAACCCATGTGATATACTCATTGTAGGAGTATTGATAACTAATTAGTCCTACTGAAAGGCAGATGTGGGGTTCCCATGTATTTCTGGGATTTTTTACTCTGTACCCCAGTTTGGTGTTACATGGACTGCCATCCAAACCAGATCTGAAGTAAATCCGTGTCTCTTTAGGAC
>NW_006447555.1:0-204 GCF_000325575.1 Pteropus alecto | reverse complement strand
GCGGCCCTAGTCAGGGCCTCTATGCCTGCCTGCCCTGCTGGTCCCTCTCACCATCCAGTGTCCTGGGTGAAATCTGGAGGCATGTGAGATGACTAGGCAGCCCTGACCGAGGATCAGAAGGTTGAGAGTCACTAAATCACATTCAGGATCTGTTTCCTGTTTTAAATCTAGACAAAAACCATAAATGGAATTAAAAAAAAAAAA
>NW_006447554.1:0-204 GCF_000325575.1 Pteropus alecto | reverse complement strand
CACGAGGGTCCGTGTCGCTGACCGGTTTCAGGCAAACGTCCGCCGTCATCCCTGGCCGCCTGTCCCCGGGTCCTGGGTCGGTCCTGGAACCACGAGGCGTAGGGCCTCGGGCACCTCTGCGCAGCTCTGTCCTGCCTCTCTGGGGAAACTCACGCGGCTCTGGCTTCCATTTTTGCCAATTCTTTCTTTTTTTCTAAAAAAAAA
>NW_006447553.1:0-204 GCF_000325575.1 Pteropus alecto | reverse complement strand
AGACCCTGATATATGTCTGAGAAAGTTGACTTAGGTGAATATAAGAAAAAGGGGGCTCAGTACAGTTTCTTGCAAGCCAGAAAGTTGTGGTGGGGGCTTTGTAAAGAATGGATTCTGGTTTGGTTTCACTTTTAGGAACGGGGATTTCATTAGAGCAGCTCACACAGCAGAATCACCAATATCTAGACTTTAGATATTTTTTTT
>NW_006447552.1:0-204 GCF_000325575.1 Pteropus alecto | reverse complement strand
TTATCTAAAATGTGGGCATAGATTTATTCACTCACATTTTTAACAAATAACTAATTTTAATAAAATTAACAATGGTTCTAGGACAGATGTAGAGCCAATAACCAAAGAAAAAATTCAAGTGCTTTTCTATTCTAAATAGAGCCTATTTATTACGTCACAAAATTCAGGTGGGTTTCAGGTATGCTATCATATGCTATGGAATGT
>NW_006447551.1:0-204 GCF_000325575.1 Pteropus alecto | reverse complement strand
AAATATTTCAATCTCCTTTCTTGACAAAGATATTAAGAAACGTTCAAACACTCAGATATTTATAATATAACTCTGTTGTTAATAATGGTGGCTAATCTTCAACGTATGCTTACTACGCGCCAGATTGTGCAAACGATTGTCATGGTCTACCTAATTTAATCCCCGGAAAAACCCCGTGAGGCAGGTTGTACTATTTATACCCAC
>NW_006447550.1:0-204 GCF_000325575.1 Pteropus alecto | reverse complement strand
TCTTAACTTGTTTGCATCTGCAAAGACCCTATTTCCAAACAATGTCACATCCAGAGGTTCCAGGTGAAAAATGGATTTGGGGGGATGCGATGCAACCCAGCCCAGTCAGTAGCTTCTGAGCGTGTGTAGGACTGCAGGAGGGCTTGATGTCCCCCCCGGGGTTAAGGAAAGGACTTGTGTGTCTCCTTTCACATTGAGTAACAG
>NW_006447549.1:0-204 GCF_000325575.1 Pteropus alecto | reverse complement strand
CTATTTAAGGTATAAAAATCCTTTAAAATTAGTAGGATTCCTAGGTTAAACAGTCTTATTTAACCTTTGGTATGATTATACCATCACTTTTACGTCAAAACTCTTTAACTCGGCCCGGACCCAACTGTCACGAAAATCACAAAGTTTTTCCTTTATGTAAGCGTACCCACAAGGAAGCAGAAACATTTATTCAAGTTTAGAGAG
>NW_006447548.1:0-204 GCF_000325575.1 Pteropus alecto | reverse complement strand
ACAGAGAGGCTAAACACCAACCACCTCTTATTTAACGTGAGTATTTAAAGTGATCCACTTCTAACATGGTTACTTAAAAAAAAAAAGGCACAAATAAATAACATTAAGAAAGAAAAAGTTTACAGAAAAATAGAAGAAAAATTTTTTGAATTAGAATAAATTGGAAAACATGATATGATCAATTTCCTAGAAAGATATAACTTA
>NW_006447547.1:0-204 GCF_000325575.1 Pteropus alecto | reverse complement strand
CATCTAGGCTTGTGTAAGTACACCCTATGATGTTTGCACGATGGTATTACCTAATGATGCATTTCTCAGAAGGTGTCCCTGTTGTTAAACGACCCATGACTGTACAGTGTTGCTAGCATTTTTTGGATATTTTGTGTTTTTGTATCCCCTCATGTCTATAAAATACTCATTTGTATCTCCTGCTTCTGTTGAGAAGAAGGCAAT
>NW_006447546.1:0-204 GCF_000325575.1 Pteropus alecto | reverse complement strand
TGCCAAGGGGATGCTATACAGATACATCTGTCACACAGCGAAATACTTTATGATCACAGTCACTAAACTCAGTGTTCACAGGTTTCTTTCTGTGGTGCACGGCAAGGTGAAAGATCCTATGAGTTTCACCATAGTAAGTCAGGCTACTAAACCAGAAGAGACGATGCAATTCAGTTCTGTTGTTGCTAATCAGGCGTAAACAAT
>NW_006447545.1:0-204 GCF_000325575.1 Pteropus alecto | reverse complement strand
GATGCTTCATCCATTCATTCATTGATGTATCCATTCGCCAAACATGTGTCGTGGGTCTGCTGTTGGCTAGATGTGATGGATAGGAACATCGAAAGCAGTTCCCACTCTCAAGGAACTTTCAGATCAGTGAGAACTAGATGGTTTGGAAACCACCTGGCAACACTGCGAACTATATTAACATTTCAAACTATATTACAATTCTCA
>NW_006447544.1:0-204 GCF_000325575.1 Pteropus alecto | reverse complement strand
TTTTTTTTTTTTGCCTGAGGCAAAGATGGAAGGTAATAGGGGAGGGTGCAATTTCCCAGCCCCAAAACTGACTAATTAGGCCTCTGCGCTTTTCTAATTAAGGTTCAATACTTTGCCCCAGCTCCATAATGCAAATTAAGTTACTAATTACAGCTCTCTTACGGGAGAGGTGGGTGGCTCTGAAAAGAGCCTTTGGGGTCAGCG
>NW_006447543.1:0-204 GCF_000325575.1 Pteropus alecto | reverse complement strand
GTAATAAGCTCCCACAGAGGAAGCAGAGACACCGACCATAGGGTTCTCTCTCAAGTCTCTAGCATCTCGGTAAACAGGTTTTTTGTTCTGTTTTTCTTTTTGAAGAAAATAGAGACAGTAGATTGAAGAGTGAGATTTTTTTGATTGTTTTTTGAAAAGACTTGAGCTGTGGATGTTCTGAAGATATAAGAATTAATGCAACAG
>NW_006447542.1:0-204 GCF_000325575.1 Pteropus alecto | reverse complement strand
GGCTTTACTCTTTAACTCCAGAGTTACAAATAATTGTGAGACACAGGAAAGTAGGGAGAGTACCAATGTCACTCCCCAGGTCTTTTCTTGACTTCAGGTCACACCTTGGCCAAGGATAATAAATTAAGTTTTTAAATAATTTATACGGCTGCATATGAAAAAAAAAAAAAGAGAGAGAACTGTTTTGGTCATGAAACATCATTA
>NW_006447541.1:0-204 GCF_000325575.1 Pteropus alecto | reverse complement strand
ATTTATGTGATTCTCCTCTTAATCTAAGCTATCTACCACACAAGTACATAGTTACCTACCCAGAAATTATAGAGTTATCGACAAAAGAATGATCAATTAGATATATTCTTAAAAGCTGGCCCACTAATTGCATTTAATGCAAAGTAATTAAATTCACTCAAGTCTTTCTTTTTTTTCCTGGATGAGCCTTCTGGTAAGTGCTCC
>NW_006447540.1:0-204 GCF_000325575.1 Pteropus alecto | reverse complement strand
AAATTTAACCCTATTTCGTGGACATCTTTTCAGATGTAGACTTTTAGTTCGCAGGCTAGGAATGACCAAGAGCCATGTGACTCTTGTACAACTAACTAGGAAGCTTCCTTTTCTATTGTCTAAAAATAACGGTGTATGAATTTAAGACGTTTTCGTCTGTTAATCACTGCAGGCTGCAAAACATTGCCATCTAGTGGTGCATTC
>NW_006447539.1:0-204 GCF_000325575.1 Pteropus alecto | reverse complement strand
CTCCTCCCCTACCCTCTGGTAACCACTAGTCCATTTTGTTTTGTTTTTTAAAACAGCTTTATCAAGATATAATTCACATACCGTGTAAATCACCCGTTTAGAGAGTGTGATTCAATGGCCTTGAGTAAGAGTCACAGAGTTATGCGATGATGACTACAATCACTTTTAGAACATTTTTATCACCCTGTAAAGACACCTTGCACC
>NW_006447538.1:0-204 GCF_000325575.1 Pteropus alecto | reverse complement strand
GGTTTTGTGCCGTCGTTTCCTGTCTCTGTCTCAGCCTCACCCCGCGCCCTTTGCCAGCCTCACTCTCTGAACTGCAGCTGTCTTGGTTTTCCTTCTCTCTTTCCAGTGCTCTGTGCTCAGCCACCTCAGGCCCTTGGCTCCTCCTCTTGCCTGAAGAGTTCCTTTGCCCCCTCCTCTCCTGTGTGTCTTTCAGATTTTAGCTCA
>NW_006447537.1:0-204 GCF_000325575.1 Pteropus alecto | reverse complement strand
TTGAGATTCACCCATATTATTGTGTTTATCTGATTGTTTGTTCTTTCTATTGTGCCATAGTATTTTATTGTCTGCATAGACTACAGTCTCTCCTCCTGTTAATGGACATTTGGGTTTCCTTATGTTTCAAGTGTGGGCTTTTCTGGTAATCTTAAAAGTATTTGAGAGTCTATGAAAGCAGGAAGTTCTCATATTCTTGACAAA
>NW_006447536.1:0-204 GCF_000325575.1 Pteropus alecto | reverse complement strand
TCCAAATACCGTGACTTTGGGGATTAGGACCTCAAAATCTAAATTCTGGCAGAATACAAACATTTAGTCCATAGTGAGCGAGGTGTGAGGAAGAGCTTTGCAAACACAGGGAATTGCAAGTTCAGAGGCCCCCGAGATGAGACTGCACTTGGCATTTGGTCTCCAGTGCTGTCGCTGGAGCCAGGTGGGCAACAAAGGAAAAAG
>NW_006447535.1:0-204 GCF_000325575.1 Pteropus alecto | reverse complement strand
TCTGATGGGCCGCTGGAGTCTGGATGTGGACTAGATGAAAGGCAAACACTTTCCCCTGCTCCCCGCATCATGTTGTCATCGTGGACGCATGCGTTTAGTCAGTACAGTACGTTACAACCAAATGCACGTATTATTCTTTTTCATATACAAAGTGTCTCTTACTTGGGCACTGGGAGCCCCATTAAACAGGTTCCTTTGTCCTTT
>NW_006447534.1:0-204 GCF_000325575.1 Pteropus alecto | reverse complement strand
AGGGGGAGGTGCCTGGCGTCCCCAGAAGGGGTTGCCGTCCCCAGAAGGGGTTGCCGTGGAGGGAAAGCATGGGAAAAGCCGGGCAGGAGGGCTGGGGAGAGGAACCCCGCCTCCCCACGCACACAGCTTGGCCAAGGTCTGTGCTCTGAACCACACCCAAAGCTTTCCAGGTGGACAGACAGGCCCTCTGGGTGGACGCTAGGG
>NW_006447533.1:0-204 GCF_000325575.1 Pteropus alecto | reverse complement strand
CAATGATGCTATTACTCCAAATGTTGGATCTCATCGTTGGGAACAAGAGGACCTGCTCATAAGCCAGTTTAGAGAGCCAGCCCCGCACTTTACAATTATGATTTTTTATATCCACGTTATATCAGGGATTATTTCTGAGGGTACAAGTGTCTTCACACCTCATTTACTACAAACCACTGTCTCCTCAATTGACTTTGGAGCCTA
>NW_006447532.1:0-204 GCF_000325575.1 Pteropus alecto | reverse complement strand
GCATGCACTCACGCATGCCACACACATGCACTTACACGAGCACACACTTACACACACTCACACATGCACGCGTGCACGCTGCACACATGCGCTCACACACATGCACTCACATACATACACACTCACATACTCACACATGCACTCATACATGCGCGCACTCACATATACATGCACTTATGCACGCACACACATTCACACTCACAC
>NW_006447531.1:0-204 GCF_000325575.1 Pteropus alecto | reverse complement strand
CACCATCACCATCACCATTACCACCATCAGGATCATCACCACCACCATCACCACGTCCACCATCACCACCACCATTTCCCAGCCATTGCTAGCAGAGTTTACATACTCTGAGTTAGTCTGACAGCGTGCAAATAACAGAGAAGTCCAAATAGCTGGTTAGTACCAAGCAATAGATCAGAATTCAGTTCCTGACTCACTTGGGGT
>NW_006447530.1:0-204 GCF_000325575.1 Pteropus alecto | reverse complement strand
TGGCTTGCCTCTCTCGGAAAGGTTTCCTGCTCGGTGAAAGTCAGAGGAAACTAGCCTGTTGGGTTCATAGTTAGATTTCCTAAAAAGAACACTCGGGAAAATGCGCACCTCAGAGTCTGTGCGTACACTCTAATAACACGCATCAACTACTTTGATTTTTCCTTAATATGTCACGACACAACGATTTTTCTGGCTAGCCTTGTA
>NW_006447529.1:0-204 GCF_000325575.1 Pteropus alecto | reverse complement strand
CACGTAAACGGAAGTACGTAACACGGGGCCTTTTGTGACTAATCTTTCACTTAGGCTAAAGTTTTGAGGTTGTCGTACGTATTAGGACTTTAATTCCTTTTTTATTACTGGACAGTATGCCTCTGTAGGGGGGTGCTGTGTTTGCTTTATGCATTTATCACTTTATAGGCATTCGATTGGCTTTCACTTTGCGGTTATTGCAGA
>NW_006447528.1:0-204 GCF_000325575.1 Pteropus alecto | reverse complement strand
TGGGGCACCACACCAGAAAAGCCAAATGACCCCGCAACTGTTCAAAGAGCATTGCGTGCGGCGAGGGGCGCTGAGGAAGCAGAGGTCAGAGTCAAGTCCAACGACAGCACACCCACTGGCCCAGGGGAGGCCGGTGTGCTCACCTAGGACTCCTCCAAGAAATCTGCAAAGCAACGAAGGAATCTACCAACACGGGTACGGGGT
>NW_006447527.1:0-204 GCF_000325575.1 Pteropus alecto | reverse complement strand
CTTCTCTTTCTAGCACTGGAACTCTGGGCTGGTGTACCTGGTATGGGGCTGTGACCCCTCACTCCTTAGTGGGGACCTCCGCAGTCAACCCTCCCCATTTTTAACTACTACGTGTGGCTTCTTCTTTATATCCTTAGTTAGAGTACTTCTCTTCAGCTAGACTTCAGAGAGTTCTCACTGATGGTTGTTCTCTAGTTTAGTTGT
>NW_006447526.1:0-204 GCF_000325575.1 Pteropus alecto | reverse complement strand
GCGAGGTCTTTTCTCTTCACCCTTTTCACCCCACCGCTTTCTTCGCCCCGGCACCGACCCTTGCCCTCCACCCGGATTGGAGGAGAAGGTCTCCGCCTCCGCGTCGGCGGCCGCCCTTCTGTTCCCTGCTCGCCGCGGGGTCTGTGCCGCTTACTGTCTGATCCTTCCCTCGCTTCTCGTGGAAACGCGATGGACGCCTGCATT
>NW_006447525.1:0-204 GCF_000325575.1 Pteropus alecto | reverse complement strand
GGTTATTTCTGTTCTCCAGGTACTGCTATTCAACCTTGAACCATGGAACGCCCAGCCCGCCGACCCTACCAAGGAGGGTCCCTCATGTCCTTTGTTCTGTACCTTAACAAAGGTGAAGGGCTGAAGAAGTACAAATTAGTAGTACAAAATAGTTACAGGAATGTAGAGGACAGCATAGGGAATATAGTTAATAGTATTGTAACG
>NW_006447524.1:0-204 GCF_000325575.1 Pteropus alecto | reverse complement strand
TGGGCCCAGCTCCCGCCTGGTGCCTCCCGTGGGCTGGCACCGAGCATCCTGAAATCAAGATGCCTGGGTTCTAGTTGTAGTTTTAATTGCAAAGTTACCACGTGGCTTTGAGCAAGTCCCTTCCTTTTTCTTTATCTGTAAAATGGGACCAGGGGTTCCTCAACTAAGGATCGGGAGAGGGCACAAAACCCTCGTCAAATTGTA
>NW_006447523.1:0-204 GCF_000325575.1 Pteropus alecto | reverse complement strand
ATTCACACAATTAAATATTATTATTTCCATTATACAAATGAGGAAACTGAAGTTGGAAGTACTGAATACACTTATTAAAGTGACGTAGCTGTGGAGTGGTGGAAAAAAATCCATCCTAAGCAGTTTGATTCAAGAACTCAGATACTAAAACACTATGCTTTGTTACCTGTCTTTGCATTCCATAGATTATACTACTGAATCCAT
>NW_006447522.1:0-204 GCF_000325575.1 Pteropus alecto | reverse complement strand
GCTCCCCAAAGCCACCTGTCCCCGAATCCGCCCTCTTCTGGGAGCCCTGGCCACGTCACGGGAAGCCAGTCTTCTTCCGCTTCTGCTGCAGATCCGGCTGTGACGGCGATACCCCACCTTTGTGTCCCCCCCACTTCGACTTTGTGTACCCCCACCCCAGGCCCGGCGCGGACTGTTGCTGGGTGATAGGCCCCTGTCGTTGGC
>NW_006447521.1:0-204 GCF_000325575.1 Pteropus alecto | reverse complement strand
GTTCACTGCAGCATTATTCACCACAGCCAAGATATAGAAACAACCTGAGTGGCTGTCGATGGCATGTGGACGGGGAAAGAAAATGTGGTGTATATACACCATGTAATATTATTCCGCCGTATCAAAGAAAATCCTGCCATTTGTGACATGGATGAACCTGGAAGACGTTGTTAAATGAAATATGCCAGAGAGAAAAAGGTAAAT
>NW_006447520.1:0-204 GCF_000325575.1 Pteropus alecto | reverse complement strand
TCTCTTTACAATTTTGATAACATATTGTGGGTTTCATTAGCACTGTGTTCATCCCTTAGAGAAATGATTATTTGACATCATCATTTCAGTGTCTAACTCCAAGAAGAAGGAGGAGGAGGAGAGAGAGAGAAAGAATTTTTCCATATGTGTGTGTGTGTGTGTGTATGTGTATCTATTATCTATCTATCTATCATCTATCTATCT
>NW_006447519.1:0-204 GCF_000325575.1 Pteropus alecto | reverse complement strand
CCGAGCTCACGGAAGTGGCCCACGAAACACAAAGTATCTGCAGACCTGATGCTTCGTATCTCGCTCAGTGTTGCTCAAAGTTTCATGCAAATCAGTTTCTTTAGCCACCCGTTCATTCAGCAAATAATTGTCCATGGTGGACCTACTGTGTGCCAGGCCTTCGCTTAAGTGTGAGAATACGAAATGAGTTGGATGTGGCCCGTC
>NW_006447518.1:0-204 GCF_000325575.1 Pteropus alecto | reverse complement strand
ACACAACCCTAAACCTTACCCTAACCATAAATAACATCAAATGCTAACCTCAAAGCTAACTCTAACCCTAACCATACACCTATCCTAACTCAAGAGCTAACACTATCCTTAATATCTGAAATGTAACTCTACCACTACCACTAATGCAGAAAACAAAACCTATTTTAAACCCAAGCACTGACCTCAAGGCTAAGTCTGTCTCTA
>NW_006447517.1:0-204 GCF_000325575.1 Pteropus alecto | reverse complement strand
TTTCCAGCTAAGACTCCGCTCCCCGCCTCCTGCCTCATATTCCCGTGGTGTCTGCTTCACACTTCGGATCCCACCTGGGTGGAAGTGGGGGTGGGGGAGGGGAGGGACAAGGGGACCGCGAAGTGCTCACTCGGCTGGAGGTGTCAAGCCGGCTTCATACCCCAGCCCGAGAGGACAGATGCTGAAAGCTGATTCCTTTTACTC
>NW_006447516.1:0-204 GCF_000325575.1 Pteropus alecto | reverse complement strand
TAGATTTGCCTATTCTGGACATTTCGTATAAATAGAATCATATAATATGTGGTCTTCTTTAACTTGCTTATTTCACTAAGTATGATGTTTTCAAGGTTCATGTTGTAGCATGTATCAGCACTTCATTTCTTTTAATACACAAAAATAATCCATTGTATGGCTATACTATATTTTGTTTATCCTTTCAACAATGATAAATATTTG
>NW_006447515.1:0-204 GCF_000325575.1 Pteropus alecto | reverse complement strand
AACGCTTGTCCCGAGGCCCCAGGATGCCCGTCGCGATGGAGGACGTAATGAAGCTCCTCTGCTCCATCTCTGGGGACAGGAAGATGAAGGCGGCCGTGAAGCACTCGGGGAGGGGCGCCCTGCTCACAGGGACCGTGGCCTTCGTTGGCGGCTTGGTCGGCGGCCCGCCGGGACTAGCCGTTGGTAAGTGCCAGTGCCTCGCAG
>NW_006447514.1:0-204 GCF_000325575.1 Pteropus alecto | reverse complement strand
TTTGTTTTACAGCTCAGATGCCAAATCGCCCTTAACAGCCACTGAATGAATCACTGGGTGTCTTTCACCTTTCCCTGGATGCAAAATTACTTTTTCTAAATTCTTAATCATCCCTCCTGGCAATACTTCAGAGAAGAGCCTTCCCCAGCAGCACTTAGTCTAACTAACCACCCTGGATTTTGTCTATTTAGACATTCAAAATAC
>NW_006447513.1:0-204 GCF_000325575.1 Pteropus alecto | reverse complement strand
AGTGCCACACATTTTATGAAATCAACAGATTATATGTGAGAACTCTCTTTTTAGTAGTACCTTGACTATCTAAAACCGAATATTCCATTTATCTGTATCAACAGAGGCTTACTCTAGATTAGTATGTGCAAAAAGCATTTACGTAGCACTTCTGTGAATAGTAAATTAAATGCTAAAGAGCAGCAAAATGGTCTAGCAGTAAAA
>NW_006447512.1:0-204 GCF_000325575.1 Pteropus alecto | reverse complement strand
TCCGTCAAGGTCTGCAGCAAATCCCTGCAGGGGGCGAGACACAAGCGCGTGACAGTCCCAGCGGCCACCCCGGCCTCCGGGGGACCGTGTGCGCCACCGAGTGCTGGTGACAAACGCGGAGCACTGGCAGCTGGCCCCAGCCTGGCGGCAGCCTGCCCCCCCACCCTCAGAACACGAGGCATTTTCATCGTGTGCCTTCTGGGG
>NW_006447511.1:0-204 GCF_000325575.1 Pteropus alecto | reverse complement strand
CTCTGCGGAGTTCGACGAGTGAAGCTGAATGAGGCCGGCGGCCAAGACGTGTTTCCTTAAAAACAGCACGATCAACACGGCAAATACGCATATTAGAGCAAAGTTGAGCAAATTGTACACGCTCTTCACGTAGGAGGCCCTTTCTTGCGTAATGACGTAGCCCTCGTGGGCAACGTAGGCCAGAAAGAAAATGAGAATGGCCGC
>NW_006447510.1:0-204 GCF_000325575.1 Pteropus alecto | reverse complement strand
GTCTTATTGGCTCTGCCTCAGATGAAAATGAGAAGTAAAAAAAAAAAAAAATTAGTTTTTAATGTCTGGTTCCTACACATCATGGATCATTTCAGGGGTGTCATGTCTTAAGAAGTAACTAAGAACAGCAATTAGGTCTGGTGTCCAAGAGTTTGCCTGGATAGTTTTTTTGGAAAGATGGAGCCCACGGCGACAGAACTTCCA
>NW_006447509.1:0-204 GCF_000325575.1 Pteropus alecto | reverse complement strand
CAGATCCCTTTGAGAAAGGCTAAGAATAATATTCATGACTTATTTGTGACGTTCCAGGGAGAGTTCAAGTCTTCCTTTCATTTAAACAGTTCAGAGTCATTCAAGGGGCTCAGAGTTTGGACATTGTATGAAAACAGTCAATGCTTTCATTTTTATGGCTTAAATAAGTCCTCTTACTCCCCCCTCTCCCACCGTTATATGAAT
>NW_006447508.1:0-204 GCF_000325575.1 Pteropus alecto | reverse complement strand
ATCAGCCGGGCGTGATGTGGTCACTGAGCCCCTCGACGAGCTCTTCTCCCTTCCCTGAGCCCCCGGTGCTCTCTCCAGCTTGTCCTGTCCCTAACTCTTCATCCTCTTCCTTACTGCCCTTCCTCCTTATGAAGCCCAGGCTTTGGGGCACTTCCAGCAGTGGTCAGCGTGTGGCCTCTGGACAACTCCCACCCTAGCCCTTGG
>NW_006447507.1:0-204 GCF_000325575.1 Pteropus alecto | reverse complement strand
TTGGATGCCAGTGGTTATTGGAGTTTGGAAAATGCTCCTGAAGAGTGGGAGGTTTGCGAGATTTTCTTTACTAAATGAGAGTTAAGCCACTGAACCAGTATCGGTACCTACAGTGCGTGAGGGTTTTGTTTTGTTTCGTATGTTTTTTTTTTTGGGGGGGGCGCGTCTTGTCATACTTTAGACACATTGAGATATTCTTGGGTA
>NW_006447506.1:0-204 GCF_000325575.1 Pteropus alecto | reverse complement strand
GTGACCCCTCCCGCCTCCCTGGGGGCAGCTCCTCCGCAGATGACCTGCAGGTGTCTGGCCTGTGACCTGCAGCTCTGCTGCTCAGATGGCCTTCCCCTCCGAGAGGGAGGCCTGGGGAGGGGCGGAGAGGAGAGAGCAGGCACCCCCCCACCCCCCCGCAGCACAGCTACAAGGCGCCACCTGGCAGAGCGAGGCCGCACCTAT
>NW_006447505.1:0-204 GCF_000325575.1 Pteropus alecto | reverse complement strand
CAATATCTATATCTATATCTATCTATATCTATATCGTCTATGCATAAAATCAGTTTACCCCAACTTGGAGTCAATAAGCATTTATACTTTCCATATCCTTACCAATACTTGTATTTTTTCTGTAATTAAATATGAATTTTTGTTTGTATTAGTCAAGAAATCTTTTTTGTTAAGTTTATTGGGGTAACATTGTTTAATACAATT
>NW_006447504.1:0-204 GCF_000325575.1 Pteropus alecto | reverse complement strand
TGTTTCTGGAGAATTAATTCCCGGAGGAATTGCTAAGCTTTCCTGATCTCCCCTGACTGACATCGAGGCCCCGCCCCCTTCTTTTGGCAGGGTGGAGCCCAGGCTGCAGCCACCATGGCGCCGCCTCCACGCGAAGCTACCCTCCTGCACGCAATACCGCTGCTCCTGCCAGCCTTTCTGAGCTCAGCTACGCCCCTGCTCATC
>NW_006447503.1:0-204 GCF_000325575.1 Pteropus alecto | reverse complement strand
AGTCCTTCGAGCTTACCCAGACGCAGTTCTCGCCATGCTGGTGATAATGGCAACAGTATATAGTGAGAACGTACTGTTTTTCTGTGTGTCAGAAAAAGCCCATGTGGCAGGTTTTGTAGCTGCAAATTCTACCCCCCTCTCATGAAAGAGCAGGGGCTCTGTTCCCAACCCCTGCACCCGGGTACGCTCTGTGACCGCGAAACC
>NW_006447502.1:0-204 GCF_000325575.1 Pteropus alecto | reverse complement strand
TACTGAAGGAGTATCATGCTTTATTATTTAATATACACATATTATTTTGTGTCTTGCGTAATACAAAGTGAGCGAATTTCAACTAAACAACGTTTTCTTTTGATTTTTATTGATATGTTTTAACATAATTTTTAAAATATCAACTCAATTCTATGCATGCTTTTACACATGTCAGATTTTCACTTCAGTCTTGTGTGTGTGAAC
>NW_006447501.1:0-204 GCF_000325575.1 Pteropus alecto | reverse complement strand
GTCCCCTCTCCAAGGAAATGAAGATATTCACATCGCGCTTTCCTTTCTTACACGTGATCTTTGCCTCGTAGGCATTCTCCCACTTAAAAAACAATATGATTTTTATTACAACCCCCAAACCAGTCGGTTTCCTTGTCTGCTACATCGTCAGACACAAAAAGTCACATACGGGCGATTCCGCTCATGACAACTCCAGAGTAGTTA
>NW_006447500.1:0-204 GCF_000325575.1 Pteropus alecto | reverse complement strand
TAGCATCCCTCACCTCACCAGAACCAGGTATTTTTCTCACGATGAGAACTTACAACATCTCCTCTCTTGGCAACTTTCAAATCAGCGGTACGCGGAGCTCCCCGTGGCCGCGTGCTGTGCGTCACGCGCTCAGGACTCAGTCCTCTGATGACTGGCATAAGTTCGTCCTTCTACAGGTGTGTTTTCGTTAGCAAAGCCCCCCGC
>NW_006447499.1:0-204 GCF_000325575.1 Pteropus alecto | reverse complement strand
CCTAAGTGCTGCCATCGTGGCCTTCTGCTCACCTCGTCTGCTATTATACCCAGCTTTTCCGTCTGACGAAGGAATTTCCATCACGTGAAGCTAATCTTAAGAGACTGGACTGAGCTGTGTCCTGGGAGGCCTGGTGCCCGTGCCTTCTCCATGCCCGGTGGAGGCAACATGTCAGCACGACCCTGTCAGATGGCCCACCATGGT
>NW_006447498.1:0-204 GCF_000325575.1 Pteropus alecto | reverse complement strand
GGAGGGGGGGGGGCGTCTTCTTCCTGTGCTGACATCACGTTTCCTGTCCCAGGGCCCGACTCTGAGGACTGACCCTTCCCTCCCCCAGTGCGGGAGGAGAGCTTTCATTGAAGCAGCGTGTGGTGCCTTGGCACAATAAAAGCAATTTATTAACACGATTCCATTTTGTACCGGCAGGCAGGCTGCTTCTGGCTGAAACCAGCA
>NW_006447497.1:0-204 GCF_000325575.1 Pteropus alecto | reverse complement strand
GCTCTTGGACATCCAAGAGCAGAGCGTGCGTGATACATGTTTCCGTCTGTCCCTGTTACAACATCGATGCTCTGATCGCGTGGATTCTGTCATCAAGGGCTGGCGAACTGGAATCCTGCTCTAAGTCTGCGGCGTATGGAGCGCCTGTCTCCGATCTCGTCCCACTCCAGGACCCGTCTCTCTCTAATAGACGAAGTAGGGTCG
>NW_006447496.1:0-204 GCF_000325575.1 Pteropus alecto | reverse complement strand
TAAAAATTGCACCCCAGTCACTTATGGGTACCTGACGTTCTGTTTTATACGTTTGTTTCTTTGTTTATTGTCTTTCTCTTTGACTAGAATGTCAAGTCCATGAGGCAGTTTTTTGTCCATTTAATTACTGCTGTGTTCCCAGCATCTAAAACAGTATCTGGCCTCTCAATAAATATTTATTGAATGAATGAATGATTTTTCTTT
>NW_006447495.1:0-204 GCF_000325575.1 Pteropus alecto | reverse complement strand
CTGCTCCAGAGCTTTAACTGCACGGCTGACGCACGTAGGTCTCTGAGCCGCCTCAAGGAATTCGTGTGCGGCGTGAGGCAGGGATCGAGCGTCACCTCCTTCCTCTGGGTGACTGACTCCCTCATCAGCCCAGCAGCGGTTACTAGAACGACCACCCTTTCCTCCAGAATTCAGTGGCGCCACCTTTGTCATGAGCTGGGCTTG
>NW_006447494.1:0-204 GCF_000325575.1 Pteropus alecto | reverse complement strand
ATGGCCTCCATCTGCTGCACAGGACAGCACCAGGACAGCCAATGCCGGGCAGGCAGCCAGCTAACAGTTGTGGGGAGGGCAGGTGCCTGGGGTTCAGCTGTGTGTCTGATGGAAATCATGTGCCCCCCGCCCTGGCCCCTACTGACCTGCTGCCTGTTGTTGGGGGTGTAAGGGAGCAGGGTGGAGACGTGGAACATGATCTCA
>NW_006447493.1:0-204 GCF_000325575.1 Pteropus alecto | reverse complement strand
AAGAGCTGAGCTCAAAAACGCCTACCAGTCTCTTTCTCACCCTCAGCAATTAAATTAAATACACTGAAACCCCGGCTCACAAAGCAGCTTACCTCAAGGGGATGCAGAGAACCGGTCTGATGGTTGTGTCCGCTCCTCTTCCTCGACGAAGGCTTACTTTATCTCGCTTTTTTTTTCTCTTTTGCCTGGCGGGAGACTTAAAAT
>NW_006447492.1:0-204 GCF_000325575.1 Pteropus alecto | reverse complement strand
GGGGAGGACGCCGGCAAATCTGCTTGGGTGGGCCACCAAGATGTCCGGTCCCTCTTCTGAGGACATGGTCACACCATCTCAAGAGAGAGGGGCCCGAGGTCTGAGAAACCAGCTCGAGTGCCAGGAACTAGGTCCAGTCCTAGTCTGCGCTGACCAGAATATGGTGGGAGGGTGGATGTCATAAGCCCTCGCCTTCTCCTGCTT
>NW_006447491.1:0-204 GCF_000325575.1 Pteropus alecto | reverse complement strand
AAATCCCTCATGTGTTTTCCTTTAAGACCGTCACACGTGTGTCTTCTAAATAGTCTTTTATTATTAAAAAAAAAATACTTGTTCATCGAGGAAAATGGAAATTAAAAAAAAATACTTGTTCATTGAGGAAAATGGAAATTTGAAAAATGTATCCAGGCAAAAATAATCTTTTGAAAACTTATTGCCCAGAGATCACCACGTTAA
>NW_006447490.1:0-204 GCF_000325575.1 Pteropus alecto | reverse complement strand
ATACCCGCTAACTCCTGCCTGGTCTAAGGGAAATATCTAATTTTAAATCCAGTTCTTGGACTCTCATGACAGATATGATTTGGGGGCGGGGGGTAGCTTGTTTTTCTACATTTAGTTCTCACTATTATATATGTTTTTTGTAAGTCTTAAAGTCTTCCTGGACGCATGGTTCTTTTCTTTCCTGGCACGACTTTTTTTTTATCC
>NW_006447489.1:0-204 GCF_000325575.1 Pteropus alecto | reverse complement strand
TGTACAATTTAGGTTTAGGGTTAAAATTAGGTTTAGGATTATCTTTAGGTTTAGGATTAGTATCAGAATTACGTTAATATTAGTGTTAAGATTAGATTAGGGTAAATTTTAGACTTAAATTTAGGTTTTTGGCTTAATATTAGGGTTAGGGTTAGAATTACGGTTAGCATCATGTTTTGTTTCTAGGGTTAGAATCAGGGTTGG
>NW_006447488.1:0-204 GCF_000325575.1 Pteropus alecto | reverse complement strand
CACGGTTACACACAAAGCCAGACTTTTAAAATTCTCTAATTTAACTGATATGAGCTTGAACAAGTCATTTAAAGTCTTTTGACAAAGCTACATTTAAAAAAAGAGACTTAACTATTAGAGTTCCATATACCTAGGGAACTCACCTAGGAATAGTAGGATTTATAGGGCCGTCAACAGAACTTTCTGTGACGATGTAACTGTTCT
>NW_006447487.1:0-204 GCF_000325575.1 Pteropus alecto | reverse complement strand
TTGATTAGCTAAGCAAACTACCAGGAAAGAAAAATGGAAGGGATTGATTAATCCACAAGAAGAGAAGAATAAAGCAATAGGTTTAGAGATAAAAAGCGAACAGGATAAAGAGATCCCATGAGGCTTGCAGAGAAAGTCCCTGGAGCTGCCTAGGATTATTCATTCATTTAATGTGTGCTGGATGCAGAGCATTCAAATTTCAGT
>NW_006447486.1:0-204 GCF_000325575.1 Pteropus alecto | reverse complement strand
CTCTCCACATGCCTGTGTGGACGGAAAGAACACGATTTGTGACTGCTGCCCTGGTGAAGACATTCAGGGAGTCGGAGCCACCCCGCCTGGGGGTCAAGCACCGGCTGCCTGCTCTGAATTCTGGCCCTGCCACTGCCAGCCACATAACCTCAGTCTCCCCATCTATAAAAACTGCTTCCACAGGCCTTCGGGACTGTTAAATCC
>NW_006447485.1:0-204 GCF_000325575.1 Pteropus alecto | reverse complement strand
GTTCAACTGTACCATAAATCTCTCTAAAATATCAGCGGATATTATATGATTATAATTGGGATCATTAGAAGACCTTCTCCCTGGACCTACATATAAGAAGAATAGTAGCTAACAGTAAGTATTTAGTACTTACCAGCCACAGTTCTATGTCATTTACACATATTAAGTCATTATTCCCACTGCCCTGTGAGCTAGGTACTATTA
>NW_006447484.1:0-204 GCF_000325575.1 Pteropus alecto | reverse complement strand
CCAAATATACGTGTATTTTGAAGAAAAGGAAAAAAATTAAATAAACAGTGTCTGAAAAATTTCAAATCTGATTAAAACTATCAGTGCCCATTATAATCAAATTGTTTAAAACCTGTGAAAAAGAAAAAGAAAAAAATCTTAAAAGCAGCTGAAGGGCAGGGAGAGCACATTCAAGACAAATGAACAGAAGCAAGGATGACAGCA
>NW_006447483.1:0-204 GCF_000325575.1 Pteropus alecto | reverse complement strand
AAATCCCTTATTAATCATCTATTCTCAGACAGGACTACAGTCGAAGTATTCCATCTGCAGTCCTTACACAGCTATTCTTTCTCCAGAAGATGGAGTGATGATCCATGGGAACCCACTGGAACAAGGCTGATGTTTTTGCCCAGACTATGCTCAATGAGTACTTCATCATTGTTTGGGAAATATGACAGTGAAGCGCTAAGAGCA
>NW_006447482.1:0-204 GCF_000325575.1 Pteropus alecto | reverse complement strand
ATGGATGGTGATAGGATTAAAATTATGAATTATGGGAAAAAAAGAATTGTCTTCCTGGGAAGGAGGAAGTCCTTACTTGGCGTGCTTAAAGTTAGGTCGGACCAAATAGGAGATGGTTCTCGGTCATCTCATAGAGGGTCTTAGAAGACACCGAGTGTGATGACGATGACGAGGATGCTTACCTCTTTGTTTTCTTGGCCTCTG
>NW_006447481.1:0-204 GCF_000325575.1 Pteropus alecto | reverse complement strand
AAGACCATTGGGAAGGTTTATGGGTCCCGGGTCAGAAACACTAGTTTTGACCAATAAAGAACAAAATCTGACTCCTCGGATGTTTTAATTTTTACAAAGGATTTTGCAAGCCTCTGGATAAACAGCGATAGTCCCTGCCGCTGATAGTGTGGCCCTGCCGGAGGCCCATAGCGTGTGGCTCGTGTTGGCCTCTCTGAAACGCGG
>NW_006447480.1:0-204 GCF_000325575.1 Pteropus alecto | reverse complement strand
AAAGTTCTCATCAGAAGAAAAAAGACAGATAATAACAAGTGCTAAAAAGGGTGTGGAGAAATTGTTATCAAATTTATATATATCAAATTTATATATATCAAATTTATATTCCCACTGCATTGCTAGTGGGAATATAAAATGGTACAGTCGCTTCGAAAAACGATTTGGCAGTTCTTCAAAATTTTATACATAGAATTATTATAT
>NW_006447479.1:0-204 GCF_000325575.1 Pteropus alecto | reverse complement strand
TCACTAGTTAAGAGGCAGGACTCCATTGCTCCCTCCCATTTTCCCTTGGACTCAATAAATATAAGAAATTCTTTATGGCAGTGAAAACTCTTCTGTGATCACTGAGGGTTATGGGTTGAATTGTGTCCCCTTCAAATTAATATGTTGAAGCCATAACCCTCAGCACCTCAGAATGTGATTTTATTTGTAGATAGGGTCTTTACC
>NW_006447478.1:0-204 GCF_000325575.1 Pteropus alecto | reverse complement strand
CCACTGCACAGTGAACATGAATTTTGATTGTCCAGAATCCCTTCCATTTGTGGATGCGCTCCTCCCCCACTCCAAGCACTATCTGGGGATGGTCAATTCCCCACTCCAGCTGTAGGAGTGTGCCAGTGATTCAGAATGGCTAATCAGAACATTTTCTCTCTCCAGACATAGTGATTGGACAAGAAGTGGACACATGTCCTGAGC
>NW_006447477.1:0-204 GCF_000325575.1 Pteropus alecto | reverse complement strand
TAAAACCCTGGTCTTCATCCCAAAGCACTGGCGTCGTTGTCACAAAATCTCGCCCCCGCCTTTGTAGCTGAGCGGGATCGCGGAGCTGGCAGGACTGACCGATGGCGGCAGCTACAGAAGACCTCGGTGAGCTCAGTCCATCACGTCGGCTACGCGCGGAAGCTTTGCAGGAAGCTTTGCAGGAAGAGGCTTTCATCCAGCTTT
>NW_006447476.1:0-204 GCF_000325575.1 Pteropus alecto | reverse complement strand
CCGCGGCTGAGGCTGCAGCCCCCAGAGGCTGGGGGTTCCACTGCTCCCAGCACCCTAACTTGGCAGGTGACTTGGGGAACCAGGACGAATGAGGCCATCCCCGTACCCAGCAGTGTTAGGAGGGGGGCCTTCCAGGTTGGCTTTAAGTGCCTGCTGGAAGGTCGCCAGGGCCACGCCTCGCTGCAGAAGACCCGGGCGCTGTGC
>NW_006447475.1:0-204 GCF_000325575.1 Pteropus alecto | reverse complement strand
CCAATTCCTCTAAAACATGACTATGACCATGCTCCTTGGTAGAAGCATTTTTCCCTTAGGGACTAGGACATTCAAAATCATCCAGCCCAAGACTGTAGGAACAGGAAGGAAAAGTACTTCCAATGAGTCACTAAGGGTTAATAATGAAAAAGGCTTTTTTGTCTCTGACCTCATGAATTCTGGATCTAGAAGAAAGAGCCCCCT
>NW_006447474.1:0-204 GCF_000325575.1 Pteropus alecto | reverse complement strand
TTTTCTATTGTTCACAGTACCAACATAGTGTTAAGTCCTTAATAACCCTTTATTGCGTTATCATCCTAAACATTTGTAAGGTAAAGAGTAGTATGCACTATCCCTAAGCCTTTCAGCACCATGAAACCGGGAGATTATTTAGAAGCAGATATTCTATATTCTATTCAGGTCTAATATCTTTATTATCCCTAAACATGGACCAAA
>NW_006447473.1:0-204 GCF_000325575.1 Pteropus alecto | reverse complement strand
GTAGATAGAGTGGGACAGTGTCATTGTGGAACAGCGTGTTCTGTGCAAGTGGTTCAAAGTTGATGGTTTTAGGGACATACTGCTAAATGCTTCCCCTCGTAGCAGTAAGGCTGTCGACACTAATCATTCTCGTTTTTCTCTAGCAACTGGAAATAAAGACTTGCACTGATATAAAAATGATTACAATTTATCTTGAATAATCAA
>NW_006447472.1:0-204 GCF_000325575.1 Pteropus alecto | reverse complement strand
TGCATATAATGGAAAACCCAAAATGATAGTGGCTTCAATATATAAGGGTTTCTCTCTCTTGGAAAAGAAATAGGAAGGTAGCCAATCCGGAGTTAGTATGATGTGTCGATGGGGGAAGCTCCTTCTGTCTTTCTGCCCTGCAGCACATGTTTCCAGCCTCAAAGTCACTTCGAGGTCCAACATGGCTGCTGGAGTTCCAGCCAC
>NW_006447471.1:0-204 GCF_000325575.1 Pteropus alecto | reverse complement strand
GATATCTAGAACAGCTCTTTCAATAAATATAAAAATTTTACGTGATAAGAGAAATTGGCCATGATTTAATTGGTAGATTTTTTTTGTTTTTTATTTTTTATTTTTTTTTTTAGTGGTACATAAAATAATGATTATTTTGATCGATGACATATTAAATTTTCTTGTGGAGAAAAAGAGAATAAAATTATTCACCTATTTGAGCTG
>NW_006447470.1:0-204 GCF_000325575.1 Pteropus alecto | reverse complement strand
ATCTTCCTCAAGGCAGTCTTGATCGAAAAGCAAAAACAAAAAATTATATGAGAAATAACTTATCACTTCACAAAGCCACATAAATGACGCCCCGCCTTAAGACGGCCACCTAGGTCTTTCATTCTTGAAGATCCGCTCTAAGCCGGGGTCGGGAACCCACTCAAGGCCTGTTTTGTGAGTGAAGTTTGACAGGACCACAGCCAC
>NW_006447469.1:0-204 GCF_000325575.1 Pteropus alecto | reverse complement strand
CTTGCAGGAGAAGACTTCTACATCCCAAGACAGTCGGTGGTGGAAAGGTAACCTCTATGTGGCAGTGGCTTGGGCAGAGTTCAGCGAGGCCAGAGTCTGGCCCGTGACGCCTGTAGGATTGTGCAGGGGACCAGGCTGGGCCGCTGGGGTCAGAGGAGTTGACCATTGTTGTCAGGGACGGAGGCTGGCAGCAGGGCTCAGTTC
>NW_006447468.1:0-204 GCF_000325575.1 Pteropus alecto | reverse complement strand
GGAGGATTCAAAGACCAGGATAGTTCAGATGATGAGAGGTTTTCAATACCCAGCACAGGTAACTGCCACAAGCTAAAGGGTTTGAAAGAGAAATCCTGCTCTCTGTGACAACGGGGCTGGACGTCATCTCTGTGTGATCTGGGTCGCGGGGGATGGTTTCTGTGGCCGATCTCGCCCAGCCTGGGTCTATGAGAAATGAGGATG
>NW_006447467.1:0-204 GCF_000325575.1 Pteropus alecto | reverse complement strand
CACTGCACCACCCCCAAGCCTCTGTACCTTCACAAATGTCCGTAATGTCGGTGATGATCTCAGTTGAAGATTTGAATCCTGGATCGCAGCGGCAGGCAGAGGCATTGATGCACTTGGAGTGCTGAGGGCACCCCTTAAAACAGTCCTTGGGGACAGCGTCTGTGGGGAGGTGGTCAGAAGGTGAGAGCTGAGCCAGGGGCTGGG
>NW_006447466.1:0-204 GCF_000325575.1 Pteropus alecto | reverse complement strand
AGTTATTCTTTCTCCAGAGATGAGTCATAGCATCTTGACACATTGAGGGTGATTCTAGTGTTTAAATATACGTATTTTTCACATACATAAAAGTTCAAGTCAAGTCCTTCATGTGACAACACAACCATAGGAGCAGTGGATTGTGGCAGCAGCAGCACAGGAAATTCCCGGCCCTTCTAGACTTCCAGGCACTGTGTTGTTCTC
>NW_006447465.1:0-204 GCF_000325575.1 Pteropus alecto | reverse complement strand
ATTAGCTCTGTCCCAGCTGCGTAATTGTACGATGTAAATTTGTAACGCTTTTGGAGTCTGTCGGAACCGACACTGTCTAAAAATCTCTCTCTCTTCGTAGAATACTAATGGTAACAGTATGTAAAAATGTAGCTTTCCAAGGATCGCGTAGTTTTCATTAAGTAAACATTCTTTGCCGGCCCCAAAACGCATGCCTTTTTTTTC
>NW_006447464.1:0-204 GCF_000325575.1 Pteropus alecto | reverse complement strand
CTGAAAGATAAAAGTCCGCTAAGTTTACATACTGGGCTCTTTTAAGTAATTTTGCTTTGCTTTTAAGTGAGCCTTTACAATCTGAAGGTTCAATTTTTTTCCTTACGGGCTCAAAAAAAGTATCTTTGTTTAACACTTGTTTTCTATCCATTTTATACTTTCTGACGCGCACATGGGGTCTCCTCGATCTGTTCTCTGTGTCTC
>NW_006447463.1:0-204 GCF_000325575.1 Pteropus alecto | reverse complement strand
TCAACTATTTTTAATCTAAATATTCTTTTTGGCATTTTCCTGAGTTCATCGAATGCCAATATTATTTAATTGGTTATATAAGACATAAAAATCATTGATTGACTAACTGATTGGTGCATTATTTAATTAATTCATTCAGTGATTACTATGTGCCAGACAGTTTTAGGCATTGGAAATACAACTTTTGATAAAATGAATTCTTTC
>NW_006447462.1:0-204 GCF_000325575.1 Pteropus alecto | reverse complement strand
TTCCCAAGAGTGTTCTCACAATAAATCTGGTATTCAAAGTGAATTGAGTAAGTGCCTATTTCTTGCTACCAAAAAATACTAACACGATGGTTGTAATGAAAGAACACAAGTATATTTTTTATAGACCAAATACAAGATGAGGAAAACATGAATATTCTTAAAAGTTTGGTTTATGATTATAGGGTTTAATGGCATTGTGACAAT
>NW_006447461.1:0-204 GCF_000325575.1 Pteropus alecto | reverse complement strand
CTCACAAAAATTAACTCGAAATGGATAAAAGACTTAAATATAAGGTCTGAGACCATAAGACTCCTAGAAGTAATCAGGGAAAAAACTTCTTGACATGGGTCTTTGCAGTGATTTTTGACTAAGAACTTAAAATGAAAAGAACAAAATAAAAAGTAAACAAGTGGGACTCCATCAAACTAAAAAGCTTTTACACAGCAAAAGAAA
>NW_006447460.1:0-204 GCF_000325575.1 Pteropus alecto | reverse complement strand
GGCTTCAACCTGTGAGTTTTTTTGGGGGGGTCGCGCATGTTAAAGCTGCACAGAGGGGTGCTGTGTGCCTCTCGCCGGTTCCTCTCACGCTTCCGTCTTACAGAATCACAGCGCGACCTCGAACCCAGGAGGCCGGCGTTGGCCCGATGCGCGTGTCCTGTTCTAGGTTGTTCTACCACGCGGGGATCCGGGGAGCACGACGAG
>NW_006447459.1:0-204 GCF_000325575.1 Pteropus alecto | reverse complement strand
CTGTGTATGAGTTCTATTTTCCCTTTTATGATCAAGAATCAACTTAAAAGGAATAGGGGTTAGGTAGAATCTCTTCCTCATATAGTCCAGCTTCTGGGGACATTGTCACAATGGGGATGACATGATTTGGGGTGTTGGTCAGCATGTAAATGGCCCACTCCTGTGTGTGTGTGTGTGTGTGTGTCCTTATTTTGGCAGGAACCC
>NW_006447458.1:0-204 GCF_000325575.1 Pteropus alecto | reverse complement strand
AAAAAAAAATATAGCAATTGTAAATATATATACACCCAACATTGGAGCACCTAAGTATATTAAAGAAATACTAACAGATCTGAAGGGGAAAATAGATTATAGATAACGACACAATAAGAGGAGGGGATCCCAATATCCCACTGTTGGTAATGGATAGATCAAGCAGAAAATCAACATGGAAACATTTGAATCGAACTGTGCTTT
>NW_006447457.1:0-204 GCF_000325575.1 Pteropus alecto | reverse complement strand
TGTAGTAATGACAGATTATAAACACAAAAAGAAACCACTGAAGTAGTGGAGATAGGGCTAATCTGAAACAGCAGGTAATCCCATAGGCGTATGTGACTATAGTGCTTGCACTTAAATTCAAAAGATATATTTGAGATCTGTAAATTTAGTTAAATCTAGAAATGAAGATCTGTGATAAAGAATTCCAGAGAGACCAGAAGAGTC
>NW_006447456.1:0-204 GCF_000325575.1 Pteropus alecto | reverse complement strand
AAAAGTTAAAAAATGTCCTAGATCATGGGCAGAAATAGAATCACCTACAAGGAAATAGAGACTAAACTGGGTTTATACATGGAGTCCAAACTTTCTCCACTCATGGGATTCAGAAACTCTATAGTAGAAACTGAGAAAGAAAGTCGAGAAAACATGAGCTCTTAAGACTAAAGTGGAGATAACTGTGGGGAGGTCTGGGCACTA
>NW_006447455.1:0-204 GCF_000325575.1 Pteropus alecto | reverse complement strand
TTTTTTCCTTTATCCTGATTTTTAAAAAATTAAGTAGACTTTATTGAGACGTATTACGAAATGCTCCCATTCTAAGTATACCGTTTGAGGAGTTTGGGGCAAAGGTTTAACTATGACTATGCTGTTACTGCCATCGCTACTGTGTTGCTCCAAGATAGAGCGCATTCCCGGCCCCCCGAAAGGTTATCTCGGGCCCTTTCCAGC
>NW_006447454.1:0-204 GCF_000325575.1 Pteropus alecto | reverse complement strand
AATCTCCTGTAATACAACAGGTCCAAAATTGAACTCATTCTTGTAACTCTCAAATCTGGTTTCTCTTTTTACTCTCTCCTGTATCAGTAAATAGTATTTCCATACATACAGTCGCTCAAGTCAGAAAGCTACAGGTCAAAATATTACTTATCTATTGCTGCATAACACGTTTTCCTGAAATTCAGTGGCTTGAAACAATAATAA
>NW_006447453.1:0-204 GCF_000325575.1 Pteropus alecto | reverse complement strand
GCAACCCAAGACTGCGGCCTCTGAGAGAAGGTACATGAATTGGGTGACCGCTGAGCCTTTCCCTCTGGGGCATCATCCAGACTGCGGTACAGGGGTGCATCTTGCCGAGTGGAGGACACAGATCCGAGTTCAACGAGGTCGCTGCAGCTGGGATTTGTGGGGCGGTTCACCGGAGAGGAAGAGGCTCTGCGGAGGAAGAGCTTC
>NW_006447452.1:0-204 GCF_000325575.1 Pteropus alecto | reverse complement strand
AAAGAGACAGCCAGCAGTTTCCTCATGTTACCTGTGTATTTGATGATCTCTATCTTTTTTTAGGTTGCAAAAGCAAACCGTATTATAGACATTTTGAAAATAAAGAAAAAGGACAAATACATATTCTTAACCTTACCATCATAACGAAACGTATTGAGTCTATTGATTCTTAATTGATTGATTTATAGTCTATCTTAATTCAAA
>NW_006447451.1:0-204 GCF_000325575.1 Pteropus alecto | reverse complement strand
AGGGGGTGCGGTTGCCTCTAAAATCATACTTCATGTATAATTTTCAGGCATAATTTTATGTGCTCATTTGGAACTTGCCCAGCAGAAAAATAGCCTCAACTAGGTAGGTGTTTCATCACTGAAAAGGAATATTCAGGAAAAACAAAAGGATTTCAATCTAGTTCTTGCAGACATGGTAAGTCAGACAAAGATTAAAGAGGAGGA
>NW_006447450.1:0-204 GCF_000325575.1 Pteropus alecto | reverse complement strand
TTGCACCCAGGGTGACTCAGGAACCACAGAAAGTTTCTGGGGCCAGAGCAGCAGGGATGTAACTGATAAGACCATCATAGGTGGCCTTGCCATCAGGATGAAGGAAAATCTAGCAGCAACCCCACAGGGACCATGACATGGGAACCAGAATGTCCTGGCAGCCAGCATCATGGATAGATGATGACACACATAGTACCAAATGCC
>NW_006447449.1:0-204 GCF_000325575.1 Pteropus alecto | reverse complement strand
CTGCCATATAATGTAATGTGCTGTTGGGAGTGACATATCATCACCTTCTCTTTGCTGACTGATAGTTGCTATTGGTTTATTGGTTAGAAGGAAATTACAGATTCTGCCCACACTCTGGGAAAGGAGATTATTGAAAGGTCTGAAGTCCAGAAGGTGGGAACCATAAAGTCCTCCAAAACTTATTTCTTTTAATCACAGAACACA
>NW_006447448.1:0-204 GCF_000325575.1 Pteropus alecto | reverse complement strand
CAGAGCTATGCAGATAGTTCATGGTAGAACTAAGAGTCAAACCCAGGTCTTCAAATAACATTTCCAAACATAATATTGCTACAAGATTCTGCGAACTACTCCAACAGCAAGAGATGTAAGGCAGGAGTGGACTAGCTTCCAGTTCTGAGACTCAGCCTCAGATAGCAATCCAGCCTGAATTTAGGACAGAATTGCTCTGGCTTG
>NW_006447447.1:0-204 GCF_000325575.1 Pteropus alecto | reverse complement strand
GTCGGAATTCATCACTTCTCCACCAAATGAGTTTGCATTAAATTGCTTTTATATTCAATATCCTATCTTTTTCCGATGAGTTCTGAGCTCTCTTGAAGAGCTTTGTGGCTCTGAGAAGAAGCTTACACAGAACTGGCACCTTGAACTTGGTTTCTTCTCATCAGCACTGGTGACTACCCAGGGGAGAACCAGACTGAGACAAGC
>NW_006447446.1:0-204 GCF_000325575.1 Pteropus alecto | reverse complement strand
TAGAGGGAAGGAGCTAGCCTTACTAAGAGGGCCAAAAATAGCAGAGAATGGGGAGGTGGAGGAGTTTTGTTCTGGGTCCCGAGACTTCCGTGGGCTGAAACTTCACTCTAACCCTTGACCTAGGGATCATTGTGAGCATAACGAGAAAGAAGGGGGTCAAAAGTTCGAGTTCCCCTCCATTGTAAGCCAAGAGAGATGTATCAG
>NW_006447445.1:0-204 GCF_000325575.1 Pteropus alecto | reverse complement strand
AACCAAGGTCAATGGTGCAATTTAGCTGAGAGATTAACCTGGGGAGAAAGGAGAAAGCACTTCCTTGGCAGCTGTGTTGGGCCAGCTTTACTAGAAGTTGAGTCTGATACAAAGATTTTTGTGCAATGACTTATGGAGGCTGAGGTCTCAACAGGAGGAATGAAAGGAACAGGAAGGGGAAGGAATTCACAAACCTGTAGTTTC
>NW_006447444.1:0-204 GCF_000325575.1 Pteropus alecto | reverse complement strand
TAGTACGCCTTTACCCTCCGCCACTTCATGCCCACCAGCCCAGCTATCTACAGTGGCTTCAGGCCCAACATCAGATGCAGAGGTAACAGCTTTGCATAGACTTCACCTCTCAGGGACTCAGAATGATAAAGCAACTGCTCCCACATTGTATAGGTCCCTTCTCCATGACAAATCCCTTGTATCACTCAGAGTGGTTCTGCCACT
>NW_006447443.1:0-204 GCF_000325575.1 Pteropus alecto | reverse complement strand
TCCAGCACCCTCCTGGCGATGAGTTTCAAGTGGCATGCATGTCACGGGTGCCCAAAAGGCCAAGGGAACACATGAGATGAATATAAAATACAGCACACCGATGAGACAGGGTGCCCCACCCTGAGCCCCCATGAGGAGAGGTCCAGGCCTCTCCCTGCCACAAAACCCACTGAGGCCCCTCTGCAGAGAATGTTCTGGGGGATA
>NW_006447442.1:0-204 GCF_000325575.1 Pteropus alecto | reverse complement strand
AGACTAAAAACCACTATCAATCTACTTGACCTAAATAGAATCTGTAGAATATTCCATCAGATACTAGTGGAACATTCCTTTCAAGCACACATGGAACATTCTCCAGGAAACACCATATGCTTAACCACCAACCACGTCTCAATTAAGTAGAAAAGAATTTAAATCATATAAAGTATGTTCCTTGACCACAACAAAATTAAATTA
>NW_006447441.1:0-204 GCF_000325575.1 Pteropus alecto | reverse complement strand
TATAGGAATACTTTCCGCAGTATTCATCTGCAGGAAGGCATCGGAGAGAGAAGGTGGCTAAGACCCTATACAGAGTAGTGCCGAGATGAGCCCAGCGTTCAGTGCCACTGATGTGAAAGCAGTAGCTGAGAATCCAGGAGGCCAACCACAGTGTTCCACAGTCTCACAAGTTTGGAGAGAGAAACACTGAATTTTAGTGTCCGC
>NW_006447440.1:0-204 GCF_000325575.1 Pteropus alecto | reverse complement strand
TGTGATCAGAGGCTCCGAGGCGCCCGGCGGGGAAGCCGGCTGTAGAGCGGGTCACCGTGTGGTGATCACGCCAGCGAAAGCACAGGTGGACCTCGGCCACCGCCCTGGCTGAGCCCCGGGCCCGGCTCCGGCCACACGTCAGGACAGCGGCAAACTGGAACCTGTGTTGACCGGCGCGAGGTCACACGGCTGGCCTCCCTGCGT
>NW_006447439.1:0-204 GCF_000325575.1 Pteropus alecto | reverse complement strand
AAATATGTCTATTTTATGGGATGTATTGACTCTAACGAAGGCTGGTAAATTCCATACACCTTTTTTAATTGAAGAAAAACTGGATAATAGAAGCAAAATATACTGTTCCATAAATCAAAGGTTATTTCAAGTGGAATGAGTATGTCTATGTACATCTGAATTAGAAATGAATTAATCATAAACACTGGAAGTTCAGTAAAATGC
>NW_006447438.1:0-204 GCF_000325575.1 Pteropus alecto | reverse complement strand
TGGCAGGGACCCAGGCACCCCACCATCAACCCATCGAATTGGGCTCCGTGGGTCAGGGTCCGGCTACAGTGACTGTAGTCCCAGGTGGCCCTATGTGCATGTCTGTCATAGGTGGATCTGCCCCTCTCCACTAGCTGTGCCAGCACCCCCTGCCTCTGTGGTCACCCCTATCTGACATCGCAGCGTGGGCCCAGGTCTGCCTCG
>NW_006447437.1:0-204 GCF_000325575.1 Pteropus alecto | reverse complement strand
GAGCTCCTTAAATTGTCCTGTGGCAGGGGACAGACAGGGACGCAGGGCAGTAGCGGGAAGTGAGGTAAAAAATATTGACGCATCTATTTGCACAGATTCTGTCAGCACGAGGACAGACAAGCTCACTGTGGGAAAAGCTGGGTTTGCGGAGGGGACTCCTGGCCTTACGTGAAATACGTTGATTTTTCAAAACAGCCACAGCAG
>NW_006447436.1:0-204 GCF_000325575.1 Pteropus alecto | reverse complement strand
CGTCCCCATCCGTTGGTTATCAACTGCACCGCTTCATATTGGTCGACTTCCTTCTCTCTGATGATTTCTGCACTATCTCTTTATCATTTCTTTCCTCCTCAGAAACGTAAGTCGATCCCAAAACTCAGTCTTCATCCTCTGCGGTCAATCTCTACTTTCTCTCTTGGCTTCCCATCCCTCTCCTGGGGCGTCATCCATCACTTC
>NW_006447435.1:0-204 GCF_000325575.1 Pteropus alecto | reverse complement strand
TTCTTCATATTGGAAGAATATTCTGTTTTACCTTTAAAATAATCTAGCTATAAAATTATTTTGGTGTTTCATTAAAAAGCATTGATAAAAACATAAAGTATATTGACCTTAGAATATCAGAGGGAAAGTTTACACATAGCATTTTTAAAATTTCTGTAACCGTTGATGCACAATATTATATTAGTTTCAGGTGTACAACACAAT
>NW_006447434.1:0-204 GCF_000325575.1 Pteropus alecto | reverse complement strand
CACAGAAATAACCAGAGAGGATCACATTAAGGAGCCGGAGCGACGCGAAGGCTCTGAGGAAAGGGGGGTGCGGCGGTCCTGGCCGCTTGCTATTGGCGAAGGGCTCCCGTGATCACTGTCCTCTGCGGCCCGCAAAGGCCACGTACGGGGCTCATCACCCCCGATCCACGGATGTAGAAACGGGGGTCAGAGTGTGCCCTCAGC
>NW_006447433.1:0-204 GCF_000325575.1 Pteropus alecto | reverse complement strand
TGGTATTACCATTTACTAAGAAAAAAGAGGAATAAGAGCAGGGGTCAGAATGGAGAATGCTATCTTTGCAGGGCCTGGGAGACAATCAGGAGATTAACTCAAGCAAGCAGATGAGCGTCTGGGATTTGGAGCTCAGGAGAAAGAGCTGAGCTGACATGGTGATTTGGGTCATCAACACAATGCCTGGCAAAGATAGCTGCTCAA
>NW_006447432.1:0-204 GCF_000325575.1 Pteropus alecto | reverse complement strand
CCGACCCCACAGTTGCCTTGGGCTGTCACTTGGGGCGAGCCACGCATTTTGTTGGGTTTCAGTCATTTTGTTTTTGTTACTATCCCTCGACTGTACCAGTGGAGGGCTTTCTCCTAGGGGCTCCCAAAGCGGCGACCCCCGCCCCTGCCCCTTGGAATTCCGCCACAGCAATGACTGGGCCTCTGGCCACTTTCTGACTATGAA
>NW_006447431.1:0-204 GCF_000325575.1 Pteropus alecto | reverse complement strand
GCACGGGCGTGTCAGGGTCCCACGGCTGCCGTGACGAAGCTGCACGTCGGTGCCGCAGAACAGCACGCGCGTTACCAGCCCCCGAGGTCGGAGCCTGACAGGCTGCCAGGGACAGAATCGGGGTTCCTGAGCGAAGTACATCCCCACCCCCAGCACCGTACCCCCACAGCCCCTGGAGGCTGCAGGAGAGAGGGGCCGTGCCCT
>NW_006447430.1:0-204 GCF_000325575.1 Pteropus alecto | reverse complement strand
AAGTGGGGACAGCAGAGAAGCAACAGTTGATTATTGCCAGCCGTGGCTGCAAAACACAAGGCTGAGCCACAGCCCCCATCCCCTAACCCACAGGGCCCCTCCCGCCATATCTCCCAAGGCCGAACACCGTGGAGCCCCAGGGATATCTGAGCTACTGAAACTACTGCTTACACTGACAGAGACTGAGACTGAGGGTAGCGAGTG
>NW_006447429.1:0-204 GCF_000325575.1 Pteropus alecto | reverse complement strand
TGTGAGGATCACTTGTCTCCATTTCCTCGAAACCTAGAGTTTGGCAGGATTGTAGGATGGACCCCAGGGTCAGCTACCCTCTCCCCTTGCCCCAGGATCCAGTGCTCCTCGGAGAAGTGGCTGTGGGAAACCGAATCTAGTTCCCTGCAGGGACTGTAGGCAGGTCCCCTCCCAAGATGGGAGGCTTGGAATGCTGCTCTCTTA
>NW_006447428.1:0-204 GCF_000325575.1 Pteropus alecto | reverse complement strand
TTCTTTGCTTCTCTTTTTAGCAATATTCTTTAAAGTAATCGTTTATATTTGCTCTTTAAATTTTATTTTTTCCATTTTCTCTTTACCATACTCTTTGACCCTATCCATGCTTTCAGAACTCCTTTTGTCAAAATCTCTGGTAACTTAGTGTTGCTAAATTGTGTTATTCATTCCTTAATTATCATCTCACTTGACCTATTAGCA
>NW_006447427.1:0-204 GCF_000325575.1 Pteropus alecto | reverse complement strand
TTAGAGTTTCTCCATCTTGGGTCTGTTGACATTTGGGATATGTATATTTGGGATACATATTTTCTATGTCTTTAACACTTTATAACTCATCTCTTTGGATCTATATATCTCTACTTCAATACCTGTATTTAGATACGTACATCTACATCTAGACATAGATGTGATTCTGTTATTACGTATCCAGGTACGTTCACTGAAAGAATA
>NW_006447426.1:0-204 GCF_000325575.1 Pteropus alecto | reverse complement strand
ATCATGCTTTCTCTGTAACTTATTATTATGTTAAATAGTCAGTCAGTCACAAGGTAAGATTTATGAATAACTAAATAACATTAATTTAGTTTTCTCATTCTTATTGGGTCAAAAGAGTAATGTTGGGCACAGCACTTAGCCCAAAGTATGTAAGTGCTCAATAAATATCTGTAATTGAATAAATAAGATATTAAAGAGATGAAA
>NW_006447425.1:0-204 GCF_000325575.1 Pteropus alecto | reverse complement strand
ATGGCATCACTTATGTGTGGACTCTTAAAAAAAAATAAAGTTAAGCTTATAGAAATGGAAAGTAAAAAGGTGGTTGTTTGGGGGGCTGCGGGTGTGGGACGTTGGGAGAGGTTGGTCAAAGGGTACACATTTTCGGCCATGAGACGAATAAGTTCTGAGGATCTAATGGACAACATGGTGACTACGGTTGACACCGCCATATTG
>NW_006447424.1:0-204 GCF_000325575.1 Pteropus alecto | reverse complement strand
GCCGGCAGGGCTGGGCTAAAACCCTAACTTTTGTATGGAAGCCACTTCATTCGGTCATTCAAGACCTGCGCTGCCCTAGGCACTCTTCTACGTATTCGAGGGGAAAAAAAAAAAAATCTCTGCCTTCATGGGACTGTTTTTATAGCATCCTAAGGGCCGTCTCTATGGTTTACCCATTTATTAAGCTTATATTTTCAAATGTTA
>NW_006447423.1:0-204 GCF_000325575.1 Pteropus alecto | reverse complement strand
GCCCGCTGTCTGGCCCGGGAGCCAAGCTGTCGGCACGGTGAGCAGATACTTCAGAAGTGTACGTGTTCTCCCTTTGTGACCTGGGCCCCAAGGTCCTCTGCCTCCAACAGTTTGTCCCCAGTCCCCTGAAAGTGCCACTTGGCAGAGCACAGGCGCTAGGCCATCCTGAGCCGCAGCAGCCTGCCCACCCTCTGCAGCGGGGAG
>NW_006447422.1:0-204 GCF_000325575.1 Pteropus alecto | reverse complement strand
CAACATACAGAATGCAGTGCTTTAAACTAGAGAAATAGTTTAGTTTGCGTAAATTTTAACAGAAAAAAATTAGTCTAACACTTATTCCTACTGAATCTCAAAGCAAATCTTACTTGCTTGGAAACAAGAATTAAAACTGGAAATATAATAAAAATACAGTAGCAATCTCGAAATGTCTGAAATTGTGATTTGATGCTATACCTT
>NW_006447421.1:0-204 GCF_000325575.1 Pteropus alecto | reverse complement strand
CGGGGGCCGGAATAATCTAGAGGCGCCATAACGCACGTGCCCGGTCCCCGGCGGGGGCTCCCCAAAGTCGGACGCGGCCGAGACTAACAGCACAGCTCTCTCTGTGGCTCTGGACATTTCGCAGCGTGGAAAACCAGTTAGACGCTGCCTAAAGCAGCTTAGAAATAACGGCTCCGTGTTTTTGGTGGGCAAGGCGCCCTTCCG
>NW_006447420.1:0-204 GCF_000325575.1 Pteropus alecto | reverse complement strand
GAGCGCGCAGCTCCCAAGGCAGACAGACCTGGCTTAAATATCTAAATAAATGAAGACTTCAAAAAAAATATGAAGAGTAAAGAGAATAAAGATATTCACTACTTATCATTAGTGCTATACTAAATTGGTTTTCATGTATCACCTCTTTTAGGTTTCAAAACACCCATATCATACAATTAGCCCCATTGTATACCTAGAAATTAA
>NW_006447419.1:0-204 GCF_000325575.1 Pteropus alecto | reverse complement strand
GGTCAACCCCTCACTGGCCAATCCTCACAACCAATTAGACTGAGAGTCAATGCCTCCCATCAATGTGCAAACAGCAACCTAGGCTCAACACAACAGGAGAGCACACACAACCCACACAAGGACTCACCTTGAATACCTGGCTCAGGTGACCAGGGTTGACTGTGCCACTGGGTACCACAGGACACCTACTACATAAAGCTACTC
>NW_006447418.1:0-204 GCF_000325575.1 Pteropus alecto | reverse complement strand
CTGTCACTGGGAAGACTTTCTGTTTCCCAGCCATGGTCAAGGACAGGCACGGAGAGGGTCTGCCAGCTGGACACAGGGCAACGCGCTCACATCTGCCCCCAACTAAGCCAGCTACAGGTCCCAGACCCCCCACACACATACACACACCTGCCATCGTGGGCCAGTCCGCAAGCCTAGGCATCATGTTCAGCCAGCTGAGGGCCC
>NW_006447417.1:0-204 GCF_000325575.1 Pteropus alecto | reverse complement strand
ACTGTTCCTTCTATTATGGAGCACAGTCCATGTCTCGAAGATATGTCTCTATACCAAACATATCATGTATGTTCAACTCACTTGAGATATAATTTAATTTACACTAACAACATATTTACTGTAAACATCTCTGTCCTATTTTACCTTCCAGAAGAGAGTCAATTGTTTGCATAGTGGTTATTCTATGCCCCATCAAAATTATTT
>NW_006447416.1:0-204 GCF_000325575.1 Pteropus alecto | reverse complement strand
TGGAGGAGTGGGGTGAAGCTGGGTCACAGTATTATTATCTGGCCACTTGAGCATCCTCTTAAGCACAACAGTTTTTGTTTATTCTTTGGCCCTAAAGTTTCTTCAGTACCTACTCCCATATCAATATTCAAATTTCTTCACCAACCCTTGGCCACAGAAAATCATCCCGCTGCCCTCTTGGCTCTGGGAATTGTGGGGAAAGCT
>NW_006447415.1:0-204 GCF_000325575.1 Pteropus alecto | reverse complement strand
GCTTGTGTGCCCATGCCCCTTCCCACAGACCCCAAGAGTACACTGATGTCGCCGCCAGGGCAGAGCAGAGGGCTGGCACAGTGCAGCAAGGACATGCAGTGACTTGTGTTAGTCCTGCCCTGACAATAGTCTAGTTAGGAGTTAGTTTATCATTCAGGCTCCACTCTTCGCCGTGACCTTGAGCGAGTTTCTTAATCTCTTCGA
>NW_006447414.1:0-204 GCF_000325575.1 Pteropus alecto | reverse complement strand
CGGTGTGCAGTTTTGTGCCTGTGCTGTGCCTGGTGTCCCCAGCAGCCCCCTACCCTGGGACCTGGCGCCTCCTCACACCTCTGCCTGCCCTGGCCCCTAGAAAGAGCTAACCCCTCCCTCTTCTCTACCCTGAGAAAGCTCTTACTCGTCTTGGATCCTGCAGAGACCGCACGAGACATGGACACCTGTCTGTACCATTGTCCC
>NW_006447413.1:0-204 GCF_000325575.1 Pteropus alecto | reverse complement strand
GCCAGCGAGGCCCAGGGACTTCCCCAAGGTCAAGCGCTAGAACGTAGCGTGGCCAGGACTAAACGTCCACCTTTCCGAACCCAGTGTCCATTCTCGCTCCGCTCTCCTCTTAATATGAATAAACTTTCTGATGAAAGGTAGTTTTTCGAAGGGCGTGCATGAGGACACCGGGGGCCCCTCCGAAGCCAGGTTGCTCGGGGATGA
>NW_006447412.1:0-204 GCF_000325575.1 Pteropus alecto | reverse complement strand
CTGGGGGCCGGCCTCGTGGGGGATGGCCTGAGCTCCGGTCGGCCCCCACCGAGCAGGGCACCATACTCAGTACTCTGTTGTTGGCGTCACGAAATTCGTAATAATTTTAGAACAAGAGATGCCGCATTCCGAGAAGGATGGAAGCCAATGTCTGTGACCCTGCAGCCTCCCACACTCCACCCAGCTAGTTTTATTTTCCAATCT
>NW_006447411.1:0-204 GCF_000325575.1 Pteropus alecto | reverse complement strand
ACATTTGTAGGGAAGCGGGCAGGGAGAAAGAATACACATTTCAACCATAGAAATCTCATGTTTTCAAGTATCTGCCCTCAGTGAAAGGGGCCCTGCCTACATCCTCGGCTGTTCTGTAGGCCTTCATTTCTGGCCTTTCCTGTTCCTTTTTCAATTCCTCTCCCTTTCTCTCTCTTTATTCTACCTGGGATCACTCAGTATCCT
>NW_006447410.1:0-204 GCF_000325575.1 Pteropus alecto | reverse complement strand
TGAATACATTGCAAATTTCTTGGCTTAGCATTTCTGTCCTTCCTCACCATAGACATTTTCTTTGTTAGTTCCTCTGCTTCTGTGCTTTTACCTCTTGCCATTCTCTCTGCTTAGAAGGGTCCTTTATCTCTAGTTTCCAGTTCGTACCCATCTACATTTTAAAATCTTATTCCTGAAAACTCATTTCTTCTAAATAGCAGAAAT
>NW_006447409.1:0-204 GCF_000325575.1 Pteropus alecto | reverse complement strand
TGCCATAGCTGAGTCTCCATCAACCTGGTTAACACTGTTTGCTCTGCCCAGGTGATTCCCTGAAACCCTGCCCAACTTGTAGGCCCACCCAGGCCTCTTCCAGTGGCTTTTTCAAATGAAAGGCCTGTTTCATGCTGAGAATGTTCCTAAAATCTTTCAAATGATCAGCCTATCTCACACTGAGGACTTTCCTAAAATCTCTCA
>NW_006447408.1:0-204 GCF_000325575.1 Pteropus alecto | reverse complement strand
CTCGAGAGCTGCCAGCCTGCGGTAAGCAGCGAGAATCCAGTGAGTGTCAAAGAGGCACAGAAGGTGACGTAGACAGTTTAACAGGGAAAACGAATAAATATGGGACACCTAGGATGTGCCAGGGATCGTGATGGAACTTTTCAAATCTCATCTCATTGAAAACCCTACAAGCTCCACAGCACCTGACAGGTCCGTGGCTAGAAG
>NW_006447407.1:0-204 GCF_000325575.1 Pteropus alecto | reverse complement strand
GGGGGGGGGCGGGGGGAGGGGTAGTGAGGGGAGGTTTGTATTTCAAACTTTGAGCTGAAGTTGAGTTCATTTGTAACCCCCAAACAGATTTCCATTTACTCACGTGATTAGACCTAAAGTCACACAAACTAATTTTAATATTTGCCAAGGTAAATACATTAAGTTAAATAGTCTGCCACAAATTCTTAACCAGATACACATGGT
>NW_006447406.1:0-204 GCF_000325575.1 Pteropus alecto | reverse complement strand
TGAATACATTGCAAATTTCTTGGCTTAGCATTTCTATCCTTCCTCACCATAGACATTTTCTTTGTCAGTTCTTCTGCTTCTGTGCTTTTACCTCTTACCATTCTCTCTGCTTAGAAGGGTCCTTTATCTCTATTTTCCAGTTCGTACCCATCTACATTTTAAAATCTTGTTCCTGAAAACTCATTTCTTCTAAATAGCAGAAAT
>NW_006447405.1:0-204 GCF_000325575.1 Pteropus alecto | reverse complement strand
TGCTGATGTTCCTGAATGAGCAGCTCTCCTGGCTACATTTTCTCTAAGCAGTGATTCAGAAACTGGGACTGTTTCTACCTTGTGTCTCCGCCATCTTATACTTTTAAGGTCACCCAGCTGGTAGGTGGAAGGAAGAATTCGTGGAGGATACTACCCCTAATACTCAGATTTTTTTTTACCTGGAAGTGATACACCATTTATGTC
>NW_006447404.1:0-204 GCF_000325575.1 Pteropus alecto | reverse complement strand
TGGAAAGAGACTTCAGGGGGCAAGGGTAAAAGCAGAGAGAACTTGGGGGACAGAGATGATGGGGGCTCAGACCAGGCTGATGAGCAGTAGTGGGGCGGGGGGTGAGAAGTAGATTGGATTCTTATATCTTCGAGGTGGAGTCAACAAGATGCGAGTGTGAGAGAGGAGATGAGGATGCTGGCCAGGATACCCAGGTGACGGCCT
>NW_006447403.1:0-204 GCF_000325575.1 Pteropus alecto | reverse complement strand
TTTTACAGAAAGATTTGAAAGGCACATGTTGATTTTGTCTAGTATTCTCAAATTTTTACAAGGCTCGTATTTTTTAAAAGATACTCCAAATATACTGTTCCTTCATTGTTAGAATGTCTTCCATGACACTTCAAAGTTATAAAGCACTGCAGTTTTTGCTACTGAGAGCTATCCATTTAGAATATGCCATACAGCTCTTGCTGA
>NW_006447402.1:0-204 GCF_000325575.1 Pteropus alecto | reverse complement strand
AATGGGTATGTTTGTGATATTGAGTCCTCTACATCTTAAACATAGTGTATTTCTCCATTTTTAGTCTGCTTTCTCTCGATAACATTGTGTAGTCTTTAGAGTAGAGGTCTTCTGCATCTTTTGCTACATTTATTCTTATGTTCCTTGCCTTTTATTAACTTAAAATTGTATATGTTGAAGGTATACAGCATGATATTTTGATAT
>NW_006447401.1:0-204 GCF_000325575.1 Pteropus alecto | reverse complement strand
CTCTGTGCCAGGTGCTGTTCCAGGCACTGAGAGTCAGTGGCGGGTAAGACGGAGGAGCTCCTGCTCAGAGGGAGCCGGCCTTGATGGATAACAGGACCTAACAAGCAAACGGAGAAGTTCCAGCTTGCAGTGAGTACAACAGGCACTGCATTCGCTGGCCTTCGCTGCCGTCTGTTGGTGACAGGCCTCTTTTCCATCAAATCC
>NW_006447400.1:0-204 GCF_000325575.1 Pteropus alecto | reverse complement strand
TATTCACTCAATGTCACACACGCAGTGATGAAAAGGAATAAACACACACGCACACACTGATACACACACACACACTCATACACTCGCGCACACACTCACATGCACTCGCGCACACACGCACTCACACACACTCACACGCACGCGCACACTCACATGCACGTGCGTGCGAACACACGCAAGCCAGACTCACATGCATGCACACAC
>NW_006447399.1:0-204 GCF_000325575.1 Pteropus alecto | reverse complement strand
AGGGCCGCGGCCCGGGAGCAGAGAGGGCCCGCCTCGCTGGGGTCCCGGCCCGCCCAGGTGCAGTGCCACATGCTAGAGCTCAAGCTGGCCCCAAGTGGAGCACAGCTGAGCACGGTGACCGACCACAGGCCGGGAACCCACTATGTGCCGAGTGCCCCGGAAAGTGCCACAGGGGCCCCTCAACTCTGCTCCCGCCTGTGCCTG
>NW_006447398.1:0-204 GCF_000325575.1 Pteropus alecto | reverse complement strand
TCCTCTAGACTTCTCCTCAGGCTTACCTAAATCCTGTCCTTTCTTCATGGTCTGGTTTAAGACTGTCCCCTCTAGGAAGCCTTCCTCGAGTTCTCCTGCTCCCGCTGACCCAGCCCACAGCAGAGACCAGAGCCAGTGGCTATGGAGACAACAGACATGGAAACAACCGAAGGATTCCCACAGGTCCTACCACGATGACATAGG
>NW_006447397.1:0-204 GCF_000325575.1 Pteropus alecto | reverse complement strand
CTTCTAGTAATCATGAACATTCTTGAAACAATCATATAGATTAAAAGTCTTATCAAAGTAGCAGAAGATATAGAAAAAATCTGCACGTTTTAGAACTGACAAAGAGCATAAATAAGAACCCACCAGGGATATTCAAAGCTAGAAGCTGAATATTTTTTGAAGAAATAATAATTAAATAGGTTCTAAGTTGGGCAAAAGACATAT
>NW_006447396.1:0-204 GCF_000325575.1 Pteropus alecto | reverse complement strand
TCTCATTCTTAACTGCACCCCCTCTGGGAAATCTCTCGACACCTTTCCGCCCCCCTGTGTCTTAATCTCCTCAGCCATAGAATGAGGATTTTCATCGTGCCCACCCACGAGAGCACGTTCAAATACCATCCTTATTCGCACACTGCCTGTCACGTGAGCGTCTCTGCCACCCCCATGATGCTGGGACCGGACGCTGGACCCTGC
>NW_006447395.1:0-204 GCF_000325575.1 Pteropus alecto | reverse complement strand
CACTTTTCGGTTCTGAAGCGTCCACGTGGTCCTTCGTTGTCATCCTCCCGCTTTGCCGAGACCTGTCCGTTCCCCCAGGGCATCCGTCCTCATCGCTGGGACGTGTATGTGAGCTGCGTCCTCAGGTAAATCCAGAGCCGGTGTCGCCTCAGCTCTGGGGTCTGCCGATGTCCTTTCCCATGAAGGCTGCGATCGTCCTGGTTC
>NW_006447394.1:0-204 GCF_000325575.1 Pteropus alecto | reverse complement strand
ACTTTAGAGACTTCAATACTCTTCTCTTGATATTACTGATAGAACTAGCAGATGGAAAATGAACAGGGATAGAGAAGTGAACAACACTATCAATCAATGAAACCTAAATGACATCATAGAATACTCTATCACCAACAGTGGAATATGTATTCTCTTCAAGTGTATTTGTGACATTCACCAAAGCAGGCATACCTGGGTCATAAA
>NW_006447393.1:0-204 GCF_000325575.1 Pteropus alecto | reverse complement strand
AGAGCCACAGTGAGCTCTTCCTGGATGCCCAGAACGGCTGAAATGAGGTGAGAGGACGTGGGGGCAGCTGTGACCCGTTCGCTGCCGGCGCAGATACAAAACGGTCCGAGGTGTCGCCTCGGTGGACCACGGCGCCTCCGTTTCTTACAGGCGGAGCGTATACTTATACTTACCACTTGACCCAGTTCTCCTAGGTATTTATCC
>NW_006447392.1:0-204 GCF_000325575.1 Pteropus alecto | reverse complement strand
GTCTTTGGAAGCTCACCTCCCCAAGTCCTACCCCACCAACCTCCATCTAATATCTTGGGCTTTGCCTCAGTCATATAGCATTATAGACTTGAGAGTGACCTTGGCGCTCCTAAGCATTTGGAGGTGAGGCGAGGTAGAATGGGTAAGTTCGGGGAGATTTCAGGAGACCTACTTAATGAAATCTCCTAACCATAATTTTATGAC
>NW_006447391.1:0-204 GCF_000325575.1 Pteropus alecto | reverse complement strand
CTCTCTTATTTATCATTTTCTTCAGTTTCTGAAGTGGAAGGTGGTTTGTAGTACCTGGTCCCGAATCTCTGTGGAATGAATGAAGCTTGGGGCTCTCTGAGCAGGAGCTTCCATTCCAGCAGGCTGGTTGCAGATAAGCTAGGTGGGGCCCATCCCCAGTTAAGGGCATCTTTCCAACTCTGTGCTGGAAAATCAAGCCTGCCT
>NW_006447390.1:0-204 GCF_000325575.1 Pteropus alecto | reverse complement strand
TGTGTGTAGAAAAGAAATAAATGTGCTTCAGAAGTACCTGGCACATTTTAGGTGGTTAATAAGTGAATATTTTTATTCTTCCTTTATTAAAGCTCAGTCAAGTTTGCGAAGGGTTGCATAACTGTATAGAAAGGTTTTGATATTATTTAAATGTAATTTCGAAAAGTTTTTCTTCCTGCTCTGCCATTTCATGAAATCATTTTT
>NW_006447389.1:0-204 GCF_000325575.1 Pteropus alecto | reverse complement strand
TCGGGGCAGGGGGTCCCCGCCCCAGGCCAGTGCTAACCCCCACCCCACCTTCCAGCTTCATCTATGACCTCCTCGTCTAATGAACCAGTATTGGTGCACTATTATGACTTAAAGTCCACACTTCATTCAAACTTCCTCAGTTTTTACCTAATGTCCTTTTTCTCATCCAGGAACCCACCCAGGACACCATGTGACGTTCAGTTG
>NW_006447388.1:0-204 GCF_000325575.1 Pteropus alecto | reverse complement strand
CGTTCCGCTAACTCTCCCTCCCGTTCTCCTAGACACGCGGGAGCCTGGGCCCCGCAGTCCCGGATTCGAATCTCTCCCCCTCTCACTACTTTGCAACCTCGGGAGTGACCGAGCACTTCCCCGGGGCCTCGGCTTCTTCACCTGTAACATGGGGTTCATGCACTGCTCGCCCTGGGGACTGCGGTCAAGTCCCCGTGGGGCCCT
>NW_006447387.1:0-204 GCF_000325575.1 Pteropus alecto | reverse complement strand
ACCCTGAAATATTACCTGCCAATGAATCTGCTTCTGCTACCTCAATGGCTGTTATTGAGTCCTTTAACCAGCACAGTCCTTCATGGTCCAAGACCAAGTTCATGTGCCACCTCCTGTATAAGACTTTCCATGATACCCCCAGGCACTTCCTCACAACCTCAGCCATGGTCCCAGGATGTATTTCTCATACCCCTGTTATAAAGT
>NW_006447386.1:0-204 GCF_000325575.1 Pteropus alecto | reverse complement strand
ATATAAACATATATATGTGTATGTAATAAATACTACCAAGGGGTAGACATTTCAAAAGCTGTGACAAGGCAATATCAGGAAGATATGGATAAATTATTATTTCTCTTGAGAAAAGAGACATTTTTCTGGATTTTCATATAAGTTACTTTAAATATTATATCACTTCCATAGTATGGATTCAATTATATTTCTCTGAATAGTATT
>NW_006447385.1:0-204 GCF_000325575.1 Pteropus alecto | reverse complement strand
ACCCTGAAATATTACCTGCCAATGAATCTGCTTCTTCTACCTCAATGGCTGTTATTGAGTCCTTTAACCAGTACAGTACTTCATGGTCCAAGACCAAGTTCATGTGCCACCTCTTGTATAAGATTTTCCGTGATATCCCCAGGCATTTCATCACAACCTCAGCCATGGCCCCAGGATGTATTTCTCATACCCCTGTTATAAAGT
>NW_006447384.1:0-204 GCF_000325575.1 Pteropus alecto | reverse complement strand
AGACACAGAGACAAGGTAGCCGCCCCAGGCCCCCAAGGGGCCTGAGGGGTCCTCTCCCCCAGGGCAGCCGGGCTCAGGTCCAGGGAGGCCTCACACCTTTGCGCCTGGGGCCTCCCTCAGGGAATGGGGTGCTTCTGGGGGAAGCATTGAGAGTTCTCGCCATTGACCGAGCTTTGTACATTGACCATTCAAGGACCAGAATGA
>NW_006447383.1:0-204 GCF_000325575.1 Pteropus alecto | reverse complement strand
TTTAATTAGACACACTATCACTGTGAAAACAACAAAAAAAAACTAGAGATATTTTTAGTAAGGCAAAAAGAGGGAATATATATTGTATATTGAACAAAAACCAACAGTATCTGTTGAATATGATTGATGGAAAAAAATCAAAATATAATTCTTATCCTTTACTTTTTTAAAGAGATATGTAAAATGATAAGGATTAGAGATATG
>NW_006447382.1:0-204 GCF_000325575.1 Pteropus alecto | reverse complement strand
ATAATATATATTAAATTATATATTACTATATATTTTATTTATTCTCCATCCATACATATAGTTATATATATAAATGTATATGGGTATGTGTGTATATATTATGTAACTACATATATACAGCCAATTTTAATTTTTATTGTGAATAATCCATGTGAACATTTATAACTCTCTCTTCTCTCACACAAGCACATGCACACACTCACA
>NW_006447381.1:0-204 GCF_000325575.1 Pteropus alecto | reverse complement strand
GGCCTCTAGGCCTGCACCACTGTAGGGACAGCATGGCCCAGTGATGCAGAGTAATTAAAATAAGTAAAATGATTTACTCTGAGCATACAGTTGCATATATATATATATATGCAACTGTATGCTCAGAGTAAATCATTTTACTTATTTTAATTACTCTGCATCACTGGGCCATGCTGTCCCTACAGTGGTGCAGGCCTAGAGGCC
>NW_006447380.1:0-204 GCF_000325575.1 Pteropus alecto | reverse complement strand
AAACCCAGACCAAAATGGCCAATTTCCTGGAAAATGTAACACACCAAAACTGTCCCAAGAAGAATTAGAACTCTAAAGAAACCTATAACCATTAAAGATTGAATCATTAATGTAAAAATCTAACCCCTCCTCCACCCCAAAACACCCCAACAGGACCACATCGTAACAGTCAACTTCTAGTCAACATTCGAAGAAGAGATCATC
>NW_006447379.1:0-204 GCF_000325575.1 Pteropus alecto | reverse complement strand
ACAGAGTTAACAGAATCAACAAAGGCCAGCATCTCTAGAGGTTGGTTTACCAGCTGTCTGACAGGTCAGTTGAAAAGGCCAACCTATTGCGAGGTTAGAGGAAGAAACCAAAGGGATACAAAACTTATGGGTAAACAAGGATGTATTCGGATCACTCATGCAGTTGTGTAAGAGGCACTTGCATGGATTCTGTCCAGAAAGCAC
>NW_006447378.1:0-204 GCF_000325575.1 Pteropus alecto | reverse complement strand
GAACCATCCCTGTGCCTCTGGGCTGAAGCCCACTTGACCGTGGTGTATGATCTTTTTAATATGTTGCTGTGTTTGGTTCGTTAGTATCTTCTTTAGGATTTTTGCACCTGTATTTATGAGAGATATTGGACTATAGTTTTCTCTTTTGTGTTATATTTACCAGGTTTGGGTATCAGAGTAATATGGGCTTCATAAAATGAGTTG
>NW_006447377.1:0-204 GCF_000325575.1 Pteropus alecto | reverse complement strand
GGTTTTGTTTGGGACGGTGTAACTTCATGGTGCGTCCACATCGTTTTGCCCATCTTCTTCCTTTCCTTACTTACTTCTTCGTTCCCTCCTCCGTCCGTTCGTCCTTCCCTAGTTTGGGCCTGTCGCCCTCCCTCGTCTCTGCCACGCTCTCTGGGGAAGTCAGCCGCCATGGTGTCAGGACGCTCCAGCAATCCTGTGGCCAGG
>NW_006447376.1:0-204 GCF_000325575.1 Pteropus alecto | reverse complement strand
GCTCAGCCATGACATTCCCATAGAGAATGTTTCCCAGGAGCCAAAGCCCAGGCCAGAGCTCATTTTCAGCCTGTTAACTCTACATAACACTGTGGATTACAGTACATGTGGGTTATGTACACGTGTAGTCAGGTGCATGCATGGGGGACAATTTCTTACCCAGAGATTCATGGAGGAGCCACAGCTCCACCATGTGGGAGGATG
>NW_006447375.1:0-204 GCF_000325575.1 Pteropus alecto | reverse complement strand
TCTCTGGGCTTTCCTTTCTTCATCTGCAAAATAAGAATGAGACAACTGATATTATAAGATGGTTACAGAGGTTTTATATATGCTGCGTGCATAGTACGGTCTCAGTTATTGATAAATCTACTCTGAAGCGTGGAGCATTGAGGAATATGCAAAATTACATTTCTAAGATCCACAGCAGCCTCATCCCATAAGGCACATGGCTAA
>NW_006447374.1:0-204 GCF_000325575.1 Pteropus alecto | reverse complement strand
ACCTTTGCCTTGTCATTGGCAAAAAGCAGTTAACACAGGAGATGGTAAAGGGGCTTCAAAGGGTTCATATGAGCCAGGGTAAAGGGACTAATAGTTAAAAGTTGAATAATGGGTTAAATGGATACAAGTTAGCCTATCACGAACGAATATCAAATTTTGTCTAATAAAGTCTCTAATTTAAAACAAAGAGATGCCCATAACCGA
>NW_006447373.1:0-204 GCF_000325575.1 Pteropus alecto | reverse complement strand
AAAGTAATTTTTAATTCACTGTGTTACCCACAAATGTCACTTTGATTTTACATCCCCATAACTACTTGGTAACTGCTAGTTTGTACTCTTTTATCCCTTCACTCTTCTCACCTCCACAACACTCTATCCATCTGGCAATGATCAAAATATATTCTCTATCAATGAGTCCGTGTCTGTTTTATTTTTACTTTAGATCCCATATGT
>NW_006447372.1:0-204 GCF_000325575.1 Pteropus alecto | reverse complement strand
AGGTGGGACTCCTGGGGAGCAGGTCCTGCAGCCCTTAAGGAGCTGTGGACGTCATGTCCCCCTGGCCGAGAAAGCACATGTCCTGCAAAGCTAATGCTCCGCCCCCATCTCCCCGCTAGGGTCAGGCTCATCAAGAATGTCATCCTGTTACTATGCTGCCACCCACCATCAGGACAAGCATTTATATCGGAAGGCATTGTCTTA
>NW_006447371.1:0-204 GCF_000325575.1 Pteropus alecto | reverse complement strand
AAATAGCCACGAGAATCGAGAATCATACTAACTTCCCTGGTTTTATAACCCAGAAGCTGGGTTCGAGTACAGCCGCCCTGCAGCCTGTTTAGGGTAAGGCGTCCTGGCGGAAGGTGAACTCAAAGCCGACTGTGGGCGGAGTGGCCCATTCGCTCTGCCCTGATCAGTGCAAAAGCAGTGCAGAAACCTTCCAAGTATCAGAGC
>NW_006447370.1:0-204 GCF_000325575.1 Pteropus alecto | reverse complement strand
GTTTGGTTAGAGGATTCTAACTTCTTTACAAGTCTACTCTCCATTGCGCCTGGAATTCTAAGGAATTTTGTTTATTGGGATCTGGGAGCATTTACAAAGATCATGGAAGTAGGAAAGTAGGGAGGGGAAGACAATATCCCTTCCTTCTCCTTGATTTGGTGGTAACTTGGACTGCCTTTTTTAGTGGTTTTTGTTTGTTTGTTT
>NW_006447369.1:0-204 GCF_000325575.1 Pteropus alecto | reverse complement strand
GCGTGCTCGGGACCATGCCCAGAGATGAATAAGCATGGTCTTCTTAACTAGTGAGAGGAATAAACCTGTAACTAAATAATTATCATCCACCCTTTAAGCACCAATCCTAAGTGCCACAAGGGCCTAGAGTAGGAACTGACAAACTGATGGCCGTGAGAATGAAGAAAGCTGGAAGGTGACATTGGAGCTGTATCCTCAAGAATG
>NW_006447368.1:0-204 GCF_000325575.1 Pteropus alecto | reverse complement strand
AAAAAGAAATTCCTTCTTCTAAAGATCCATTTTAATGTAAACTGAGAAAAAAAGTTACAAATTGAATTGATTTTATTTTTTCTTCTAATAAGACAAATACCTGTATCTTTTATTTATCCTCCAAAATATCTCTGTTAAATTGATTCTAATCTCAAAGGATATTTGATTCCACATTTTTGATGTCTTTGTATGAATCAAGAAAAG
>NW_006447367.1:0-204 GCF_000325575.1 Pteropus alecto | reverse complement strand
CGCTCAGTCCCCGCAGCCTTGTGGGGCAAAGTCCCCAGCGCTCTGCTGGGCCCGGCCCGCCTCCGCGCTGTGAGCACCCGCGGGGGCGGGGGATAGTGGCCCCTGGTGGCCACCCCGAGGCTTAGCGAACGGCAGCCAGGGACGCTGTCTCTGAGCCACTGGGATGGCCGGACACACACCTGGCTGCAGCTCCTTCTCCTCTGC
>NW_006447366.1:0-204 GCF_000325575.1 Pteropus alecto | reverse complement strand
ATCGCTGAAGGGAAACACATGAGTATTACTGGCGACGTCTCGAGGGAAGAGAGAGAGACGTGCAAAGACTCTCTCACGGTGCCCTTTCCAATCCTGAAAATCTTGGGGGCAGGGTCTTCTACGCTGTCAAACTCTGCCAGCAGTTGAGACTGGTAAGAAAGGGAGCATTGAATTAAGTAGCTAGAAGGTCATTTGAAGCCTGCT
>NW_006447365.1:0-204 GCF_000325575.1 Pteropus alecto | reverse complement strand
TTCCATAGCAGATGTTTGATAATTGTTTTTTAATTAAAAAAAATTATTTCACATCTATTTTTTCCTGTCCAATAATAGGCAGTATTCGAAGGAAGTTTTCTGACTTACTAAGTCTAATCACTTAGTTTTCTTCCTTCTCTATTCAAAGGAAAGGTACTTACTAAATTTGTTGGTGATGATCACATTTAAAACTTTTCTAGACTC
>NW_006447364.1:0-204 GCF_000325575.1 Pteropus alecto | reverse complement strand
GTACTATGTACGTCACTAAATAAAGAATCGTGTGAATCGATGAAGGAGCTTGAACGATGTAATGCAAAGCTCTCTTCCACAAAATTATACAAAAGGACAACAAAAAAAAAAAGTGAGGTGAGGGCCAAAAGCGGGGGCCAGGCCACCTGTATGGACAGGAAGCCTCTGGTGCCTTTGGCCTTGGAGGGCAAAGGAGAAGCAGCC
>NW_006447363.1:0-204 GCF_000325575.1 Pteropus alecto | reverse complement strand
GTCACATCGCTGGGCACGAATTTGGAAAGAACCGCGCAGAGAGAGTTCTTGCTGGTTGCCGCAGGCCAGCCCCAGGGCCCCACCGGGTGGGGCCACAACCAAACCCTCCCCTTCGAGAAAGGGATCCAGCAGACACTGCCTGGGACTGAAACTTCAAGCAGCAGCTATTGAACTATGTACCTAAGGGTGCGGAGATAAACGTCG
>NW_006447362.1:0-204 GCF_000325575.1 Pteropus alecto | reverse complement strand
GAAAACATTTAGGTAAGAGTTCATGGTGACTTCAATCAGGATATTAGTGGTAGAGGTAATTAATAAAAAGTGGTTGAATTCCGGTTCTATTTTGAAGATAGAGACAGTAGTATTTCCTGATTAAATCCATGTGGGGAGGAAGATAAAAGGGAGAAGTCAAAAATAACTGGTTTTTGTCCTGAGCAATTGGAGGGATGAATTTTT
>NW_006447361.1:0-204 GCF_000325575.1 Pteropus alecto | reverse complement strand
AATTAATTCTTCATTCCTTTCATTCCCTAGACAAGAATCTCTCTCTCTTAGCAGGAACGCTTAAGAAAAGATCTGAGCAGATGGCTGGTTTTGGGGTTCACACACACGTAATAGGACCTGAGGAGCGGAGGTGAGGATGGGGCTGCAGACTGACCTCGAGTGAATCTGATCTGCTGCTCATGGTCTGTGTGACTCAGGTTCTTC
>NW_006447360.1:0-204 GCF_000325575.1 Pteropus alecto | reverse complement strand
TTGTTGAAAGCTTTAAAAATTACCAACAATTCTGATATTTTTACAGAATTCCTGCTATATCATTTTTGTCTCCTGCTAGGCCATATGCATGTGGATAATATTTTTATATAATTACATGTATAGTAATGTGAAATGTGTACATGGTTTTTTTCAATATATATTATAAGCCTTTTTATATAACACACATAGTTCTTTGTGTATGTA
>NW_006447359.1:0-204 GCF_000325575.1 Pteropus alecto | reverse complement strand
TGTTTCAAGGGGAGAGATCTGGGGATGTCTCTCACGCCGCCATGTTTCTGACATGTCTCTCCTTCCTTTTTTAAGCTGAATAATATGCCACTGTATGTATATACCACCTTTTCTTCATCTATATATCTGTCGATGGACAGACAGGTTGCGTCCATCTCTTGGCTTTTGTGATAATCCTGCAATGAACATGGATGTGTACTCTTT
>NW_006447358.1:0-204 GCF_000325575.1 Pteropus alecto | reverse complement strand
TCGTCCACATTTTAAGGATTTTTGCAGTTACATCGCGGGACCCAGAAAACCCAGCATACACCCTCTACTGTGGGGTCGGTAACTAACAGCCTTAATCCCATCTGCACGTTTAATCCCCTTTGTCATCTAAGGTAGCACAGTCCCAGCTTCCGGGAACGAGGGTGGGATGTTTTTGTGCGAATGAGCCTCATTTTGCCTATAGTA
>NW_006447357.1:0-204 GCF_000325575.1 Pteropus alecto | reverse complement strand
GAATATGCTGATTGCGCAGACCCATGTCTGGTGCCCGCTGCAGGAGCGGAGTGGGGTAGGCCCCCCAGACCTCTGAGTGAGGGGCGCAGGGAAAAGCAGGAGCTGTTGCCACAGCGGGAACGGGGGGCTGGGCAGGGACAAGCGACATCCTCTCCAGTATCCACCTGCTTCGTAACTTAATGAGACAGTTTTACAGGAGGTGTA
>NW_006447356.1:0-204 GCF_000325575.1 Pteropus alecto | reverse complement strand
GATAAGGTTATACTAGGTTAGGGTGGGCCCTAAATGCAATGGTTAAGGGTCATTATATTAGGACAGAGAGATTTAGATATGCAGAGATACACAGACCTATAAGGAAAATAGCCATGTGAAGATGGAGGTAAAAGCTGGAGTGATGCAGTAGCAAGCCAGCAACACCAAGGATTGTTGGCAACCACAAGAAGCTAGGAGAAAGGC
>NW_006447355.1:0-204 GCF_000325575.1 Pteropus alecto | reverse complement strand
ATTTGGCACCTAGATTTGTAGATAAATATGGTTGCGAATTGTTATTCAATAAAATTCAGGTGTTCCAGGTCCCAAAGAGTCTTTTCTCTTGTTGGGAAGAGCCACTGAGTAAAGGGCACATCTTGGTTATTGGTTCTCATATCTGCAGAGAATGAAATATACACTCGGCTTTTTAAAAATTTCTCTTTGGCTTTATTTTCAATG
>NW_006447354.1:0-204 GCF_000325575.1 Pteropus alecto | reverse complement strand
ACCAATGATTCTGATAACCTGCAGAAGAAAACTTGTATGAGAAGTCAAAAAGCTTCAGCTCTCACTTGCAACCATTATCATTCAACCATACTGAGCACTGAAATAATTTCAGTGCTTTGGATGGCAGTTTGACCAGAATGTTCGGAGATTCTATAATACATGTCAGAAATGCAGAAGCAAACAATCTTGTTGACCTATCAGAGC
>NW_006447353.1:0-204 GCF_000325575.1 Pteropus alecto | reverse complement strand
GGGACACTTACCAGAAGGCTCATCCAGGAAAAAAAGAGAGACTTGAGTGAATTTAATTGCTTTACATAAAATGCAATTAGTGGGCCAGGCTTTTAAGAATGTATCTAAGTGGTCAGTCTTTTGCCAATAATTCTATAATTTCCAAGTAGGTAACTATGTACTCGTGTGATAGATAGCTTAGATTAAGAGGAGAATCACATAAAT
>NW_006447352.1:0-204 GCF_000325575.1 Pteropus alecto | reverse complement strand
ACAGTCCGCTGCTGCTGACAGCTGAGCATCATGAGAACTGAAGTGTGAGTGTGGCTTTGGGAATTGAATATTAGAAGAGCTCTGGGAAAGTCATATTGTAATTAATTGCCTACCACGTTCTAGGCACTCTTCTAAATTCTTTACATATCGTATTAATTTGCTAGGTTTACTATAACGAAGTACCACACACTGAATGGCTTAAAC
>NW_006447351.1:0-204 GCF_000325575.1 Pteropus alecto | reverse complement strand
GGACCCCTTACCTAGAGAGGAACGAAAGCAATTACATCTAACTTTTCAGAAATTATGCAAGCAAGAAATGAGTGCAGTAAAATATTTTTAGTGCTGAGAGGAAAAAAATCCCCAGCAGCCTAGAATTCTGTATCCTGAAGAATTATTCTTCATAAATAAAAGAGAAATCAAGATTTTCTCAGACCAACAAAAATTAAAGGAATT
>NW_006447350.1:0-204 GCF_000325575.1 Pteropus alecto | reverse complement strand
TTTGTTTGTTAATTTCATGGCAGACTTGACAGAATACTTTTAAAAGTAGAAGCTTCAGAAGCCCAAATTATTAATAACTCACAACTCAAAGACCCCTGTTCAATCACAATTTTCCCGCCAACGATAAACTGGTCTATTCAAGGTAACTGGTTGGAGGGGAAAAATACTTTCTTGCAAGTGTCAGTAGTTTCTGTGAGTTGTTCT
>NW_006447349.1:0-204 GCF_000325575.1 Pteropus alecto | reverse complement strand
AGCACAATGGTTAGACATTTATATAATTTATAAAGAGATCCCCCAATTACTCTAATACCCATCTGGCAATATACATAGTTATAGCAATATTATTGACTATATTCATGCTATACTCCACATCTCCATGACTGTTTTGCAACTACTAATTTGTACTTCCTAATCCTTTCAACTTTTTCACCCAGCTCCCCAACTCCTCTCCCATCT
>NW_006447348.1:0-204 GCF_000325575.1 Pteropus alecto | reverse complement strand
CCATCTCCTTTTGCTCTCCCTGCCTCTAAAGCTGGATTTCATCAGGGTTCTGAGGCTTCATTTGCTCTCACTCTGCACACCTACTGCTGAGCGTACCACCTCCCGCTGTCACCATGCTGCCCTGTCCAGCTTGGCTCTATCATCTGACCCGCAAGTGGAGCTGCCTTCATGGGCATCTTTATCTGAATGATCCACAGGTACTTC
>NW_006447347.1:0-204 GCF_000325575.1 Pteropus alecto | reverse complement strand
CAGGGGAAGTGCATCTTCGGTTTTACTTGGGTCACTGAGATGCTCGCCAAGGTTCCCTCTGAAGCGCCTGGAGAGCCGCCTGGCAGTCCTGGTACTATGGTCACGAGTCTGGATGTTCCGTTCTTTTGGATTTGGTCCGTTTGTCTGTCTGAGTCCTGACTGCGTGCTGTCTGCATGACATAGCTTTACGATACATCTTAACAT
>NW_006447346.1:0-204 GCF_000325575.1 Pteropus alecto | reverse complement strand
CCGATTTACTCATGATAAAGTTAATGGGAAAAGAGTGGTCAGAAAAGGGATGCAATTCAACTTTCAGCTCACGGTCAAGGCAACCACAGAGCGGCTATAGATATGAGAGTTTGGCAAAAATCAATGAAAGCCTTCCGTAGGAATCAGTTGTTTATACAGAGTCTAAAATATACAATAAGATATTCTGTATTTTATTACTATTCA
>NW_006447345.1:0-204 GCF_000325575.1 Pteropus alecto | reverse complement strand
TGCGTATTAGAGGTTCTTCCAGGATAGTTTTTATGTAACGCGCAGTACGGCGGCAAGCCCAAAGGGCCACTTCGTGCTTTTCATTATGACGCCTACACAAATGTCGGTACGGATGGCAGCTCTGGACTTGATTAAGTTAATTTCGCAAACGCCCTGATGCATCTACTGCACAGTAGCCGGCACATTCGAGGCTGTGGCATGTAT
>NW_006447344.1:0-204 GCF_000325575.1 Pteropus alecto | reverse complement strand
TGTGCCATTTTACACTCTAACCAGCAATGCATGGACACCAGTCACTCTTGTCCTTGCCCATATTTGATATCCTTAATATTGTTTTTAATTTTAGCATTCTGTGGTTGCGCAAAGATATCTCTTTGAGGATTTAATTTTAATTTCCCTGATTAATAGTAGGGTTATTTTTTTGTCATCATTACTTTGTGATGCATATTTCAGGTC
>NW_006447343.1:0-204 GCF_000325575.1 Pteropus alecto | reverse complement strand
TGAGAGGAGGCAGCTGACACCTGCTGGGGGCCTTTCTGTGCCGGGCACAGTTCTGATGCTTTATACTTGTTGACGCATTTAAGCCTGACGGATGAAGGTGGTTCTACCCATTTCACAGATGAGGACGCAAACGGGGGCTTCGAGAAGCTAACTAACCCTCCCAGAGCCGGACAGCCAGTCAGAGGCAGAGGAGCCAGAAGTTAA
>NW_006447342.1:0-204 GCF_000325575.1 Pteropus alecto | reverse complement strand
AAATAAAAGTGTTTGGCAGATAGGTATGTACATAACCAATGGGGGAATGAAAGTCCAACCCAGAAACCTCTCTTAAGATCTCCCTGACACCTCCATTTTACAGTTAAAGATTACCATTACATCGTGATATACAAGGAAGTAAAAATCACAAAACTAAGCTCTAGTTTAGTCCAGCCACAAGCACCTGCACAGTTAGTACATATA
>NW_006447341.1:0-204 GCF_000325575.1 Pteropus alecto | reverse complement strand
TGGAATGCTCTTCCCCATCCACCCGCATACCTCCTCGGTCACTCCCTCACTTGCTTCAGGTTGCTACTGAAATGTCACTATCTCAGTGAGGCCTCTCTGACCACCTTGCACTGCCCCTGTCTCTTTTCTTGTCCCCTTTCCCTGCTCTGTTATTCTCCACAGAGTTCACCCCCATCTAACATACCGTTTATTTACATTTATTTT
>NW_006447340.1:0-204 GCF_000325575.1 Pteropus alecto | reverse complement strand
AGATGGCATGCTGTATGTGTGGAATACTTATTCTAAGTATGTAAATCTACTCATGAAGAGATACGTAAAAGTCACAATCAGGCAATAATACCAACTGAGTCTCAGTATTCAGTGATGTTTTTTTCTCCTCTGATATGTAGCTTCTTCCTCGCTTGTAGGGTTTGTTCATCCACGATCTGAGTTGTGGCATTTTATTAGTTATGA
>NW_006447339.1:0-204 GCF_000325575.1 Pteropus alecto | reverse complement strand
CCCTTTGTTTATTCCAAGACCGCCGGTAGGGGACACAGTGTGCCCCCACGCGGGAGACGGCGCCCCACGCGGGAGGGGGACAGCGCCCCCACGCGGGAGGGGGGACAGTGCCCCACGCGGGAGATAGCGCCCCACACGGGAGGGGGACAGCGCCCCCACGTGGGAGACGGCGCCCCCACGCGGCCCTCCTGTTCCCGGTCGGCT
>NW_006447338.1:0-204 GCF_000325575.1 Pteropus alecto | reverse complement strand
ACGGGCCCGGGATAACGGGCCTCGGGGAAGGACGACGGAGGACGTGACCGCTACCTGCATCCCTCTCGGCCTGTACGCGGCCCGCGTGACAAGCCCGCCCGAGTCCAGCTACAGACGCCAGCGCTCACTCACGCAGCTCAGCCTCTCCCCACGCACAGCGGACTCTGCATCCACACGGCGGGCTCCCGTCCCGCCTCCCACCGC
>NW_006447337.1:0-204 GCF_000325575.1 Pteropus alecto | reverse complement strand
TCCTCGGTCCTTGAGCATCGTCAGCGGATGGACGGCGAAGCGGAACGGGGACCAGCCTCGCCGAGGAATACTACGCAGCCATGAAAAGGAGGGGCCTCCGACACCCGGCGGGACGTGGACGGACCTCGGCCCCACGGTGCTCGGTGAGCGATGCAGACACGGAAGGTCACACGGTGTGTGGCTCCGCTTACGTGAAATGCCCAG
>NW_006447336.1:0-204 GCF_000325575.1 Pteropus alecto | reverse complement strand
CTCATATTAGTATATTATCCATATTTTATATATATCGATCAAACAGGGGTCTATAAAATAATTTTATTTACCTTTTGCATTCTTCTGAGAATTACGAATGTACAGTACAATTATTTAGGATCTAATAAGGGGAGTTAAGAAAAACTTTATTTTGCTTAATGAGTCAAACACTTTTTAAAATGCCAAGAAACTACAAAATCTGAC
>NW_006447335.1:0-204 GCF_000325575.1 Pteropus alecto | reverse complement strand
GCCATTCCCTCCACTTGCCTTCGCAGTGGTCTCTCAACTGGGTGAGAGGCAGCGAGCTGCCTTTTCCCTGACTTTCTAGCCCAAGCACAGCGGGGCTGCGCTCAGCATAGCTCCCTGAGAAGTAAGTAATACAGAGGGAAAAGCGAACACACTACTTTCCAGAGGCACATGTGCTTGTCTGAAATGTTTCACTCAATGTCCCAG
>NW_006447334.1:0-204 GCF_000325575.1 Pteropus alecto | reverse complement strand
GAAGATTTTGGGTGGAGGAGTTTAAATGGGGAAGAAGTCTTAACGTAATGCTAACTCGGCAGTGGCCTGAGAAGTTCAGAGCCCTTTTCAAAATTTCTGCCATTTTTCGAGATTCGTGTTTCCATGGTTCTTGCTTCCATAGTGTGTGGCCCCATACCACTCCAGACGTGAAACTCAGCTTCCTGCTTGGGTCCCATTTAAAAA
>NW_006447333.1:0-204 GCF_000325575.1 Pteropus alecto | reverse complement strand
TTTATATTCATATTGACATTTAAATTTATTTCTGCGCATATGTCTCTGTCAAAGGAATCCATTCCATAATACATACTTTAAAGAGTATGAATTAATTAGAAAGAACAAATGAACCAATAAAAAAATGTACAAAAGGCTTTAGAAAAACTCTAAAAGGACTATCTAAATTGCTCAGAGGCACATGAAAAGGTCTCCGACAACACC
>NW_006447332.1:0-204 GCF_000325575.1 Pteropus alecto | reverse complement strand
TTTTAAGACTTGGCAGTTGGGTGCAGAAAACTACTCATGACTACAGCCACCCAAGATAAGCCTCACAAGTAAGTTCCCCTGCTCATTAAACTGGTCACTTACCAACCTGCAGTAGTTTTCTCTTTTTTCTTCCTTTCTCTCCCTGCCCTCTGTGTGGGGACCAGTTTCAGATTACACCCAGGAAGCTCCCAGGGAGGGTAACAA
>NW_006447331.1:0-204 GCF_000325575.1 Pteropus alecto | reverse complement strand
CACGGAGGGATGGCTTTGTGCTGGGCCCTCCCCTTTGCCCTCCAGGGACAGGCCTCCAGTTTGGTTGGACTTGGGGCCCCAAGGAGAACCTCCTGACACCTCAGTAGTCAGGCTTTCAGAAATTCCCCGCAAAAGACACCAGTGGACTTTCCTTCCTGGGGATTAAAATGTCGTCGGTCATCTGCTTTAATTCCTTTAACTCCG
>NW_006447330.1:0-204 GCF_000325575.1 Pteropus alecto | reverse complement strand
TCAGCACAAGTGGCAACCATCTGTAAATCACTTTGTAGCTTAGACCAAGGGCCCTGGGCTAGGCACAGGCAACACCTGATCTTGGCCTGCACCTTGGCCCCTTCCAAAAGACCGCGGAACCAATACAGCTGATGGCCAGCTTCAGAACACAACAGAGCACCACTCAACCATGTCCACAACTGACATAGCCAGAGAGAAGACTCA
>NW_006447329.1:0-204 GCF_000325575.1 Pteropus alecto | reverse complement strand
TATATATATAAAATGTATGCTCTGCTTATGCATTTTTGATGACTTGGAGCAATGCCTAATTTTCACACAAAATAAGGCCTTTGAGTATCTAAAAGGCTATATATATAGCCTTTTAGATACTCAAAGGCCTTATTTTGTGTGAAAATTAGGCATTGCTCCAAGTCATCAAAAATGCATAAGCAGAGCATACATTTTATATATATA
>NW_006447328.1:0-204 GCF_000325575.1 Pteropus alecto | reverse complement strand
AAGTAGGCAGAAATAAATTTGAAAATTAAAAGTGAGTGGTATTTAAAACATGGAGACAAATGACATTACCTAATGTAGATAGATTGTAAAGAGAAAAGATGGGCCCAGGAATCCTTCCTTCTCTAGAGAGGTAGCAGAGGAGACAGAGCCTAAAATGCGGCTGAGAGACAGCTGTCAGTCTAACTCGAAGAGAAAGCAGGGGGC
>NW_006447327.1:0-204 GCF_000325575.1 Pteropus alecto | reverse complement strand
TTCTGGATCCACCTTATCATCATTTCTCGGTCTGGCTTTCCTGGGTTTCGCAGTCCTTGGGGGATCCTGATTTTTTGGGCGACCCAGCCACCCAGGCCCCGGGCAGCTTTTTGTGCTACTTTTCCGGGCCAAGCGTGGAATTCCATGATCCCTCCACGTCCCGACTTTTGGAGAGTAGCTCGGTCTCAGCTCCCTGCGATCTCT
>NW_006447326.1:0-204 GCF_000325575.1 Pteropus alecto | reverse complement strand
TATTATCGTGTACCTCTATGTCTTTTTAAAAACTAATTCTTCATGATTTCAATGTTTTGCTTTACAGTGTGGTTAACATATCTTAGGAGCTAGTGGGACTAACTTTGCTGGTCAAACTACAATGTATTTTAGCTAATAACCAAAAACCTTCTGATTGCAACGAGCAGATTGTCTGGTCCTCACTAGGAATTTAGTACATTTTAA
>NW_006447325.1:0-204 GCF_000325575.1 Pteropus alecto | reverse complement strand
AACAGTTATTCTTGTCATTAAAACTTCTTGCAAACGTAGCATATAATGGCTGCATGATGTTTCAGCATATGTTTCTATGATAATTGAATTAATCCCTTCTCTATTCTCAGGCATGTAGATTGTTATTAAATTTTTAGTTCTCACAAATAATGCTGCAGAAGTATTTCTATACAAAAATATTTTTCTGTATTTTACATTATTTTC
>NW_006447324.1:0-204 GCF_000325575.1 Pteropus alecto | reverse complement strand
ATGTTGGTTTTAATTCAAAAAAGAAAAAATTATGATGCCAATGCCTTGGGTTGACAGCATTTTGCAGGGAGGGGTAAGAAAAAGAAAAAGGCTCCGTGAACATCCCTTGGATCTGGTGACCTGGTCCCAGTTGCACTCTGGGAAGGCAGAGCTGTCAGAAGAAAACCAATGACAGCAGTTAAAAGCCAGCCTAGACAGCTCTGT
>NW_006447323.1:0-204 GCF_000325575.1 Pteropus alecto | reverse complement strand
CAGACATACAAAGAACTAAGAGAACTTATCTTCTGCAGAGATAGGCCCTCCCCTGGGTGGTGGTCAAGGCATTATAGACTAGAGAACAGAGGTCTTAGAGAAGTAGACTCAACTTGAAATCTCAGCTCTAACACTTGCCACATATGACAAGTTCCTTACCTCTCTGCACCTTCGTTTCTTTAACACGTGATATGTGATATGGTG
>NW_006447322.1:0-204 GCF_000325575.1 Pteropus alecto | reverse complement strand
GAGGAAGCATCTTCTCTCGTCTCTGGATGAAACAGTACGAAGGTAACCTTTGCCTCGGATTCCACCTTCGACGCACACCTCTGGCCAGGCCCTGCCCGCCCCCCAACCAGAAACAACCGTAACCTCCGTGCCAACGGCGGGCCTTCACCTCCTGGCCTGGGACAGTGCAAGTCGCTACCTTGCACTGGACTATTTACTAGTTCT
>NW_006447321.1:0-204 GCF_000325575.1 Pteropus alecto | reverse complement strand
TAGGTAATTAAAAGGCCCGTATACATTTATAGATATTTTATTGAGCCAGTAGCTTGACGTCCGGTGAGCCTCGGTGCCTGGGCCGAGGGACCTGGGACCTGGGCTTCTGTTCCTCTGCGACGCCATTTGCATCACCCTCTCTGCTTTCGTTCTCTGGTTGGTACTTAATTTCCTCCAGTTCTGCTTTAGCTTGTTGCCCACCTA
>NW_006447320.1:0-204 GCF_000325575.1 Pteropus alecto | reverse complement strand
ATAGTAACCACAAAGGATTAGCACAAGGTATTTTTGGGGGTGATGGAACAATTCCATTTTCTAACTGCGGTAGCAATTACAAGAGTCTATACATCAATCATGTTAAAGTTTATAGAATTGTACACTCAAAATGTTGTTTATACTATATTAAACAATAAAATAAAATAAATATAATCCACCAATCAGCAAACTGTATGAGGATAG
>NW_006447319.1:0-204 GCF_000325575.1 Pteropus alecto | reverse complement strand
GCTGTCTCGTATGTAAAAATCAAAAAGATGTACACAGCCTGTTTCAGCCTTTATTCCCATTTACTTCCTGAGAACACAGAGAGTTTAGAGAGATCGCGTGAAGAAATAAGTTCACGATCTCTCCTGGCTGTGAATGACACTGGACGTGAGTTCAGCTAAGGACCGGGTGTTAACGTCCGTCCCTTAAATCATCCGCTCTTTCAC
>NW_006447318.1:0-204 GCF_000325575.1 Pteropus alecto | reverse complement strand
GGAGGTATGGGGTGTGTTCGTCCAAGAACAAGCACTTCCTGCTTGTGGGGGCCCAGGCTATTAACTCACTCTGCACATTAAAGGCATTAAGCACCCATGGGGTCTCGAAGGTGGTCCCCCGGCCTCCTGCAGCCAGCTAGCCCTGGGCAGGGGCTGCGAACGCTGAGGTTTATTGTGAGCACAACAGGTTCCTGCCTGGTCAGA
>NW_006447317.1:0-204 GCF_000325575.1 Pteropus alecto | reverse complement strand
ATGGACGTCTATATCCTGAAAGGGTGACCATTTTCCCCTTGACTATTGAAAGAGGGAAGTATATGGACTATACTGAATGGGACATCGAATTTAAAAAATGCTCAACATGACGTTCAATGAAAAATAATACTCATCCCTGGTTGAAAAAAATCACTAGAAGAGCATTAAATTTTTTTTTAATTAAAGCTTTTATTTTGACATAAT
>NW_006447316.1:0-204 GCF_000325575.1 Pteropus alecto | reverse complement strand
AGGGTTAGGTTAAGTTAACGAATAGATTACGGTTAGAGTTAGGGATAGGTTAAGTGTTTAAATTTAGGATTACTGTTAGGGTTAGGATTTGGGTTAGGGTTTGTTTAGGGTAAGGTTTAGGGTAAAGGGTTAGTGTTACGGTTATTGTTAGTGTAAAACTAGGGTTTAAGGTTAGGGTTATCATTATGGTAAGGGGTTAGGTTA
>NW_006447315.1:0-204 GCF_000325575.1 Pteropus alecto | reverse complement strand
TGAAACCAAAAGTAACATGTATTAGTTTAAAAGGAAAACTATTCATTATCTAACCAAGAGAGCCTAGTTTGAGGGTATCAGTTTTTGATGAAAAAGAAATAAATATACACCCAAGCATACATGTACATACATACCAATTTTCTCTTCGAAAACATTGTTTTAGGTTTGCTTCATTATATTTAACTGGGCTCAGGCTAAACTAAT
>NW_006447314.1:0-204 GCF_000325575.1 Pteropus alecto | reverse complement strand
AAATTAAATCTCCTAAGCATATACATGTAAACATTAATAAAAATTTAACATGGGCTAACATGGGTAGGTAGACAATCCCCCTGCCCACATCCATTCTTGGATTTTTAGCAGAAAGATAGGAAAGGAGTATAAATGTGTTACTATTAAAAAAAAAAAAAAAGAAGAAAGAAACAACAACAATACTCTGTCATCAGTGTTTTACCA
>NW_006447313.1:0-204 GCF_000325575.1 Pteropus alecto | reverse complement strand
TTCCCGTCCCGATCTTGGATGTTCTGATTCTGTCACGTGCAAACCCTGAAAGACAGTGAAGCTGGTCCGAACGAGTTCTCCCTACTCCCAGTCTCAGGAGAGAGCCCTTCGCCTCACCCCGAGACTTCGCCTCCCCCTACCTCCGGCTGAAGGAGCAGGGCGCACCCCGAGTGCAGGGCCCGCGGCCAGCGGGAGGTCCAGGTC
>NW_006447312.1:0-204 GCF_000325575.1 Pteropus alecto | reverse complement strand
AAAAAAAAAAAAAAAAAAATCCTGATTAAAAGAAAATATGGCCTGAATAAATAAATATTATTTAGTCTTCAGAAAGAAGGAAATACTATCATTTGTCACTACTTTGATGAACCCTGAAGGTGTAAGTAGTATATAATATCACTTATATGTAAAATTTTTTTTTGGATAAAGAAAAGGAAAAAAATGCACATGCCTAGCAACAGA
>NW_006447311.1:0-204 GCF_000325575.1 Pteropus alecto | reverse complement strand
TCATTATTTTATTATTTTTTCTTAGCTAAAGACAACGTGATACGTACAACATGTTCTTCATTGGCCCATTCTAAGCGGCCACCGTGGCTCTTCCAACGTGGGCAAGTCTGAGGCGCCACCTTACGAGGCTGTGGGAAGGGATGAATATCAATCACAGAGATGGGGAGGTAAAGAGTCAGGACTGGAGGAGGAGTGAGTAGGCTG
>NW_006447310.1:0-204 GCF_000325575.1 Pteropus alecto | reverse complement strand
GCACTCCTGAAATGCACAACGCTGTGCCGGGCACACACATGCATATGACTAGATACGGCACGAAGTGAATAGCGGCACGTCGGGGGAGGGCCATGGAAGGGGCAACGCTGATCCTCAGAGATGCGTCTTAGCAACGTTGATCCTCAGAGATGCGTCTTGCAGCGTTGATCCTCAGAGATGCGTCTTGCAGTGAGAACATTTGGC
>NW_006447309.1:0-204 GCF_000325575.1 Pteropus alecto | reverse complement strand
ACACCAGAACTACATCGAGGAACTTAATGGCTAGGGCTGGTGAGGGACTTTACCGTAAGCTTGAAGGTCTAAGTTCTACTGGAAGCTAAACAATTTCGGTGATTGTTATACTAGCAGTTATAGAACCAGTAGCAACTGTTACCTGTCCCAACACCTTTGAAGTATAGTTAGAACTCAACTACATGATAAAGATAGCACTGCAAA
>NW_006447308.1:0-204 GCF_000325575.1 Pteropus alecto | reverse complement strand
TCCAATGTAGACTCCTTTGCTGCTTACCTCCCTCACGAGAACCTTTATGTTTATTTGCACAATGATGAATTCTCTGTCCCTGTAAAGTCGATTTCCTTACAAACTGCTTTCCTCCAAAGCAACATGTCTATGTTCTAAATTGGAAGTTCTATATTTAAGTTGCTGAATTTTAGAAGCGTGGGTTTTCCTATTTCCTCACTCTAC
>NW_006447307.1:0-204 GCF_000325575.1 Pteropus alecto | reverse complement strand
TAGCCCTTGAATATGAAAATGGTCGCTTCTCTCAAATCCTTAGTCTGCCTTATTTCACTTTTATTAAGATGGGCATTGTGCCCCCGAGGCGAGCCAGCCCAGCTTTTCTGCCCTTGTGCCCATCTTGTCTGGTCCAGGGTATGGGGAAATTAATTTTCTGCCTTTCTGTCTATACCTTGTGGCTTCCGGTTGCAGCTTCCCCTC
>NW_006447306.1:0-204 GCF_000325575.1 Pteropus alecto | reverse complement strand
TACTTGCAGTCCCTGAATAAGTCCCTGAATAAGTCTATACGTAACTCCTGGGCATAACCGAGGGTCTGACCACGAGGAAGTACATTCAAAGCATTCTGGGTTGTACATGGGATACAGCAGGTACTCCATAAATGGTAGCTCCTGTTACTATTGTTTTTCCATACAGAGCAAGAATCCGAGTCCATTCCAGGGGTTCCCAACCCC
>NW_006447305.1:0-204 GCF_000325575.1 Pteropus alecto | reverse complement strand
TTTACTTCTGGACTCTTGATTCTGTTCCACAGGTCTGTGTGACTTTTTTGTTGCCAATACCATGCCTTTTTGATTATTGTCAATTTGTAGTATAATTGTCACTTTGAAGTCAGGCAGAGTGATGCCCCCAGCCTTGTCCTTTTTTCTCTGAATGGCTTTGGCAACTCGTGGTCTTTTGTGCTTTCATACAAATCTGATGATGTT
>NW_006447304.1:0-204 GCF_000325575.1 Pteropus alecto | reverse complement strand
ACATTGAAAAGAAAAATGTTAGTTGTCACCACTCCTTGAGGTGAGACTTCACGGGGCTGGGCTTTATCTGCAGAGTGCTGTTGGTGTCACAGAGAGCCACCAGATATGGGGGCAGAGGTAAGATGGCTCTGGTGGCAGAGCCTGGTAGGGGTTCCTGAGGAGCCTCCTCGGAGAGCTAGGCGAGATGACCTGGCTGGTTACCAT
>NW_006447303.1:0-204 GCF_000325575.1 Pteropus alecto | reverse complement strand
AGCCCCTGCGAGCCGCCCTGAGTAAGTCGGGGAAAAATAATTCGATGCTCATTTATCAGATACGGGGAACACGGCAGTTACGCCGCGCCTTTAAAGCTTCAGCGTGTCTGAATGACAGTTTTCAGTCTCTCCGGAAATAAAACACGCGCCCGGCCCTCGGCGGCACATTCTCTCCGATGGTCCCCTCGCCATTCCTCCTGAGTT
>NW_006447302.1:0-204 GCF_000325575.1 Pteropus alecto | reverse complement strand
CATAACTTAAAGAGTTAGGGACTAGATAGAAAACATCTGGTGGACCTAAAAGCTTTTAAAGTATCATGAAGATATCATGTTATAAATCTTCACAATTTTAGAAAAAATTCGTTGTAATGGTTATAGGGGGGAAATCCTGGAATAATTGTTTTTCATGCTCGATAAAAACTAATTGGTATTAGTTATTTTAAAAGTAATATTCTG
>NW_006447301.1:0-204 GCF_000325575.1 Pteropus alecto | reverse complement strand
CAAAGGACTCTGCGGCGGGCCTGAGCACACCTGCGGGCCTGAACACACCTGCGGGCCTGAACACACCTGCGGGCCCGAGTGCACCTGTGGGCCTGAGCACACCTGCGGGCCCGAGTGCACCTGCAGGCCTGAGCACACCTGCGGGCCTGAGCACACCTATGGGCCTGAACACACCTGCGGGCCTGAGCACACCTGCGGGCCTGA
>NW_006447300.1:0-204 GCF_000325575.1 Pteropus alecto | reverse complement strand
GTATATCAATGCAGTTCTGGCATTTCAATTTATTTTGTGTAGGCCACCTACACTTCATGTTTTAGCCAGCCAACCAAACCATTAGAGCTCTTTTTGCCCTCCCTAAGCAGCAACATTAAATCCAGATCTCTGCTTAGTGGGCCCATATCAATAAATTCTGCCTGATACGATTAATTTTAAGGTCCTTTCACCACCATGCCACAC
>NW_006447299.1:0-204 GCF_000325575.1 Pteropus alecto | reverse complement strand
TGAATCTTCCTAAGTCCCCCTTTCTTCGTTTTATATCCCTGTCTTCTCTTTTCTCACTCTCTACTGTCTCTTTCATTTTACTCCTGTCTTTCTACCCTTCCAGAGTCCCTTTCTCCTCCCTATCCTCTCTCCCTCCATCTTTCCTCCCATTTGTCACACACCCGTTTCATGCCCCATCTCTTATAGTTTCCCATTCTTCTGTGG
>NW_006447298.1:0-204 GCF_000325575.1 Pteropus alecto | reverse complement strand
CACCTGAAGACTTTGTTTGTTGGAAAAGATATAAAGTAAAAGACATTCTCCAACCTCATTGGAAGGGACCTTATCAGGCACTTAACTGTGAATGGACATCTACTCCTGTCTACAGACATCAAAGACTCGTTGGGGACAAGAAGCCACTGACAGCAGAGGTAGACAGCTGTCTCAAGACATCGACAAAGCCTGTATACCTGTGGA
>NW_006447297.1:0-204 GCF_000325575.1 Pteropus alecto | reverse complement strand
GTGAGGCAAATCTCCCTCTTACAGGGCAGGGCGAACATAGAGCAGTTCAAGCACAGGCATAACGATTCTGATATGTGAAGTGACCATTTTGAAGTGGTTTTAATTTTGTGGCAGCCTAAAGAAGTCCCAAAGAGGCAGGCAGTGTCCTCATGAGCCCATAGAGGTGGGGAAGGTGCACACCGCAGCAGCCCTGACACTAACTCT
>NW_006447296.1:0-204 GCF_000325575.1 Pteropus alecto | reverse complement strand
TAGCCAGATTGACCCCACACTGTGCTTAGAAGTTGCGAACCACTGATCCCTATCCCTTTATTTTTCCATAGTTAAGTTACCTACAAACAAAAATCAGTCTGGAGCTTATTAACATACTAGAGATTTTGATAGATCTGAGGGTCATGTATAATTTTACAAACACATCACCGATTTTGATGCAGAAAGTCTAAAGATCCCACATTA
>NW_006447295.1:0-204 GCF_000325575.1 Pteropus alecto | reverse complement strand
GTTGTTCATTGTGAAACTTGTTTATGCGAAATTGGGTGTCATTCTTGTTGGATAGCTGGAAAACCATCCTATGCTGCCTTGAGAGGGCAACTATTATGAATATAGCATGCTATGTGTCAGCTTATTTTTTAATATAATTTTTCTTCCTTTTTGGAGAGGGTGATTTGTCTATCTTCTGTTTCAACTTAGGATGATTAAGGACCA
>NW_006447294.1:0-204 GCF_000325575.1 Pteropus alecto | reverse complement strand
GAGTTTTAAGAGTTTTTGAACTATTATGTTGACTACACTGGGCTATATAGCCTGCATTTCTATAGTATGATACAATAAGACCTTTGATTAAATGGGTATTTGCTCAATAGCCCCACTTCCAGAACCGGATTGTGCAGGTTCCTTAATTTGAATGTACTTTGATGGAGTTTTGATTCTTATCTTATATTAGAAAGATGCACAGTG
>NW_006447293.1:0-204 GCF_000325575.1 Pteropus alecto | reverse complement strand
AAGCAGAACAGCAATTACCCTGAAAAGGGGAAACCCAACTCCTGGCCACCCAAACCTCACTAGCACTACAGCTAGACCTTGCTCTTCTCCTGTTGAATATAAATCGTTTCACAGAAAGCCAACTTCAGACAAGATCACTCTCTGTCATGAAATAAGATAAAACAAGACTAGTGTGATCATTACTAAACACAGACCCAAAAAGGA
>NW_006447292.1:0-204 GCF_000325575.1 Pteropus alecto | reverse complement strand
TTGGAGGTGGGAGGAGTTGGGAGTAGGGAAAAAAATGTAGGCTGTGCAAGATGGGAATTGCTATTTAAACATCCTAGAGTCGTGTTTCCTCCATTAAATTTTTTGTAAACATCTACCCAAGAGAAAAGAGTTAGAATAAATTGTGATGGGACCAGAAAGTATTACCAAAGGTTGGTTCTGGCAGCCACAAAGCTGTTGCATTCT
>NW_006447291.1:0-204 GCF_000325575.1 Pteropus alecto | reverse complement strand
ATTATACATCTCCAAAGACTGGCTGTGCGTTTTCCCGTCTCCCGCTTTGCACGGGGCGTGGCCTTGCATCAGACGCACGGAGGGGCTCAGCGTACACTTGCTTCTTCAAAGAGCTGTAGGTGTCCCAGCTGGTTACGCTGAATGGAAGTCTCCGATCTTCAAGAGAAAGGAAAAACAGTCAGTCGATTGTGATTAATAAAATAC
>NW_006447290.1:0-204 GCF_000325575.1 Pteropus alecto | reverse complement strand
GAGTGACGTCAGAAGGGTGAAGGGTCCTGGAGGCCGTCTCGCTGGGATGGCATTACCCAAGAAAACAGGTTTGAAATTTCCAGGGTCGCTGACAACATCTCACTGGAGTTTAGAGTATGTTACAGTGTAAGATACACACACACATATATTTGTTGTTGGTTGTTTGTTTTTGTTGTTTAAAAAACATTTTCTTGGTGTGTTTTG
>NW_006447289.1:0-204 GCF_000325575.1 Pteropus alecto | reverse complement strand
GGTGGCTCTGCTGGGGCAAAAAAGGAAAACAAGAGGGTTGCACTTGAGTTGGTAGGTGGTCCCAGGAGGAGATCTGAGCGTGCACAGACAGGACTGCCCACTGTAACTGTGGCTGAAATCAGACATGGCCCAAGGGAATGGCCGCAGGCACCAGCAGTATCTCCAAGTGTATCACCCTTCATACATTTTACAAACAATGTTGAG
>NW_006447288.1:0-204 GCF_000325575.1 Pteropus alecto | reverse complement strand
AGCACCGGGCCAAGCCGAATGGGGTAGGGGAAAGGCGTCTGCCGCGTGTCTGGAGTGGCGGAAGGAGTTGGGGGCACGGTGAGGAACGCAGCACTTGGGGGAAGCAGGGGGGAAGGTGGCTGAGTTTCAGCACCTGCTAAGTGCTCCACCTCCTTTCCCCATCAACCCTCAAGATAAATGTTATGATCCCAATTGCACAAAGGA
>NW_006447287.1:0-204 GCF_000325575.1 Pteropus alecto | reverse complement strand
GTTTCTGCTCTTGAAGACTCAGTCTCATTTGTCAAGTACAAAAATACAGAGACTTCCAATCTATATCTCATGTAATATGTTATGTTTTTATTTTAATGCATATATTCTATCTTTTTCAAAACAACACTGATGCAGGCCATCTTAAAATAGAATTAAAGAAATTCATCTTGATTTTTATATTGTCCTGAAATGTTGTATTGTAAA
>NW_006447286.1:0-204 GCF_000325575.1 Pteropus alecto | reverse complement strand
TCCCTCCCATCAACTGCAGCTGAAGCACAGCAGAATGAGCCCAGACATAGAGTCAAGAGACCAGGAATCAGATCCGGCTCTGACACTTAACAAGTGCATGATTCTAGACAAAGTCAGTCACCTGGCTGAGTCTTGTTTTCCTTACCTGAAAACTGGGTTTCTGAAGGTAATGAACAGTACTTTCTCGCCAACCCGATTTCCAGA
>NW_006447285.1:0-204 GCF_000325575.1 Pteropus alecto | reverse complement strand
ACGGTTCTGGAGACCAGGAGCTCAGCATCGGTCTCATGGGGCTGAAGCGAAGGCGTCGGCCACGCCCGCTTCGGAGGCTGTTGGGACAATCCCTTGCCTGCTGTGGCATCCGTCCCTGGCGTGCGGCCGGGCGCTCGGATCTGTGCCTCTGTCTTCACATCTCTGCGCGTCTAATCTCCCTCTGCCTGTCTCAGGAGGACACTC
>NW_006447284.1:0-204 GCF_000325575.1 Pteropus alecto | reverse complement strand
AGGCTGGCTCCTTCCAGGCAGCATCACTGTCGTTCTTGGATCTGTAGGATTCGCTCCCTTTAGTTAACTAACTCTTCTTTTACAAGGGAAACCCTCTTATCCTCTTATGGGAGTAGATAGCAGAGCAGTCATTCACGACTTGTTATGCGTGCAATTAGATTATTTCTGACAACAGGAAAAGGTTGATGGTGGAAGAATGGCCCC
>NW_006447283.1:0-204 GCF_000325575.1 Pteropus alecto | reverse complement strand
CAGACGGTGATCTCCACCACTGCCCTGCTGACAGGGCACGGAGATGGACACACAGACCCCGAGGGTCTGGCCACACACCCTCGGTTAAGAACCTTTGGAGGCGGGCTCCTGAAGGGCCAGGCGCCTCCCAGAGGGCTCACTGAGGCATGGGGGGCGTACCCTGGAGGGACGACCTCTCGGCCAGCATGCAGGCTTCCCCACGGG
>NW_006447282.1:0-204 GCF_000325575.1 Pteropus alecto | reverse complement strand
CTAGTAACAGGGAGGTATTAAAAGTGAGTTATAAATGAAAAAAACAAACGATTTATTGTACATCTGCTATGCGCCAGGCGCTGTTGGAGCACTGGAATGAAAAGACAAAATCAGTTGGCGTCTCTCCCCTCAGATGGTGTTGGGAGGTCACACACGTGAACAAAACGTTTGTGACACGTGAGCGAAGGCACCTACCCTCTTTTT
>NW_006447281.1:0-204 GCF_000325575.1 Pteropus alecto | reverse complement strand
ATATTTAATTATGTATATATGCAATGAAATTCCAGAAGCCCTGAAGATGGAATGCCTTTAGGCAGCTCGTCTCTTCTACTGATATACTTTAAGGTTTAGAATTTGACTTTCTCATTTATCTTCGATCTAGAAGTATAAACATTCTGAGAGGCAGGTCTTAGTATTGATGCTGAGTGATGCTCCAGTTCACCTTCACACTGACAG
>NW_006447280.1:0-204 GCF_000325575.1 Pteropus alecto | reverse complement strand
GTCGCTGACCGAGTCCGTGAGGGGGAAGGAAGGAGGGTCCGGGTGAAAGAGTGGATGCCTTTTATGTGACATGCCGCCCAGCGGCCGGGAGAGCAAAACGGATGTCGGATCAAAGACAGGACGAGCCGCACACCCGTCGCTGCTACAGGCACGGGATTCTGTGATGCCCCAAAGGTTCAGATGCTCTTTAAGCAACAAAACTTT
>NW_006447279.1:0-204 GCF_000325575.1 Pteropus alecto | reverse complement strand
ATTTATGTGGCCCTTCACTATCTACAAACTGCCTCATCTCCATTACCTCGTTTATTATATAAAGTCCACAAGCTTATAGAGATGGCTTTCTTCCCCTCTCGTCTTTGGAATATTTTTTGCATTCCCAGACTTATGTTACAGTAGTTGGTTCTATATTGACACTTAAATTAAAAAAAAATTATATACACACATATTTAAATGTGT
>NW_006447278.1:0-204 GCF_000325575.1 Pteropus alecto | reverse complement strand
AGAAATCTAACTGTGGGAGGTGAACACACAGTGTGTGTGTGTGTGTGTATATATTTATATATATGCCCTATTGTTAAAGTGTACAGCTAAATCTTATTGGATGTTGTTAACCAATGTTACTATTAAATAAATAAAATTTTAAAAGATTAAATAAATAAAAAATAAATAACTGGAAAGTTCCATCCTCACTAATAATAAAAAAAA
>NW_006447277.1:0-204 GCF_000325575.1 Pteropus alecto | reverse complement strand
TCAAGTGCTTTCAGTGAGAAGCCATCATCTTCCAAAAAACAGTGAGCAGTGAATGCTGGGAAGATATGAGTCAGACACTAATAGCATCTGCTATAATCCATGCAAATGCATGTGTGCTTCACATAAAATTCCTCTGTCCTCTCACTGATTCTTCAAAGTCATGATCAGTCAAAATTTCTAAATCAAAAAGTATAGTTAGTGGGA
>NW_006447276.1:0-204 GCF_000325575.1 Pteropus alecto | reverse complement strand
AGAAATGTTGAAGGGACTTCTTTAAGAAGAAGGGGGGAAAAGAACATGAATATGTGATGGCAATAACTATGCACCTGTCGATAATCACTTTACATGTAAATAAATTAAATGCTCCAATTAAAAGACATAGGGTGCTGACTGGGTAAGAAAACAAGACCCATACATATGCTTTCTACGAGAGACCCCACTTCAGATCAAATGACA
>NW_006447275.1:0-204 GCF_000325575.1 Pteropus alecto | reverse complement strand
GTGTGTGTGTGTGTGTGTGTGTAACGCCCCGAGCAGGGAGGCTTGCATCTCTTCAGCACATGAAGCCAAGGAGCAGAGGCAGCGGGGAGCAGAGGCAGCGAGCGGGAAGCAGAGAGCGGGGAGCAGAGGGAGCGGGGAGCAGAGGCAGCGGGGAGCAGAGGGAGAAACGCGGGCTACGCCAGTGAATCGCGCACCACAAGCCTC
>NW_006447274.1:0-204 GCF_000325575.1 Pteropus alecto | reverse complement strand
GGGACGCGAGGTTAAGACGCAGCCGCCTTCGCTGTGGTTTCTGTGGGGCCCCCGCTCACGGCTCCTTTCGGTAACATTTCCCTTAACCCCAGTATGGTGGCGATTTCCCTAAGGGACCCAGAAACGGCTCTTCCCCCCCCGAGTGTGGGCATGAGCCAGGTTCCCATGTGGAACGAAATCTGGCCCAGGCCGCTCCTTGGGCTG
>NW_006447273.1:0-204 GCF_000325575.1 Pteropus alecto | reverse complement strand
AATATGTGAAATAAATATTTTTATGACTTACATTGACCTATTTCTTTAGTACTTTTTTTTGTACTGTTGGACACTTGTAATGTGGTTTTATTCTGTGTAAAAAAAAGTGTGGAATGGATAATCTGTGTAAATTGAGGCACCGATGTATGTATATATATCACCTCTTTGTCCATTCATTTATTGGTGGACCCTTAGATTGTTTCC
>NW_006447272.1:0-204 GCF_000325575.1 Pteropus alecto | reverse complement strand
ATTTCTAATGTTTTATCCACTGTCTTTCCTACAAAGCCGAAGCTGCATGTAGAGCCACTAGTCCTTATGGCCCGGTGTATAAAATGCACCTTTACGTGGTCCTTATTTCATGTGACATAGCCGCCTAATCCAGACTTTGGTTTTCTTCTGGACTAAATTTTTCAAGGGTATTTTAGAATATACATTTACCATTCTTCTAAAAGA
>NW_006447271.1:0-204 GCF_000325575.1 Pteropus alecto | reverse complement strand
AGTCATTTAGTTTTCACATTTCTGTCTGAAAATATAGACATAATGCATATCAAACAAAGAAGCTTTTAAACCAAATGACTTTATACTGTTGTGGTTTTTTTTCCCCTCAGCAAATGTGTGTGTCTGTATAAAAGTCCATATAAATTTGGGAAATATTATTTCACAGGACTTTTTTTAAAGGACAATCACCACGTTTTCGAAATA
>NW_006447270.1:0-204 GCF_000325575.1 Pteropus alecto | reverse complement strand
AGTTTGTTTACATATCCTGGCTATTGTAAATTGTGGTGCCATGAACATAAGGTTGCATATATTTTTAGGAATCACTGTTTTGGTTTTCTTTTGATAAATGCTCAAAAGTACAATTGCTAGGTCAAAAGGAATATCCATTTTTAAATTTTTTGCAAAATCTTCAGACTTATTTCCATAGTGGCTGTACAAATTTGCAATCTCACC
>NW_006447269.1:0-204 GCF_000325575.1 Pteropus alecto | reverse complement strand
ACCATGGCAGGACACTTAGTGGTCTTATTTACCAACTCAAGGACCCCAGGAGGAAGAGCACGTATCGGGGAAGATGCTGACTCCATGGGATGGAGTCCCATCCCATGTATCGGGGAAGATGCTGACTCCATGACACCCAAGGAGTGTCAGGTGCCTGAGGGGCATCCAGGTGGAAGCATCTAGGAAATGGATGATCATACAGAT
>NW_006447268.1:0-204 GCF_000325575.1 Pteropus alecto | reverse complement strand
ACTTTAGAGAAAGTATGCAGCACGTGCAAAGGAAAGTAGTATTTGTATGCCTGATTTGTGTATCCAGAAGTGCAGTCAACGATTTGGTGGTAGTATTGGTATATACTGTGAAATAAGTAAGCACTCTAATAATGTACAGAAAGGAATTGCAGTTTTTGCTTATAAATCGGGTTATATATTTTTGATTTGAGCAAGTTCTTAGTC
>NW_006447267.1:0-204 GCF_000325575.1 Pteropus alecto | reverse complement strand
TTGCCTTCTCTGGCCTTGAGGTTAGTTAGGACACTGGAAGAATCACATCCCTCCTGAGTGGGACTATGACTTTTCTCACTGGAACTGTAGGTCCAGCCATTGTTTCCAGAACTGGAACTATTTCCCTTGAGGCGCATTCTCTCTGTTTGATTTCCAGCTGCTTCTCTTCGTCAAGATGGATCAAGAGTTGCATTGGGTGCTTCT
>NW_006447266.1:0-204 GCF_000325575.1 Pteropus alecto | reverse complement strand
TAAGTTAAACCTCTTGTCCATTTTTCTACTGAATTGTCCATCTTTCTACTTTGTAAGAGTCTTTTATATATTCTGAATCCAATCTTACTGGTGGTTATCTATGTTGTAAATATCTTCTCCCATTTTGTGGCTTGTCTTTTCACCCTCTTAGTGGTGTCTTTTGATCAACAGACATTCTTAACCTTTATTCATTCCAAATTCAGT
>NW_006447265.1:0-204 GCF_000325575.1 Pteropus alecto | reverse complement strand
AGAGAGACTGAAGGAAACATTTCTGTTCTGCCCTGAGTTCTGTGCTGAAAAAAGTTCTGTGTCTCCTGAGCACTTGGAATCATAGAGTCCTCTCCTTTTCTGGCTGAGGTTTAAATGTACGTACCTTGTGTGATTTGGACAACTCCAAACCAAGAAATGTACTTCAAGTGGGGCCAGATTAGTAGCACCTTTGGGCGCTCATGC
>NW_006447264.1:0-204 GCF_000325575.1 Pteropus alecto | reverse complement strand
CGCTGACTGATAGTGTCAAGGGTGCAGAGTGTGGGATTTAGAGAGGAATTTAGAAAGAGGAGATGCCAAAGCAGGATTTTGAATCGTAAATTATATTTATGATAAAAAAAAGAATGAGAAGGCAAAGAGACTCTATGTAACAACCTACATCTAGTAAGATGCAGTTTTGTTTATTTACTTATTTATGACAAAAGGTCTAAACTT
>NW_006447263.1:0-204 GCF_000325575.1 Pteropus alecto | reverse complement strand
TTTGTCGACGCTGATGTGCTGACGACAAAGCCCTCCAGATCAATCTTTTTTTTCTTACAATCTCCTTTTTTTGGGAGCTATCTCTTTTTTTATTGAATTGTTGTCGACATACAATATTATATTCGTTTCAGGTGTACGATGTGGTGATTCGATACTTTTAGACATTACTAAATGATCACCCCTAGATAAATCTAGTACCCATCT
>NW_006447262.1:0-204 GCF_000325575.1 Pteropus alecto | reverse complement strand
AGCGTTAGTCACTCCCTGCTCTGTCCATCCCCTGGGTTGTGGGCTGACTGAGAGAGGACCTAGCTGGAAGGATAGACATCATGTACTGAGCCCTCGCCATGGGCCAGCGACAGTGTCGAGTACTTCCGATGCATTATCATGTTTAATCTGCACCACGTCCCTGTGAGGCACGTGTCATAATGATCCCGCTTTATAGATAATGAA
>NW_006447261.1:0-204 GCF_000325575.1 Pteropus alecto | reverse complement strand
GAAGCCCAATCAGAAGATTATTTTAATAGTATTGGTAAGAGACGAAGGCCATTTACGCCGGAGTAGTAGAGAAATCATATGTAGAAGTGGAACGCGTTAAAGACCGTTTTTAAAGAAGAAACCAGGGGTCCCAGTGCGGGACAGAATGCACCAGCAAATGTGTGGGGCTGCTGAGGACAAGCAAAGTTATTGAGATGAGCCAAG
>NW_006447260.1:0-204 GCF_000325575.1 Pteropus alecto | reverse complement strand
ATACTAACCCTAACCCTAAACCTAACCCTAACCCTTACTCTAACACTAGCCCTAAAATTAAAGCTAACCCAAACCCTAGTAGTAACCTTAAACCTCACACTAACCATTAACCTAATCTTAACACTAAAAGTAAAGCTAAATCTAAACCAATTCTAACCCTAAAACTAAATTTGCACTAACAATAACCATAACCCTAACTTCTTA
>NW_006447259.1:0-204 GCF_000325575.1 Pteropus alecto | reverse complement strand
TCCCATCTTCAACCTGGAACCACTGGCACATGCCATGGCTCTGTCCTTGGATCCCTCCTGTCTACCCGCTTCCTCTGAGGGTCTCATCCCATGGACGGCCTGCTGACAACTTCCATATTTCCACCTCCAGCCAGACCCGTGTGTCTAACTTCCTATCTGACCTCTCCATTTGAACATCAGAAGCATCTCAAACTTGCCACGTTC
>NW_006447258.1:0-204 GCF_000325575.1 Pteropus alecto | reverse complement strand
TCTCACTTTAAAGAAGATAGTTGATGGAAGATGTTCACCACACAAGTGTCATCCTTCTGGAAGTTAGCACTTTTCAAAGAACGATTATCCGATTTCACCAGGTTGTTAAACACACACTGATAATTCTTTTTTGGTATAAATGAATATAGTTGATTTAAAAAATACTTTACAAGCTATCACTATGAAAATAATAATAGCTTTGTT
>NW_006447257.1:0-204 GCF_000325575.1 Pteropus alecto | reverse complement strand
AGATCACTTTGGATAGTATTGACATTTTAACAATATTACATTTTTCAATCCCTAAGCACTGAATGTCTTTCCATTTATTTTTGTCCCTCTCTTTAATTTCAACAACAGTTTATAGTTTTCAGTGTATACATCAATCAAATCTTTTTTTAAAAGAAGTCATTTTTGCAACTATAATAATAACAATATTGGAAATTTTAAAATATA
>NW_006447256.1:0-204 GCF_000325575.1 Pteropus alecto | reverse complement strand
GAAATGGATTACACGTGCTCAGAAGTATTTCACCCACGTCAGGAGCATTCTTCACAGTTCTTGAACTATCTCTCAATGTTTTTTTACCTTGGTTCGGTTTTTCCGTGGGCTCTTGACCCTCAGCAACCTCCATTGTGGAATCTTGAAGTTGTGAGAAGAGTGATGTGAATAGCGGTGGGCCTTTGTTCATCACCATTATTTTAA
>NW_006447255.1:0-204 GCF_000325575.1 Pteropus alecto | reverse complement strand
GTCCTGGCAACAGAAAATAGTAAAATGCAAATTTAAGTCTATGCCCAGAACTATCATAAAAGACTTGAATTTCATGATTCCTTTGATCTTCTCTCTCCTTTTCTTGCCCTTTTTGAGATGGAGCAGTTAGTAGTACCACAGGAGCTCTGTAGTATGGGAGGAGGCACAAAGTGGCAAAGCAAGAGGCATGGGGGTTCCTTGAAC
>NW_006447254.1:0-204 GCF_000325575.1 Pteropus alecto | reverse complement strand
TTTTTTATCAAGAAAGTTATTAAATTTTTATCAAGGAAGTTATTTAGTTTTCTATTTCAAATACAACTCAGCTTTACTTCCATTTAATTCTTTTTAATCACTGTCTGGATGTCTACCAGTTGGTGAACATGGGAAGCTCTGGGCTTGCCCTTATACATAGGAACAGTTGACTTGTAGATTCAAAGAACAAGAAAGAATGACCTT
>NW_006447253.1:0-204 GCF_000325575.1 Pteropus alecto | reverse complement strand
TCTGGATAGTTTTCATATACCCATTCTCCAAACACGTGCACAGCCTCCCGTACCATCAGCGTCCTACAGCTGAGTGATATAATTGATGTACCTACACTGACACATCATTATCACCCAAAGTTTACAGTTTACATTAAAGTTCATTCTTGGTGGTATATGTTCTAGTGGGGTTGGATAAATGTATCCACCATTATAGTAACATAC
>NW_006447252.1:0-204 GCF_000325575.1 Pteropus alecto | reverse complement strand
TGTCCCCGTTCCCGTCGTCGCTGAGGAGGCTCCCCATGTTTTGTCCTCACGCTGACGCGGCAGAGGTGGCAGAGCCCGGGGCCCATCGGCGCCTCTGCCCGCCGTGGCCGGGGGCCAGAGCCGAGGCGAAGCTCTGGCCTCGGGGCAGAGCTGGGGCTCTGTGGAAACGAACCGCCTGGTGTCAGGGCAGACAGCTGGCCAGGC
>NW_006447251.1:0-204 GCF_000325575.1 Pteropus alecto | reverse complement strand
TGTAGTTAAGTTTTTGGGGAGTCAAAAATTATATGTGGATTTTCAACTGGGGGGAGGTCAGAGCCCCTAACGCCCATTTTGTTCAAGGGTCAATTGTATTCTGAAAATTATAAAACACTGTTGAAAAACATTAAAGAAACCCTAAATAAATAGAAGGACAGCCATGTTCGTAGATTGGAAGACTTGATATTGTTAAGATGACAA
>NW_006447250.1:0-204 GCF_000325575.1 Pteropus alecto | reverse complement strand
ATAATTGGCATATAACATTATATTAGTTTCAGGTGCATATCATAATGAGTTGGTATTTGTACATGCTGATTTTTGTTTTATTCAACCCGAGAGAATGTATTTTCTAATCTTGCCCTTAGATTTTAGAGCCATCTTAAAGGGAATGGTGAGAGAAGGCATGTAGCCCTATTTGTAATTCTGTTTTTATTAGGTGTGATTTCATTC
>NW_006447249.1:0-204 GCF_000325575.1 Pteropus alecto | reverse complement strand
CTGGGGACAGATCTGCAATCAGTCTCGACAGAATGTGCCTGGACAGAGAGACGCGCTCCGTTCTGTGACAAAAAGGTGTGGAGGGGTTCGTTCTGACCCCGAGTCTGGGCCTCTCACACTGAAACCTGCAGCGCGCTCCTCGGCAGACCCGAAGCCTGGGGGGCGGGAATTCACAAACATGGTGCTGATGGAGAGAAACGTCTT
>NW_006447248.1:0-204 GCF_000325575.1 Pteropus alecto | reverse complement strand
AACTTGGGTTTCACAGACTGGGGAGCAAGGTGAGAGTATACCTCCTCAGGCCTCCCAAGATCTTCCCCAGCACTCCTCAAAGCAGACGATCCCTTTTTGATCTGCCATCTGGGAGATAGCCTGGGACATGTGCAAAGGGGCTGTGATAAGAAAGGCAATTCAGCCCTGATACCCTAAAGGTTGAGATGCTCCAAGCAAAGGTTT
>NW_006447247.1:0-204 GCF_000325575.1 Pteropus alecto | reverse complement strand
TCAGTCTGTGTCACCTTAGAAAGACTGGTCAGTTCATCCTTCTTGAACCTTCTACCTAAAGCTGCCTGGCTCTTGGAAATGAGGTGGCTGTACCCGTGACTCTCCAAGGGTGTTTTCAAAATCTCCCGCATCCACTCTAAGGGAACTAACTTGCCCTGCCAACTGCAAAGGAATACATCTAGGCATCTGGGGTCTTATTTATTT
>NW_006447246.1:0-204 GCF_000325575.1 Pteropus alecto | reverse complement strand
CGGGATGGGCGGCTTTGGGAAAGATGCTTGAATTTATTAGAGCTATGGCCACTGACTCATAAACGGCTTCCACGGAGACTGGAAGACCCGGAGCAGTGACCGTCACGTCCCTGGAGTCTTGGGAGGACCCAGGAGGCAGGGATTAAAAAGGCAAAGCCAAGACTTTGTGGCCGTAGCTTCTCTCGATTCAATTGAACTCAACAA
>NW_006447245.1:0-204 GCF_000325575.1 Pteropus alecto | reverse complement strand
TTAGGAAATTAAATTGTAAATATCAGGGCACCCATGGATTTTGTAAAATTACATCTTTGGAGCTTCGTCAATATGATTACGTGTAAATGAATTAATAAATGAATGAATGACTATCTATTTTAGATAAACCACTTGCTGGATTTACAGCAGATAATTCCCTGAGAAAATGTGAAAATAATGCTTTGCAATAAAATAATACCTTAA
>NW_006447244.1:0-204 GCF_000325575.1 Pteropus alecto | reverse complement strand
GAGGCTAGAAGTCCAAAATCAAGGCAGCTGCAAGGTCATGTTTCCTCTGAAACCTCTAGGATCCTCCCTGGCCTCTTTCCGCCTCTGACAGCCCGGACGGTCCTTGGCTTGTGGTATCACACCTCCGGTCTCTGCCGTCCCCTTCACATACGTCTCCCTGTGTCTTCACATCATCCTCCACCTGTGAGCGTCTGTGTCCAAATG
>NW_006447243.1:0-204 GCF_000325575.1 Pteropus alecto | reverse complement strand
AGTCTTACTTGTGGTTCAGGGCCTGTGCATATTAGCGGACAGCATTTAGTCGCTGTGGAGGAAGATGCAGAGTCAGATGATGAAGAGGAGGAGGATGCCAAACTCCTTATATCTGGAAATTCTGCCCCTGGAAGTGGTAGCAAGTGTCCACAGAAGAAAAGTGAAACTTGCTGCTGATGAAGATGACAACGACAGTGATGATGA
>NW_006447242.1:0-204 GCF_000325575.1 Pteropus alecto | reverse complement strand
GTCATGAACAGATTTAACTAAATCTAGCCAGGGCCTCGGTCCTGGGGGAGGCAGGCGCCGCTTCCGTCCCCAGCAGGGCAGACCGAGCTGGGCAGGGCGGGCACGAGCTTTGCCCATCCAAGCCTCACTCGCCCTGAGGCCCCTGAGCAGGTGGCGGGGCAGCACTCAGCCTTCGGGTCATGTGGTCCGGAGCCGGGGAGCCAG
>NW_006447241.1:0-204 GCF_000325575.1 Pteropus alecto | reverse complement strand
AAAATGCAACATCTATGAAGCACAATAAAGTGAAGTGCAATAAAACAAAGTGTGCCTGTATCTTCCAGCTGTTCTACAGCCTTTGCCCCAAGTCACGTGAATGTGTTGCCTAAGCCACTGGTTTCCAAACGTGGCCTTCAAAACACCTGAGGAGCTTTAAAAATTACTACTGCTGGGGCCACGATTTAATTGGGCATGGCCTGG
>NW_006447240.1:0-204 GCF_000325575.1 Pteropus alecto | reverse complement strand
TAAAACTCGACTCACCGAAATCCTCGGGCCGGCAAGAGCTGCGTTTTGGCATCTTCAAGTAAAGATTAGGTGATGGAGTTTCATCAAAGCTCAATCCAGCCTGGCTTCGGAATGTTCTAGAGTGTTTCCTCGTTTTTTGCATAGAGGTGTTGCCTGACAACCCATATCTGAATATGGATGTGTATTTCATTCTATGCAATTTTA
>NW_006447239.1:0-204 GCF_000325575.1 Pteropus alecto | reverse complement strand
TCTGAAAGGATTTAGACCACATGCTCTTTTAAACACGGACTTAAAAAGAAAGGGCGTTGCCAAACCCCAGGGTGTGATGGCAGAGACCTTGGCCTATCGAACCTGGGCTAGACCGTGTGGGGAAGCGGGGTGCAGTTAGCATGGGCTGTGTGCGCCCGCCCGCCCCCCACACTTCCGCTCCGTGGCCAAAATGGATCGCGTAGC
>NW_006447238.1:0-204 GCF_000325575.1 Pteropus alecto | reverse complement strand
GGCCGTGCCCGAGGCGGCCGGTGACCGTCACCCCCACTGGCACCCGTGTGCCCACTCGCCGTTGGCGGAGGCTCCTGTTGATGCTTCTTGGTCAGGAGGTGTCGTGACAGGCATCTCGGGGACGGGGAAATTTCATCATAGGCCCAAGCCCTGGAAAGACCTACGCGGAGTGTTTCATGCAGTCGGATGCCCCGAAGCGAACGG
>NW_006447237.1:0-204 GCF_000325575.1 Pteropus alecto | reverse complement strand
GGACGCAGACGATGCTGGCGGCTCACCCCGCACACTCTTCCCAGACGCCCGGAGAGAGGAGGGCCGCTGCCCGGCCTGCATGCCGCCCCGCTGCCCGCCAGCCGCCAGCTTCGATCTGTCCTGAGCACCCCCGTGTGCAGCCCCCGGCCAGCGCCTGGGCACAGTGACGGGTTGACCGAGTGGCCCAGGGCTGCCATGACCAAG
>NW_006447236.1:0-204 GCF_000325575.1 Pteropus alecto | reverse complement strand
GAGCATCTAGTCAGCAATTTATATTTATAGATTGAATGAATGGATGAATGTAGCGATCTATCTATACATCCACGTTTGTGGATTCTCTTTGAACATCAAGAAAATCATTCAGGATCTTAGTCATGAATTTGATTCTTGCCCTGTCTTCTTGTCTTACCCATAGGTGGGTCTGAGGGTATCTGAGTTTCCAGGAACCTGGTACAG
>NW_006447235.1:0-204 GCF_000325575.1 Pteropus alecto | reverse complement strand
CATCTTCCACTATATATTTTTTTTCTTGAATATGGATATTTCCTCAAAGAAATTTATCTCCTAACCATCTTCAAGATCAGCTGATGAATTAAGATCTACTCTTTGCTGGTGACTTGTTTCCAGATTCTTAAGAATTTCTCTCACTAAGAAATGGCTTGAGATAGTACTTGTATGCTTAAACACTAATCTATATCCCTCCATCTG
>NW_006447234.1:0-204 GCF_000325575.1 Pteropus alecto | reverse complement strand
CTTGACCTTGGCCAAGAATGAGAGCAGATGTGCACAACAGGAGAGGCAGCATCCATGATAGACGCATCCATGCTCCCAGGAAAAAAAACTCAAAGTGCACATCTTGTGATGATAGGACTGTAGCACATCTTCAAATACAAAAGAGTGCATCTAATGCAGAAATGATGTCTTGATAACTGATCGAAACTGTCTTGAAGTTTGGAA
>NW_006447233.1:0-204 GCF_000325575.1 Pteropus alecto | reverse complement strand
TGCCAGCTGCAGCATCGATGTGTAGGGCCCCTCACAGTATGGACACTGAGCACTGCTCTGTGCCCTTTTTAGCCGTCAGCTTGTCTTAAAGTTTTAAAGACTATAGACTTGGCTGCATAGACCTAGACAGGAGAGAGACAGAATCGGCTGCATTCAGAACCCTCCTTCGCTAAGGTGCAGGAACCCTATATCTGGGTCTACTCT
>NW_006447232.1:0-204 GCF_000325575.1 Pteropus alecto | reverse complement strand
GAGATCCGGTGAGGCTGCATAGTCATGGATGTCATCCATCCATTATCCAACAAATACTTACAGAGTGCCTCCTCTGGGCCAAGTGATGGAAAGAGAGAGTTAGAAATTAAAAAATAAAGAATATGCAAAATTTCTGCCCTTATGTGGCTCAGATTTTTTTTAAGGGAGAAAAAACAGCAAATAATTAAATATTTGCAATTATCA
>NW_006447231.1:0-204 GCF_000325575.1 Pteropus alecto | reverse complement strand
TGTAGACAGCTCGGAAGTGGTGTCATTGGGCCACCCAGGACCAACGTCCACGCACACGCATTGGAGCCGGTACGTGGCCATCTGCCGTGGACCTGCGAAGGAAGCAGCGCCATTTGCTCCTGGCTTCCGCGTGGCACCTGCGTCCACTCACGGACTCAGATGGACCACGGAGATCATCTGACGACTCTGATGATGAGAAAGAAG
>NW_006447230.1:0-204 GCF_000325575.1 Pteropus alecto | reverse complement strand
GGATGCTCTTCCTACGCAGCTTTGCATGGCTGAATAATTATGATCCAAATGTCACCTCCTACATGGGGCCTTTCTTGACAACCCAACTTAAAGAAAATAAACACCCCCACCCCCACACCCCAGCAGCCCTTCGTTGCATTTTCTTTGTAGCTCATCACCGTCCAAAAGACTCTGGTTGGTTGGTTACCTTGGTGGTGGTGGCTG
>NW_006447229.1:0-204 GCF_000325575.1 Pteropus alecto | reverse complement strand
ATTATTATTTTCTAGATATAGAATCTAAGGGACACAGTTGTTTCCAAGATGAATAAGGAATACCTGGTCAAGTATCAAATGCGATCTTTCTAGGATGCATTTTATCTTAATCAAAGTTACCTAGATTTAGTATACATGAGTCAATATTTATTAACTTAATAGAATAAAAATAGTATAAAATACTATACCATATGATTTCTTATT
>NW_006447228.1:0-204 GCF_000325575.1 Pteropus alecto | reverse complement strand
CACCGAGGAACACCAGCCAACCTCCAGAAGCAGACCTGCCCAGCGACCTTCGGCCGACTGCAGACAGGTAAGGAAGGCTGCAGAAAGCAGAACTACCCAGCTGAAGCACAGGCTCGTGAGCAGGAGTAATGTGGGGCTACTTTAAGTCACCAAGTCTGGGGACGTTTGGGATGCATCAGTGAATAACTGATACAGTAGGAACCC
>NW_006447227.1:0-204 GCF_000325575.1 Pteropus alecto | reverse complement strand
ACCAGGGCTTAGAGAGAGGTTCCTTGAGGGTATACCGCACAGGAGAGTTGAAGTGGAGGTTGGGGTCCTTGAGGACAAAGAGAAAACAAGGTCTATTGGATGACAAAGAAACACCACTTAAAAAGTGTTTAATGTTTCAAGAGAAGAATACTAAAATCTAACACTATTTGTGTGGAGATCATATATTTGTAAGTCTCCAATCAG
>NW_006447226.1:0-204 GCF_000325575.1 Pteropus alecto | reverse complement strand
TCAATATTCTGCTACGTCAGTATTTCATTTCTCTATAGACTAACTTTCCTTCTGTTACTGAAAAACTATTTGGAAAGTGGAAGAATTTATATAAAAAGAGCATGTTCGTCAAGGCCACGAGAAGATGACACGAAGCGACGAGCCAGTCATCAAGGCCGGCTCACCTTTTGCTGTATTAGAAAACATATTGTTGACCAAGAACAT
>NW_006447225.1:0-204 GCF_000325575.1 Pteropus alecto | reverse complement strand
ACTCTACTTGGCCATGGTGTATAATCCTTTTTATATATTGCTGGGTTCAGTTTACTAGTATTTTTTGTGTGTGAGGAATTTTTGTTTATGAGATATTGGTCTGTAGATATTTTTCCCCCCTCTGATGTTGTCTTTGGTTTTGGTATCAGTGTAACACTGGCCTCATGAAATGATTTGGAAAGTGTTTTCTCCTCTTCTACTTTT
>NW_006447224.1:0-204 GCF_000325575.1 Pteropus alecto | reverse complement strand
TTTAAAATGGGGAGCGCTGTTAAATACGGAATCCTGTTTGAGTTAAGGAGGTTATTGGCTAGGCGCACTTTGCGTTGCTCAGATTCTTATGGCTGTGGTGTTTGTTACAATGAGATTGGACCTGCCAGAGGAGCTGTAGATGCTCAGAGGAGTGAGTGTTCAGTCCTTAGGACTGGTATCTAAATTCTAGGCGTGCTGCCTGTA
>NW_006447223.1:0-204 GCF_000325575.1 Pteropus alecto | reverse complement strand
GAAAACCTTCTTACTATATTATTTTCATGCATAGCGCAGCTCACCCAAGTATGGAGTGACGGTTTTAGTGCGGATGTTGTAAATCATAAAACCATCAGATGGACAAGGCCCCTGGACACAATAAGCATCAGAAAGGAAAATTGCTTTCACTTCACTATGTGGGTTCCCGTAACTATAGGAAAAATTGAAGAACATATTATGATA
>NW_006447222.1:0-204 GCF_000325575.1 Pteropus alecto | reverse complement strand
GCCGGGGAAACGCATGCTCAGACACCAAGGGGGGCAGCTCGTCCAACGGGAAGAGCACTGTCTAAATGGCCTGGGAAGAACCACAATCGCCACCGTTGCCAAAAAGGGAGACTTAGGGCCATAGCATGGATTTGACCAGTGATGCACCGGTGAATAAGACACTCACCCATCCCGAGCTTTTTAAAAGAACCATCCAGGTGACCA
>NW_006447221.1:0-204 GCF_000325575.1 Pteropus alecto | reverse complement strand
TCCAGGGGAGAGGCAGTGAGAGGTGGTTAAAGAGGACAATGGTATTCTACCAAGATGTAAATGTATCGTGTAATCTAACCCAGAAAATTATTGGAAATTGTCCACTACCTTCATATCCCTTATCCTTCACCCACCCCTCTATTACATTAAATGATGCTTCCTTCTGAAGATTATACTTTTTGGAGGGCATCTTATTTAAATGAC
>NW_006447220.1:0-204 GCF_000325575.1 Pteropus alecto | reverse complement strand
AAGCTTTGGTTTAGGGAAGAGCAACTAGGAAGCCCGTGATGCTGAGAATAGAAGACCAGTCCTTGGTTAGATTGACTGAAATGAGAGAGAGAGAGTTCCCTGTGAATAGGATATCTAGAGCTTGAGTCACAGAATAGTCAGGGTCCTGGAAGGAAACAGATGTGTCCGTAAAAGAGAAAGGGAGTATTTCATTATTTCATGAAG
>NW_006447219.1:0-204 GCF_000325575.1 Pteropus alecto | reverse complement strand
CATCACTTCTCTGTAGGAGCCCCAAGTCTGCCACAATTTTCATGAGGTAACTGTTCTATGCATTTATCTGAGTGATGGTTGCTGCCTTCTATAATGATTTATTTTCTTTCTCACCTTTACTCATCTGTGATGCTCTGAAAGTGGAAGGTAGAATAAGAAATTATCTGACCCTAAGGAAATAGAAAATGTAGCCCAGAAAGTTAC
>NW_006447218.1:0-204 GCF_000325575.1 Pteropus alecto | reverse complement strand
CGTGGAAGCCCCATTACCTGGTCTAGGCCGAGCCCGGTTTGTGGATAGCCGACTGCTGGTATCTGAACTGCGTTCACATAGTCGTCTCGGCGATAACTGCTTTTAATTTTTCTTGATTAAATAGGCTAACATTGACTTGCGGCAAAGGTTTGGTGGGGAAACTGTTGGGGGGACACGATCCCCCAGGGCCTCTCGCGTGTACCG
>NW_006447217.1:0-204 GCF_000325575.1 Pteropus alecto | reverse complement strand
ACGGTGTTTGCACAACGACAAAATCACCTAATAACACATTTCTCAGCCTGTATTCCAGTTGTTAAGCAGCTCATGACTGCATAGCCAACCCCAAACCGACACATGCACAACTATGAAACATACCTGGTGCGTCAGCTCTAAGAGGCAGCCAAATTAACCACCCCTATTATGTGAAAAAACTAGTAACAAGTTCTGGAGGAGCAA
>NW_006447216.1:0-204 GCF_000325575.1 Pteropus alecto | reverse complement strand
AATGGACAAGCCCTCTGTTCTCCAGGAGTTATCTCACTTGTTGAGAAAGACAGAAGAGGCAACTAATGATCAGAGGCAGCCGCGTGATGAGGGCCTGAGAGAGGACCTCTCAGCACGTGAGGAGGCATCTAACACACACTGAAGGAGGGGGAGGCTGCCTGGAGGTAACGCTGCCTTACCTTCCGGCTTTCTGAGGTTACATGT
>NW_006447215.1:0-204 GCF_000325575.1 Pteropus alecto | reverse complement strand
AGCATAGAAGATCCAGCACATAGATGGAGGAAAAATTCTGTGTGATTAGATGCATTGAAGAGGGTAAAAAATATATTTTACTTTGTCTACATCATTCTTTTTCCAAGGTAGCACAGGTCAGTGCCTGAAAGACCTTACAACCCATGATATCTCCCACAGGGGAAGTGAAAGTATATGAGTGCCAAGCATCTCCAGCTATGCAAG
>NW_006447214.1:0-204 GCF_000325575.1 Pteropus alecto | reverse complement strand
GGGCAACAGCACAGGAACATTCTTAATATCATTCCTGAGGTTGATACAGACATACAGCCTGGTTCGGTTGAACTAAAAATAAGACAATGGTCTTCTCGGACACAACACAGGCATTCCAAAGTGTTTCATGGCACTTTACAATGGAGTGTTTCTAATGGTTGCAGATTTGCTGTATAGTGAAACACAGTACGTTAGAATAAACAA
>NW_006447213.1:0-204 GCF_000325575.1 Pteropus alecto | reverse complement strand
TCACCCTCCATCCCTTAAACTTACAATCTTGTATGTCAAATATATCTCGATCGAGCGGGACTAAAAAAAGGCCTAACAACATCTGGCCTAGAGGCGACAGACCATGAGCGTCACCGTCCACGCAGGGTCAGGGCAGCCTCCCTTGCTGTGAGGCCAGTTACGAGGATGTGGCGAGGCTTCTCTCACCGCGAATTCGCCTCGTGT
>NW_006447212.1:0-204 GCF_000325575.1 Pteropus alecto | reverse complement strand
TGGGATGCGTAGTCATGGATACATACGCCGGCTGATGAGCTCAGGAACCTACTTGAGGAAAGTGAAAAGTAAGCTCAGCGAGCTGGCACCCCGGGGGGCAGACGGCCGGGCGGCCGCTTCTGCTTTTGCTGAGGGTTTACATCTTTATCGTCACGGCACCACTTTTCACGACAGCGAAGATGTCGAAGCGACCGAAGCATCCAC
>NW_006447211.1:0-204 GCF_000325575.1 Pteropus alecto | reverse complement strand
GCGTTCTAGGAAGAAGAGCCGGCCGCCTTGTGGACAGAAGGGGACAGAACGGATTCGGCAGGAAAATCACGCTCTAGAAGCCTGGGCTTGGCCTCCGCACCCCAGGAGCCACAGAGCAGCCCAGTCCCTCATCCCCACGGAGGACCGGAGGGACGGATGACCAGGCATTGGGGTCTGAGAGGGGTGTAGACAGAGAAGGAGCAA
>NW_006447210.1:0-204 GCF_000325575.1 Pteropus alecto | reverse complement strand
ACCCCTAACGAACCTGGCTTACACCCAGGGGAATTTGGTGTCACCCATGACAGAGTCCACCAGTCAACTGGACTTCAGGGTGGGTAGATTCGGTGGCTCTACGTCATCACCAGCCTCTCTGCTTTGCCATTCGCTGTTGTGGTTTCATTCTCAAGTCGGTTCCCCTCTTGGTGACAATTTAGCTGCCATCGGCAGCTGGGACCG
>NW_006447209.1:0-204 GCF_000325575.1 Pteropus alecto | reverse complement strand
ACAAAGCCCTTGAAAATGACAGCCTGACTTTATTTATTTTTTTTAATTTGGAACTTTAGGGAAAAACCAAAAGGATCAGTTGGGAATGGTGAAACCCACTCCCTGGCGTGTGAATTAGATACGCATTTTATTGCGCTATGGTGGACCTCAGCATCATGTCACGTCACTGAACATTTAGTGACATGTGTAAGGGGCAGGCTTTCC
>NW_006447208.1:0-204 GCF_000325575.1 Pteropus alecto | reverse complement strand
AATAATATAGGAAAGATAATGCTTCTTGACCTTCCGGCTATTCAATAAATTACTGCTGTTTGGTTTTCCTAATAGCAATCATCATTATCCAAAATTGTTGCTCATTCACTTTACTTTTTACTGCCTACCTTCCTCAAAAGGTGATAAGCTCCATGAGTGCTAAGAGTTGGCTGGTTTTATTTATAAAAGTTCTCCAAAACCTGG
>NW_006447207.1:0-204 GCF_000325575.1 Pteropus alecto | reverse complement strand
TTCTCTTCCCCTCCTGATAATTTATTTTAACTGGGTCCTCAAACATTCAACTTGGAGAGCTCAATGCTGAAGAACAGAGGAGCACTCACTCAGATGAAAGAGCACCTGAGGATAAGGATTAAGGGTAACAGCAACCATATCTCACTTAAATAATCAGCACTGGTATTTCGATACTGTGAAAAATAGATTCCTAAATACTGATAT
>NW_006447206.1:0-204 GCF_000325575.1 Pteropus alecto | reverse complement strand
CTGGCTCTCCAGGAACCGGGGACTGCTCACTGGCCTGGATACTTGACTGTTGGTCCACACACTGGAGGTTACTCAAGTGGGTACAGTTCCTGGCAATGACCATCCCCTTGGGGCACCTAGGTACAGACGCGGGAGGATGTGAAAAGATTCTGTGAGGTAAGAGAAGGAAAAAGAGGGTACAACCTCCCACCCAGTGTCCCCTGA
>NW_006447205.1:0-204 GCF_000325575.1 Pteropus alecto | reverse complement strand
AAGTCTTCACAGGGACAGAGGGTGCAGGGGAGAGGCCATTAGCACAGCGGAAGTTCTTCTGATTTGTGTGCCCATTCATCAAACACATCATCCTTCATCAAGCTGCTACCTGGTGTTCTCAGACTGGATTCTGCAGTGCGTGGAGTTGGCGCAGGAATTGTTTGGGGGATGGGTAACTGCAGAGTTTCCCAGCCAAGGCCCCCC
>NW_006447204.1:0-204 GCF_000325575.1 Pteropus alecto | reverse complement strand
CCATGGATCTTATGGTTGACACTTATTTTAATAACCGGGAGCTGAATCAAGCCCGAGGACAATGGGCCGCGTTGTGCAAAGCCGCCCGGCCTGGCGGGAGAGCTCGAAGCCTTTTCGAGAACTGCAAGGAGAACCGGATATTTTCATCCTGGAAAAGCGAGGACGAGACCCCCAGTTAAAGCTGCAAGGCCGACTGCAAGTGTC
>NW_006447203.1:0-204 GCF_000325575.1 Pteropus alecto | reverse complement strand
CTAATGAGAAGAGACAGATAATGAAATTTATGCTCGGTTACAATTGAAATTTGACTAATAAGTAAGAAAGGAGGGGAAGAGTGCATTCACGACAGAGAGAATAGAAGGTGCAAATATCCAGAAAAAAGGGAGCTTAATAAGTCAAATGAAAATATTTTACGACATGAAACTAAAGAGGAATATAGGTGAGAGACCATGTAGATA
>NW_006447202.1:0-204 GCF_000325575.1 Pteropus alecto | reverse complement strand
CAAATTATCAGTTGAGAACAAATGGCTGTGCCTGGCGGTGTTCCTGCGGGCAGCACAGCGTGCAGGACGGGGCCGGCGTCCTGCGGGGCCCCTCACGCGGGCTTCCTTCACGCCCGGGGACAGGGATGGGGACGAGGATGGGGACAGCCGGCGCAGGGCCCGCCCCAGTGAGAAGTGCGTGGACGCTGAACCCGAAGCATGCGG
>NW_006447201.1:0-204 GCF_000325575.1 Pteropus alecto | reverse complement strand
GTCAAAGTACAAATATATCCTCAGTGTATCAAACCGAGAAGTCAATTTAATGCGAACTCTTACTAGTAACTACTCTATGCAAAACGCTGGGAAGAGGCTCAGTGCTGGAAAGGTCATAGGTCACGCCCGCGGAACTCAGCATCTTAGACCATAACGATGGCCCAGCCACAGTCAGAAGGCTCGGGTTGTCTGCATTAAATACGT
>NW_006447200.1:0-204 GCF_000325575.1 Pteropus alecto | reverse complement strand
TCACCTTTGAATATTATTTACCTAATTATATAATGCTACATACTGAATATTGATTTGATTTAAAATGGTGTCATAACTACAAAGGAAGAATAGGATGATGAGATGTATGTGTTTAGGGCAGGGGCAGAAGTGTGGTTTAAAGAGAGTTAAATTCTCATGTTCCGTAGAGCAAAGTCAATCAATGTCTAATATTGAACAATTGAG
>NW_006447199.1:0-204 GCF_000325575.1 Pteropus alecto | reverse complement strand
CCGCACACGGAGACCTTGCACCGAGTCCGGAAGGCATGATGGGCGTGGTCGCTGCCACCCCAGCCGCCTCGCTGGTGGCAGTGGGGACCCTGTACCTGGAGCCGGCGGTCACGCGCCCGACTGTCCAGCCACCGCTCGGGGCCCCAGTGAGGCTCGGCTCCCCGGTTCCCTTCCAGGGGCTGCTCCGACCTTCAGCCCTCTCCG
>NW_006447198.1:0-204 GCF_000325575.1 Pteropus alecto | reverse complement strand
ATTTGATTGGAGTAATAATTTTCAACCAAGCTGGAAGTAGTTCCTTCAAAATAAACTTATTCTTTGTCGGTTACAAGTGCAGTTTATTTTCCACGAGGATTTTCTTTCAAGATTGAAATACAGGTTTCTTGAAAAATGAGATGCTTATTTATTGTAAAATTCAGATGTATTTTTTTTTAGTATAGACAATGCCCATAAATGAGT
>NW_006447197.1:0-204 GCF_000325575.1 Pteropus alecto | reverse complement strand
TGTACCATGTGCAAAGATTTAAGATTCCTAATATACAAGAAATTTTTGTTCAAGGCTCACAGATTTTACTGAAATGACTGGTAACAGAGCAGTCTCAAGGGCATCGCCAGAGAATCTGTTCTGACTTGGAAGTACTTCCTGTGGACGATGGAGGGCCCTGCCTCATCGTACTCCAGCTCGCTGACCCACATCCGCCAGAAGGTG
>NW_006447196.1:0-204 GCF_000325575.1 Pteropus alecto | reverse complement strand
CATGCTCGTTTTCTTTAATTAGATCTGGGCTGCCAAAAATCAAACATGCTTTCCTGCCGATGAGTCACAGTGGGAATGGCGTGGGCAACTACTTGGTAATACTGTTAAAAAGACGACCCTCTCCTCCTTTGTAGCTCTCCCTTCCTGCTGGATGGAACGGGAACCAAACAATTTGTATCCCAACGTCCACCTCGTGTTATGAAT
>NW_006447195.1:0-204 GCF_000325575.1 Pteropus alecto | reverse complement strand
GGTTGGCCTAGCTTCTGCCCTGATTCCTGCCTCTGTGCCTGTTTTGAGTAGGCTTCTTAAGAAATCTTACTAATTCTCTAGTTGGTATCACCAGTTTCATAGCCTTAAATACTGTCTGTTTGTTGATGAGTCTCAAATTTATATCCATAGTTCAGATTTCCAAAAACTCCAGAAACCATATGTCCATCTGTCTATTGGTCCTTC
>NW_006447194.1:0-204 GCF_000325575.1 Pteropus alecto | reverse complement strand
CCAGGGACACAGAGACTGTATACCTCTTATTGATGAGATTTCTGCTGATAGATTTTAAAACTTATTTTTCTTTCCTTATAGATCAACAATAAAGAAAGAGAAAAATATATTTAAGACTTAAACATGCAACATTTCTTTTATATGCCCATCAAATAAAGAAAAAGCTTCTGGTGCCAAAATTATCCAGACCAGGCAAACCCTCTC
>NW_006447193.1:0-204 GCF_000325575.1 Pteropus alecto | reverse complement strand
TCTAAACCTAATCATAAACCCAACCCTAACTCTGACGATAACTCTAACCCTAAACCAAACCCTAACACATGACCCTTACCCTAAACCTAAACCTAACCCTATCATTTATCCTAACACTAAACCTAAACCTAAGCCTAAATTTTACATCAAGTATAACAGTAACATGAACCCCTTACTCTTAACCTAATACTAACCCTAAATTAA
>NW_006447192.1:0-204 GCF_000325575.1 Pteropus alecto | reverse complement strand
TGGCCAGGAAGTAAATCATCACTTTGTTCAGTATATCCATGCTGTATGTGTACCCTCCCTGTTAGTCACTTGGTAGTGGTTTTGGTTATCAGACTGTTTTTCAGAGACAGAGAAAGAGAGACCAGAGTCACGTAACTTTTATTACCATATATTGTTGTAAATGTTCTCATTTATTATTCATTATTGTTGCTAATCTCTTACCGT
>NW_006447191.1:0-204 GCF_000325575.1 Pteropus alecto | reverse complement strand
TCTGTTCTTGATATTTCATATAAATGAACTCATACAGCATGTGATCTTTTAGAAAGCTTGAATGCTACAATTATAGTGTTGGATTAAAAAACCAGACACTGAAAATAATGATATCTGTACTTTTGATTGTGTACATTATTTTGTAATAATCGTTATGAAACATTTTTTGTTATTAGAACAAATACTATAATTCATTTAAAGACT
>NW_006447190.1:0-204 GCF_000325575.1 Pteropus alecto | reverse complement strand
TCAGGCCTCAACCTGGCGGGGTGCTGAGGCCCAGGCCAAGTGCTTCTCGGGGCATCCAGCTCCCCGGTCACAGCACTGGTCAGTATCCCGGGCTGGTCCAGACACCCCAAGGGAGTGAGCTCGGCACTCCGTGGTGTGGAAGGGAGCAGAGCTCCCCCAGACTCTGTCATGAAGGCCCGTCAAGTCCCCTGCCCGCTGCGGGTC
>NW_006447189.1:0-204 GCF_000325575.1 Pteropus alecto | reverse complement strand
CAAGAGAACCCAGTTCAAAACCCAATCCACCACTGTTTAGCTGTATGGCCTTGGGCATGGCCCTCCATGCCTCAGTTTCCCCATATAGAAAGTGGGGACGATGATACCCTTTGTGGGGTGGTTTCAAGAAGGAAAAGCTAATACACAAAGCCCTTACAGCGAACCGCGTGTTCATGGTTACTTGCTGTCATTCTCTCTCTGGCC
>NW_006447188.1:0-204 GCF_000325575.1 Pteropus alecto | reverse complement strand
CTGCCAGGCCCTGAGATCCTCGCTGGGCCCAAAGGAGTAAGGGGCGAAGAGGGAGGCCTCCCTCCTGGCACTCCGAGGGCCTCGCAGGTTATTGGCTGATGCCAACTGGCACAGGAACTCCATGCCAAAAGCAGACCTCACCCCACGCAGGACCCACCCTGCCCAAATCTCGTGCGCACTCAGCCTCACCTGCCGGCTCCCGGC
>NW_006447187.1:0-204 GCF_000325575.1 Pteropus alecto | reverse complement strand
GCCTCTCTCCTCCTCCAGCCCGGGACCCGATCGAGCTGGGCTCTCGGCGGTCGCTCACCTCTCGCCGCTGGCGGACGGGGGCGTTTCCCGCTGGCGGGTGTAGGGTCTCCCCACCCTTGACTGCCGCCCCACAGCTGTCGTCGTGCTGGCTGGGGTCTCTCCTGGCCCTTCTCCTGTACTCGTGATTTTGTCATCCGGGTATAA
>NW_006447186.1:0-204 GCF_000325575.1 Pteropus alecto | reverse complement strand
TTCAGGTTCACCACGGCATGGCAAAAATGAAGAGTATGGGTGAGCGTTGATGGTTCAGTCTTATCTTTCGCGTTACCATTCTACTCATCTTTCGCAACCCAGACCCTGGGTATCTGTGTCTCTGATATCCCAACCCAATTCAGTCCGTGTAAGTGTTGGCGGAATTTCTACACTGGCTCCACCCCCAGTGGTATCTGATCTGCT
>NW_006447185.1:0-204 GCF_000325575.1 Pteropus alecto | reverse complement strand
GGACCTGCTGAGGCGTGTGCTTGGGGAGCCGTCGGGAAGGCATGCTCTCCCGAGAGCAGGACGAAGGACGTGACATCCGTCAGCAGGGTCAGGGAACATCCTCCAGGGTTTCAGAGTTTCTGCGAACCTGAGACTACGGGTGTCTCCCATTTCCCTCCTGTTTGAATGACACGCTAAGGCTGTCGTCCTGTCCTGGTAGCACCA
>NW_006447184.1:0-204 GCF_000325575.1 Pteropus alecto | reverse complement strand
CCCGCCATGACATCAGTGACGGCCTGCATTCTCTCTACTAGATCAGACCTAGAAACTGGGAACTAGACAAGTCTTACCATTTTATAACTTGAGGCTCTTTTTTGGGAAAGGATTTAAAACATAATTGTTTTCCCAGAGCCAGAAGAATTCAGAATTTGGCAGGATCAAAGAACAAGTATCCAGGTCCCTATACAAAAAAAAAAA
>NW_006447183.1:0-204 GCF_000325575.1 Pteropus alecto | reverse complement strand
AGCTTCTACCATATATTCCAGCTCACACCACCTCCCTAACTCACTATTACAGCAATCCCACATTGCACTTACATTAAAAAGTTCATAAAGTGGATTATTAATTAGGACTTGTGGTTGGGGGAGAATTTCTGGGGAAGTGGAGTCTGGTTTCAACCATGTCGAGTTTGGGACCTGACATTAAATTAGTCGAGAAGATGAGCACGT
>NW_006447182.1:0-204 GCF_000325575.1 Pteropus alecto | reverse complement strand
CTCCCCTCCTCCCCAGCCCTCTGCCCTCGACCCCCGCCAGCTCTAGGGCCCCAGCCACGGGCAGTGGACAACATGCTGGGCCTCCTCATCTAGTGAAAGCCCCCAGAGGTAGTGGCAAGTTCAGTGGCTTCTCTGGGTCCAGCCTTTTCAACCCTGCGAGGTAACTTGTCTATAACCGGCCTATACTATAGCCCGTGGTAATTC
>NW_006447181.1:0-204 GCF_000325575.1 Pteropus alecto | reverse complement strand
CAGGGCTCCTAACCTGTGCCTTCTACTGACCCCTCGGCCAGTTTGGCAAGGTTCAAAGTCCTTTATGAAGACATAAAATAAAGTACAAAGAACTATAAAAGTAACCAACTATTATAATGCAGTTCCTAAAACTTAGAAGTTTGTGATATATATGTGCTTCTTTATCAATGCCTTATGTAACAAATCTATCGCACATTTAATAAC
>NW_006447180.1:0-204 GCF_000325575.1 Pteropus alecto | reverse complement strand
CCCTCCCTCTTCCCCTCCCAGCACCATCCCCTGCACATTTTAGATTCCCAATGCATATGTTGACATGATTACAAAAATAAAAATTTAAAAACTGATGCCAGAATGTCCCCAAGATCCTGCCCAATAGAACTTTGACTGCCTTCCTTTAAAAACCACAACAAAAAGTATGTTTTTTTCTTCTTAATCTTCCCATTTCTAACCAGG
>NW_006447179.1:0-204 GCF_000325575.1 Pteropus alecto | reverse complement strand
ATTGAAATCATCACCGACACCTTGACTGCAAAGGCGGCCGTGGGAAGGCGCCCTCATCTCCCTCCCCTTCCATTCCGTAGAGAAGCGATGCACCAAGTCGGTCCCAAACTTCCAGTTAATCGTCTCCACGACAGGGGCGACATTTGGGCGCTCGGGGTGCTCTTCGATGGGCTTTAGAAACCCACCTTACAATTTTCAGGCATC
>NW_006447178.1:0-204 GCF_000325575.1 Pteropus alecto | reverse complement strand
ATGCAGAGTCCCTTCTACCCAGGTCCCTGTTTCTGCAAGACTAGAAGAGAATCAACCACTCCCCCAACTTATTCCCCCTTTGATCTTCCTAGTCATTCCACACCTGGCTATAGGAATTCTCTCCTAAAGAACTGTAGAAATGAAGTGGGAATTATATAGGAAGAAACTGAAAGCTCTTGTTGAGAGTGGGGTTTGGGAAGAGTG
>NW_006447177.1:0-204 GCF_000325575.1 Pteropus alecto | reverse complement strand
GCTCTGTCATCTGCATTTCAATTTTGGGTTGCCTCTCCTCCATGTCCTCTTTTAGGTATAAGCGCGACAGACTAGAATCTCCCAGTAATCCCCCGTAGGCTTGGAAAAGAGACTGCCATGAGACATAAGCCAGTTGTCTTTAATTTTTCCAGTAAAATGACCTCAGTGAGATTAAGTGACATCCTTGCCAATCAAAAGCCCAGA
>NW_006447176.1:0-204 GCF_000325575.1 Pteropus alecto | reverse complement strand
CAATTCAAGCCAGCCTAGACTCAAAAGTCCATGGCAAATCGGGCATCCGAAAAAGGAAGCAGAGGTACTCGGGGGTAGGGTGGCGGGTGGGGAGGCGATGGAGGTGGAACCTCAGCCAGCATATGCCTCACAGGCTCAGGTTTCTCAGAGTAGAGGTGTGTAGCAGACACTTTATAATCAGCTTGAGTCTTCTCCTAGAATGCA
>NW_006447175.1:0-204 GCF_000325575.1 Pteropus alecto | reverse complement strand
GTACAGAGGTCCGCATAGCTCCGTGCTGCAGCCCTCCAAGTGGGGGGTCAAGGGAAGTAATCGTGGCTAGGAGTGTCCCACATGCTGAATGTTTTTGCTGAGAGAGAGAAAAAGAGAGAGAGAGACGGAGAGACAGAGAGAGAGACAGAGATAGAAAGGGTGGGAGGAGAAAGAGAGAGAGAGAGAATGAGAATCATACAGCCA
>NW_006447174.1:0-204 GCF_000325575.1 Pteropus alecto | reverse complement strand
TTTCCGATGGTTAACATGATTTACCCAACGCGTCCCAGTAAAGCTGGTCTGTGGGGTGAGATGGATTTACAGACCTTACAGTGGAAACCTGACAGGGGACGGATGATGTTTTATTACATTAATGGTGACGTCTTCCTTGCTGCTGCTTCTCAGAGCCCTCTGTCCTGTCCAGCATCATTCTTCACGATAACCTTTATCTGCTTC
>NW_006447173.1:0-204 GCF_000325575.1 Pteropus alecto | reverse complement strand
AGCAGAGAGCGACAGGAGCTGCTCAGGGACGAGGCACCCCCCGTCCCCCACCCCCGTGCTCGTTCCGCTTCTCGGGGTAAACCTCGGGGGGGGGGCGAACGCGGGTGGCACGCTCCTTCACCAGCGTGGACCGTGTGGGTGACGCCCCGTCCCGTAGAATGGCTTCTGCCCTCTGAGGCTGGCACTGAGTGATCTTAAGTCTCC
>NW_006447172.1:0-204 GCF_000325575.1 Pteropus alecto | reverse complement strand
ATAAAGGTTCATCCTCATCAATCTTAAAAAGAAAGGGAAATCAGACCAACTATTTTGGCACGAACAACATCCAGGTAAACTGAAAATGCCCAACAGAGTCCAGCTCATTTCATTACCGCCATTAGTAAATAAAACATCACTTTCTTTGAAGTTAAGGAATGTTTCCATAGTGTTTCTCATAAATTAAAAATTATTTAAAAAAAA
>NW_006447171.1:0-204 GCF_000325575.1 Pteropus alecto | reverse complement strand
AACTTTCCCAGTTTGTACTGGTTTCATGCTTACCAGGTTAACTTCGATTATGGTCATTAGGTATGACCATAGGAAATTCAAGTTTTGCACTTTAATGGATAGGGATGTCTCCTGGGAAGTATAGAAAATGACTTTGATGATCGTGTGACTTGTCATCTAAGAACAGCTATATGAAATGAGTGTGCTGGTTAGTCTGGTCACCAG
>NW_006447170.1:0-204 GCF_000325575.1 Pteropus alecto | reverse complement strand
ATCAAGGTCCCTGCTGCCATCGAGGCTCTGGTGTCATCTTTCTGGACCCGGGCAGCTTCAAAACAAAGTGAAACAGGTCGATCAGCTTTTGCAATTCCCTTTAGCTTTAGCAGGTCCAATAAATGCCCCTGATTGCTGCAAGGATTTATCCTAAAATAAACAGCTCTTCAAAGACACATGCCCTACAAGGCATTCCTCAAACTG
>NW_006447169.1:0-204 GCF_000325575.1 Pteropus alecto | reverse complement strand
TCAGTCCCTGCTGCACCCCCAGAACAGGGCTTGGCGCCCGCGAGCTGCCTGTGGGGGTCTGTGAGGGGATGGACGAGTGGGGACGGCGCCCCCTCCCGGGGTTCCCTGGGAGGGTGGACGCGTGAGGCCCGCGTGCGTCTGGCACGTGGCGGTGCCCGCAGCATGGCCTGTCACGCGTGTTACTTAGGGTGGTACTTAGACCAC
>NW_006447168.1:0-204 GCF_000325575.1 Pteropus alecto | reverse complement strand
CAATTAACTGAAAAATAAATTCCAAATTACCATTATGAGTACCAGTTGGAACTCTATTATCTTTAGAAAATCTCTTTCTTAAAGGATGAAGTTTAAAAACAGAATATTACAACCAAGACATTAATTGACATCCATTTCTGACTTTTATTTTACCCTTTAATACTTCAAGTCTCCTCTAAAATGTTCTTGCAACCAAAACTAGCT
>NW_006447167.1:0-204 GCF_000325575.1 Pteropus alecto | reverse complement strand
AAAAATCTTTTTAAAGAGGATTAACAAATAGACAAAGCCCATGTCAGTTATAATAATAGCCAGATGCGGCCTTCTCTATGTCCCATAAAAAATGAAATCGAATCTTGAAGTACAGCAGCATATCGAGACATAGAAATACTTGCATCCTCATCTTCTTTATCTCAGTATGGCTGAAGACCTTCTAAAAGCTCACGCTTTAATTAA
>NW_006447166.1:0-204 GCF_000325575.1 Pteropus alecto | reverse complement strand
GAAGTGTGTGGCCTAGTGGCTGTTGAGAATAGTAGTGTTTTGTAGGGACCATATATTGACATATTAATGTTCTGTACTTTCTTTTTTTTTTTTTCTTTTATTCGCTTTCCAAAAATGTACCCCAGTACCTGGGATTCTGTTACTCCAAGGAAACTACATGGCAAAGAACAAAGCTTTATGCACAGAACTTCCCTGCCTGGTTTT
>NW_006447165.1:0-205 GCF_000325575.1 Pteropus alecto | reverse complement strand
AACAAAATCAAAGAATTGAAAACAAAACAAAACAAAAGAAAGGATAATTTAAGGGGGCCTCTTGGCACCACCATATCAAGATTCACATAATAGGAATACCACAAGGAAAAGAGAGAGAGCAAGGAACTGGAAACCTATTTCAGGAAATAACAACAGTTTAGTTCATCAAAATGATGAACTTTTGGAAAGAGAAGTTAAGAAAAAA
>NW_006447164.1:0-204 GCF_000325575.1 Pteropus alecto | reverse complement strand
CGCACGCAGGATGCGACGTCACACGCTGAAGATCCATGCAGCCCAGAAACGAGGACAAAATACGCGATAGGAACGTGGGTTCCAGCCGAGGCCGGGGCAGCCGATGGGGCGTCCGGCCTGAACACAGGCTTGGTTTACGCGTGGGGCTTCGAGGCAGGGTAGGTGCCTTGGGCCTCCATGGGGCCATGAACCTAAACCATGGAC
>NW_006447163.1:0-204 GCF_000325575.1 Pteropus alecto | reverse complement strand
GGGAGAGCGTTCTGCATTCAGGGAGCTTAGAGGTTCAAGGCTGGAGTGAGGGGCGCAGGCGGTGGGTGGGTGAGTGAGGCTGGAGTGAGGGGTGCAGGCAGTGGGTGAGTGAGGCTGGAGTGAGGGGTGCAGGCGGTGGGTGGGTGAGGCCGGAGGGAGGGGTGCAGGCGGTGGGTGAGTGGGTGAGGCTGGAAGCAGTGGAAA
>NW_006447162.1:0-204 GCF_000325575.1 Pteropus alecto | reverse complement strand
ACAGAAATTTTTAATCGGAGATGTCACAGATGATATCTTGAAAAGAATCAGATTTCTACAAAACCATGTATGTATGCGTGCATGTATATGTATATGTGTGTGTATATATGTGTATGTATACATATATAAACAAATATATAAATATAAATAAATAAATAAATATATTTATATATATTTGACAGCAAAGTACAAATTGTAGCATTT
>NW_006447161.1:0-204 GCF_000325575.1 Pteropus alecto | reverse complement strand
TATCGTACGCTGAATCCTGTTGTATTTATAGCTACAAAGTTTAAGAACGATATCGGTATGTGTACGTGCATTGTGTGTGTGTGCATGTGTGCGAGTGTGTGTGTATGTGTGTGTGTGTGTGCCCTGAGCCTTAGGAATACATTTCTTTTTATTTATAAAACTCAAAAGCGGTCCCTCTGAAGTCACAGTGAGGAGGATATGCAA
>NW_006447160.1:0-204 GCF_000325575.1 Pteropus alecto | reverse complement strand
TATATTTTTGTAGGTGAGGATAGCACTGCTCAAACGTTCTGTAGAGTCTGAGCAAAAGAACTTCCCCAGTTTGGCGCGTAGCGTAAGCACCAACAACATTGGAAGTAATCTTTTTAGAATGGTCAGAAATGGATTAGCCAAATTGTATTGAAGACTGTCTTTTGAACATACTCACATACACACATCTCAAACTACATTAAATGC
>NW_006447159.1:0-204 GCF_000325575.1 Pteropus alecto | reverse complement strand
AAATGAGGCATATAGACTCACATTCTTTTAGAACAAGAAGCAGGAAATTGGGAATCGGGAATCAGAAAAAGAGAAACAATTGAAAAAGCTGCGTTTTTTTTTTTCAGAACATAGAGTTTATGTTTAATGGTATTAGAATTGACAGCATAGTTCTCAACACACAGAGCAGTTTGCACCTGTGAGAAAATGGAATTATCTGCTGCT
>NW_006447158.1:0-204 GCF_000325575.1 Pteropus alecto | reverse complement strand
CTTTCTGTCCCACCAAGGGGTGCCCCCAAGTGTCCGCTGAGTGGAGGGCGAGGTGGGGCGATGCCACCCCACCAATACTGCGGCCACCAATACTCCCCCCACTTCCCTCCCCCGCGTCGCCCAGGTCCTGCTGAGAGCGAGCCCGTGGCTGTGCCCGGGCCGCGAGGCAGGGTGAGGAGGGCGGCCTCTCGGACACCTCTGCGT
>NW_006447157.1:0-204 GCF_000325575.1 Pteropus alecto | reverse complement strand
CGAAAGGACACTTGTGACAGCATAAGGCTGTGTTCAGCCTCAGCTGGGACGTGCACACTAACCGACTCAGAGTGTTTACTGTTCTGAGCACGTCTGTGAACACGCCACGAGTGTCGATTTTACGGTGACAAATTTTAGCGTGCGGGCAAATTTACAAATACAGAATCCTGGGGTGGACGGGAGTGTGAGGACACTGGCCGTCCT
>NW_006447156.1:0-204 GCF_000325575.1 Pteropus alecto | reverse complement strand
GGTGGACAGGATGTCCTCTAGCCTAGACCGAGTCCGCACCTGCCCTGTGCCCCGAGCAGCCTCTTGAGCTCTCGGGGCCGGGAGAGGTAGGGATGTCTCTTCCCGCCCTACCCCATGCACCACAGACTTTCCTCGAAGTTTCTTAGAGGAGAGGCCAGTGAGGAGTTTTACTGCTAATTCACTATCACCAAAGTCACCGTATAG
>NW_006447155.1:0-204 GCF_000325575.1 Pteropus alecto | reverse complement strand
TGGCCCTGCTGCCCTACACTCCACCTGATTTAGTTAATTTAACTCCCTGGTTCCTATAGGCAACTGAGTTTTGTGGACCACTAACCACACCATTTTATTTCACCAATCTCCAGTTTAACCTGGTTCTAGGAATGAATCCAGATATCGTGGGCTGAAGCTTATACAACAAGGTGCCATCTTTAAGGCAGGATTTTGTGACACACA
>NW_006447154.1:0-204 GCF_000325575.1 Pteropus alecto | reverse complement strand
ATCAATGTCAGCAATATCATAACAGATCGAAGGGATGAATGAGGAATATTTTGTAATAACGTACTTATACTACATGTAAAGCACTATAATGACATTTGAAAGTGGATGCAGAGTAGGTTAAAATATATATTGTGAACTATAGGTCAATGACTAAAGTAATTTTTAAAAAAACTATACTTGATTGGCTAAGAGAGAAGATAAAAT
>NW_006447153.1:0-204 GCF_000325575.1 Pteropus alecto | reverse complement strand
CACAGGCTGTGATCTTCTCAGCGTTCTCTCTGCTCCTTTTCCTGCTGTGATTTCCCACCTGTTGGTCATATCTAGAAACCATCAGGTAAACCACATCCTGTATGTGGTCTCTGGAGACACTTCTAGTTGCAAATGTATTTGTTGAAATGAAGCATAAAGATTGATAGGCCCATCTCACACCTACTAGAATAGCTATAATCAACA
>NW_006447152.1:0-204 GCF_000325575.1 Pteropus alecto | reverse complement strand
TTGCATAGATTTTTATTTTAACATTATTAAGTGTTTTAATTCATAATCATAGCACATCTCTCTACTTATTCAGGTATTGTGGAAATTCTCTCAGTAACATTTTCTATTTTCTGGTGTTTAGGCCTATTACATCATATATTAAATTTATATCTATGTATTTAACATTTTTCACAATATTATTTAAAAATTTTATCTTCTATTTAT
>NW_006447151.1:0-204 GCF_000325575.1 Pteropus alecto | reverse complement strand
AGAATATTAAATTTTAATGCAACGGAAGACCTTTTTTTTCTTCCTTGTTAGTTACAGGAACACTGGCTGTGCTTGTTGCAGTTAATTTTTATGGACTAGGAAGGCCTTTACGGGGTTTGTTTATGTCCCGTGGGTTTGCCATGGTTAGTCCTCCAAACCACCAGGACGATGCCCTAGTAACGCAGACTGTTAGGTTTTTAAAAA
>NW_006447150.1:0-204 GCF_000325575.1 Pteropus alecto | reverse complement strand
GTTAAACAGTAAGCACTACGGATGGAAGCGCGTGCGTGTGTGTGTGTGCGTGTGTATATGTCTGTGTGTGTGCATGAGTGCGTGCGTGTGTGTGTGCACGTGTGTCTGTGTGTGTGCATGTGTGCGTGCGTGTGCGCGTGTGTATGTGTCCATGTGTGTGCATGTGTGCGTGTGTGTGTGCGTGTGTATGTGTCTGTGTGTGTG
>NW_006447149.1:0-204 GCF_000325575.1 Pteropus alecto | reverse complement strand
TGACGTGGCGTGTCCCTGACTTGCTCCTTTCACATGGATTCATGGGAACAGTGGCTGAGTGTCACACTCATTCATCAATTACAAACTGCCCGAAGCCTGCGCCCTGCCTGAGATGTTCCCTGAAGCCTGCGCCCTGGGATGTTCCCGATTCCCCAGTTACTTGGCATCATTTCCCCTCCTCCCGCCCCTCCCCCTGCCCTGAGG
>NW_006447148.1:0-204 GCF_000325575.1 Pteropus alecto | reverse complement strand
AGCCATCGGTGGACTGGTCAGGAAACCACACACGGTAGCAGCCTGGTAGCCAATCTGATGACCCGGCTCCACGGCCGACACTGACCTGTCACTGAGATTCACTTCCGGCCCGCCTTCCTGGGAAGGTGGCATGAGATGGCGTGTGTCAGTACCTGAGGTACGAGACGGCGAAAGGAGAATCTCCCAAGGGCCCACTACTCGTAA
>NW_006447147.1:0-204 GCF_000325575.1 Pteropus alecto | reverse complement strand
AGCCATCGGTGGACTGGTCAGGAAACCACACACGGGAGCATCCTGGTAGCCAATCTGATGACCCGGCCCCATGACCGACAATGACCTGTCACTGAGATTCACTTCCGGCCCACCTTCCTGGGAAGGTGACATGAGATGGCGTGTGTCAGTACCTGAGGCACGAGAGGGGGAAAGGAGAATCTCCCAAGGGCCCACTACTCGTAA
>NW_006447146.1:0-204 GCF_000325575.1 Pteropus alecto | reverse complement strand
AAAAATGGGCAAAAGATCTGAATAGACATTTCTCTGAAGAGGACATACAGACGGCCAATAAACACATGAAAAGATGCTCAACGTCACTTGAGCATTAATCCAAAGAAAACCAGAAACCTAATTCAAAAAGATATATATATACCCCTATGTTTCCTGTAGTACTATTTAATACAATAGCCAAGGTATGGAAGCAACCTAAGTGCC
>NW_006447145.1:0-204 GCF_000325575.1 Pteropus alecto | reverse complement strand
TCTCCCGGCTCCCCGAGGGTAGCCAAGCTGGTCGCTGGAGGGGAGGGTGTGGATCGGCCCGAGGGAGATCCACCCTCAGAGAACCTGATTTCTATGTTTGCCCAGGTGGGCACAGAAGCCGGACCCTTAATCACCAGTGTGGATTTAGAGATTCTTTCTATTGTGCTTCTTGGGGATGTGAAACCACTGGCGACGCCTACTGGC
>NW_006447144.1:0-204 GCF_000325575.1 Pteropus alecto | reverse complement strand
GGGTATAGATAGCTTAAGAAGGGCCTTTTTTTTTTTACATCCAGAAAATAAAATATTAATATCAACAATATTCCAAACATATAACTACAATTATGCCTCATGAGTTCATTCAGTTGCAGGTAATCAATTCTTGTTCTTTTATATCTTGTGTTAGCAGTTTTATGAAGCCATCTGCTCCTCAACCAAAGAGTTTCGGAAATCCTG
>NW_006447143.1:0-204 GCF_000325575.1 Pteropus alecto | reverse complement strand
ACACGGCGGACGAGGACGAGGCGCCCGCAGCCCGAGACCCGACGCGGCTGCGGCCCGTGTACGCACGCGCCGGGCTGCTGAGCCAAGCCAAGGGCTCGGCCTACCTGGAGGCGGGAGGCACCAAGGTGTTGTGCGCCGTGTCCGGCCCGCGCCAGGCCGAGGGCGGCGAGCGTAGCAGCGGCCCGGCGGGAGCGGGCGGTGAGG
>NW_006447142.1:0-204 GCF_000325575.1 Pteropus alecto | reverse complement strand
CTCTAAGTGTGAGAGTTCCCACAATCCTCCAAAGGCTTGATAACTTGCCGGAGGGACTCACAGAACACAGGAAAACACTATATGTATGCTTACTGTTTTATTATAAAGGACACCACTCTGAAACAGTTAAATGGGCTAGCTACCTGGGCAAGAGCACACAGAGTTCCATGCCCTCCCCAGGTGTCCCACCTTCCTACAACATCA
>NW_006447141.1:0-204 GCF_000325575.1 Pteropus alecto | reverse complement strand
CCTGGCTGCTTTTTTCCAAATTTGTTCAAAAAAATCGGTAGATACAAAAATGTTAAATTAAAGCTTATTCAAATTATGTATATATTTTTTTCAAAAAACCAAAAGAATGAATTGAGCCAAAAAGAAAAGATGTGGAAATGAGCAATTTCTTCATAGACGAAAACAAGCAGAGAATGATAAATTTAAATATCTTCTTGATTCTCA
>NW_006447140.1:0-204 GCF_000325575.1 Pteropus alecto | reverse complement strand
CCCCTCCCTCCACCACCAGCAGCAGAGGTTTCTCCCTCCCATGACGGTGTAACACAGCGTGTGACTGCCGTCTCATGTTTGGAAGGGAGAGATGAGGTGTGTGCGTACAACGTCTGGAAAGACAGGGCCGTGCATTTGCAAAGGGGGAGGGGCCATGGCGCACGTACAATCCCTGCGGAAAGCCTTTGACTTCAGGTAGACTGA
>NW_006447139.1:0-204 GCF_000325575.1 Pteropus alecto | reverse complement strand
AGATAGAGGACCTGCTCCAGGAAGGGGGATATCATTGCAGATAACTATAGTTTAATATAAACTGGTGTGTGATAAACTATCAAGGCCCATCTCTTGCAAGTCCTCTCTATGTCCCATTGTTAAGATGGCCCAGCAAACATTTACCGAACATTTGCTTTTCTGTCTCCACGTGAATTATCTTCCTGTCCTTTGAAGTCCCAAACC
>NW_006447138.1:0-204 GCF_000325575.1 Pteropus alecto | reverse complement strand
CACACAGCCACTGGGAAAATGCTGAGTCTGCCCAATGAATGGGGGTGAAGTTGGTCCACGGATGAGACACTCTTAAGGTGACACCACTGGAGACCATGAGGAATCCCACGAGTGGTTCTCCTGAGGCACAGGCACAAACAGTGTCCTCCTGTCCCCTCAGATCCCACTAGAGCTTTCCAACAATCCAGGATGTGGGGTGACCTC
>NW_006447137.1:0-204 GCF_000325575.1 Pteropus alecto | reverse complement strand
AAGGAATTGGGGGTGGTCGGAGGCTGTAAGGGGTGTCCCTGGGTCTGTTTTGTCCAGACGTGTTGAAGCAAGATCCGAGAGAGCTCGGAGGGCACAGCCTAGCGTGTCAGTTTTTGATAGGGTCAGTGAGGGCCTCTCTCAGGAGGTGACAGTTAACATGGTTAAAACCTTGAAAAAGATTCCTTAATGCGAAATAGCTGGGCA
>NW_006447136.1:0-204 GCF_000325575.1 Pteropus alecto | reverse complement strand
ACCTAAATACCCCACTGTCGGATATTGACAGATCAACCAAACAGGAAATCAATAAGGAAATAACAACTTTAAATGATACATTAGACCAAAAGGACATAATTGACATTTACATAGTCTTTCATCCCAAACCAGGTAATTATACATTCTTCTCTAGTGCACATATAACATCCTTAAGGATTGACCACATACTGGGACACAGAGATA
>NW_006447135.1:0-204 GCF_000325575.1 Pteropus alecto | reverse complement strand
TGAATAGTGAGAAAGGTGACAATTTGTGAGCAGGTCATTCATTTTGCCCACGTTTTTCTGCAGCTAGGTTTGCAGATAATATGCATTTTTTCCCCCTAATCTTCAGTAGCTATTAAGAATTTTTTCGTCTTACCAGTTTTTTTTTTTTCTCTCCTTAGAGGAGCTATACCTCTGAAGAGAAGCAAGATAAAATTGCAAGTTCTA
>NW_006447134.1:0-204 GCF_000325575.1 Pteropus alecto | reverse complement strand
TGTAACCCCAGCAGCACTACCCGGCTAGTGAAACCAGCCTCCACACGAGCCCAGGAGGCTGGCTGTAGGCAAGGCCAGGTTCACGTGCAAGCTGAGCTCTGCCCGCCAGGTGTGAGCCCGCTCGGGGGGCGGCGAACCAGGCAAACAGGACTCCTCTCTTGGGGGAAACTGGAATACAGTAGTAAGAAGGGGAGGCGAGGGCAC
>NW_006447133.1:0-204 GCF_000325575.1 Pteropus alecto | reverse complement strand
TTGCAACATGTCGAGAATCTAGCAGATGGAGGCCGTGGCCGACGGGCGCGAGGCAGGCTGTCTTCTGTCCGAGAAAGGCTTACGCGGGGGTGAAGGAGTCTCTGTCGTGAAGGGGGCCACGCCGCCTCACATGACGAAACGGTCACGGTGCTCTCACAAACGGAAGCCGCTTACCGGGTGACCAGCCTGTCTGTTGGCCCAGAG
>NW_006447132.1:0-204 GCF_000325575.1 Pteropus alecto | reverse complement strand
ACTGGCAGCATGGAGAACTGGCCATCCCTCTCCGCCCGTGACTATGTGGAGCCCCTGCATCGGAACTCCAGGATACCTGCTCTATGGCAAGAACAATGTTCTAGTGCAGCCAGTGAGAGTTCATCTTGGGCCCAAATCTTCTATTCTGGGTCTGGATCCAGGTCATAGAGGAGTTTTCTCTGGCTTCCAGGTTACTCATCCATT
>NW_006447131.1:0-204 GCF_000325575.1 Pteropus alecto | reverse complement strand
GGCTCGCCAGTGTGGAGTAAGCCCACGGTACTCTCCCAGGACTGGCCTCTGCCCAGAGGGGCAGATTCTGTGCGAGCCTCATCCCAGAGTCACGGCTGGTAGACCCACTCCCCCTTACTCCTGTCCCCTCCAACGGTCCCGTCCGTCACCCGTCAGGACCCGTGGAAACACTCGAGGTCACAGGCCCCTCCTATGACTGAAATT
>NW_006447130.1:0-204 GCF_000325575.1 Pteropus alecto | reverse complement strand
ACAGCCTCGGCCTCCCTCCCGTGCATCCGCCTTTATGCCCACGGGCCCCTTCTCTGCTTCACGCATCCGGCAAACACCCTGGGTCACCCGCACTCTTCCCAAGCACTGCGTCGGCAGCCGGAGTTGAGATGCAAACAGAGCGTGTCTGGTCTCTGCCCTTGAGCAGCGTGGAATCCAGAAGATAGATCTTAATCAAATAATTAC
>NW_006447129.1:0-204 GCF_000325575.1 Pteropus alecto | reverse complement strand
CCATGTTGTCGCAAAAGATCTTTTGATCTGATCAAAAACTAGTGGTAATTCCTAAGCTGCTTATTTGAAGTGATATTGTTTTATTTTAGGGTCTGGTAAGACTACCACACAAGAGGAAGGTGTAAAGATTTTGTCAAGTAGAATTGACTGACCAACCCTAACATTATGCGAAAATTGAAGTCCCTTAAAGGTATAAGAAGAAAT
>NW_006447128.1:0-204 GCF_000325575.1 Pteropus alecto | reverse complement strand
GTTATTTTCCTTACGATAGTAAGGAAGTGCAGTTCGGTCTAAAATTCAAGAACTTCTAGAGGATAAGGGTTGGAGGAAAATAAGAACCACATATACTGAAGACAAAGAACTACTAAATCTTGAAAATGCATTTTGAGCAGATATTGCCCAATTTGACCAATTTGACCATTCCACCTTTGAACATGCTTAGCAAAATCTAGTGTC
>NW_006447127.1:0-204 GCF_000325575.1 Pteropus alecto | reverse complement strand
GTTATTTTCCTTACGATAGTAAGGAAGTGCAGTTCTGTCTAAGATTCAAGAACTTCTAGAGGATAAGGGTCGGAAGAAAATAAGAACCACATATACTGAAGAAAAAGAACCACTAAATCTTGAAAATGCATTTTGACCAGATATTGCCCAATTTGACATGTACTACCACTCCACCTTTGAACATGCTTAGCAAAATCTAGTGTC
>NW_006447126.1:0-204 GCF_000325575.1 Pteropus alecto | reverse complement strand
GAGCAGTGGGGGAGAAGTCCAGCGACCTGTCTTCTAACCAGCCCTCCAGGTAGTTCCGACTAACATGTTTGAATCAATTTAAACTATGAAAACTGTCCTTTAAAATGATTCCAAATGACTCTCTCCAGACAAGGTTTTGAAGTCGTACAGACATCTATGTAACAAACATTAATAATAGGTTACATAAGAAACGGAAAAGAGTAA
>NW_006447125.1:0-204 GCF_000325575.1 Pteropus alecto | reverse complement strand
TATTTTTAACTCTAAACTCTTACTCTAACCCTAAATCTAATCTTCACCATAACAGTAACCCTAACCCTAAACCTAAAAGTAAACCTAACCCTAAACCTAGCACTGAACCCTATCTCTAATGCCTACCATAAACGCTAAAGCTCACCCTAACACTTACGTTAACCTAACACTAAACCTAACCCTAACCATAAACCTAACCCTAAC
>NW_006447124.1:0-204 GCF_000325575.1 Pteropus alecto | reverse complement strand
CTTCTGCACACGGCCCCCTCTGCACACGGCCCCATCTGCGCACGATCCCTCTCCTTTGCGCAAGGGCCCTCTGCACAAAGCCCCTTCTGCACACGGCCCCTTTTGCGCATGGCCCCTTTTGCGCACGGCCCCCTCTGTACACGGCCCCATTTGCGCACGACCCCCTCCTTGCGCACGGCCCCCTCTGCACACGGCCCATTTGCT
>NW_006447123.1:0-204 GCF_000325575.1 Pteropus alecto | reverse complement strand
ATGTTCTAAAATCTTTTAAAATATCGTTAATACACCAGCTAGAAGAGGATATTCTGACTGGATATTCTAACTAGGGTCACTAAGTTTCACTTTGAATGACTTAGAAAACCAGATTGTGAGAGGCAATCAGCGGTTTTGATTAGTAAGTAACTTGACTGATATTCTCAGTATCTCAGCATAAATTCAAATGACAACAGCAATATG
>NW_006447122.1:0-204 GCF_000325575.1 Pteropus alecto | reverse complement strand
AATACTTCTGTAGCGATCAGTAAGTAGCCACTGCCTCAAGCTCCCAAATGCTCCTTGCACCACCTTGGCCTCTCTGCAACCCGGCAGAACAATGCAGCAATTCCTGGCACTAAGGGGGTCTTCAGTTTCAAAGAACACCTTCGAGCAACTCCATCCATTGTCCAATGTTTCAAAGGTGACATGCTATTGATCAGTTTTTCTCTT
>NW_006447121.1:0-204 GCF_000325575.1 Pteropus alecto | reverse complement strand
GTATATGTAAGATCAAGACCACCCAAGGTGTGCAGACTCTTGGCACCTGAAGGAATTTACTCTGAGGCTGCCCAGGGTTGCCCACTCTTTAAGTGTCAGGCAGAGCCTTTCCTGGAGCTCAGAAATCCTCCTAGCTGACTCGACTGGATTCTGTCATGGGTCAGAAGCTTCCTCTACTGTGAGCAACAGTTTTGAGGTCCTTGA
>NW_006447120.1:0-204 GCF_000325575.1 Pteropus alecto | reverse complement strand
AAGGAGAAGGGGACTCCAGATCTGTGGAAGGGACTCTGAAATTAGTATTTGAGAACCAGAACCTTGTCTTCTTTAATCTTAGAAAATAAAATAGTCATCAACATGAGATGAGCAAAGGCCACATGAAAGCATGTGGTGTATTAGGGGAAAAATAAGTAGGACCATATACTAGGAGGACAGGGTATAAGAAATGAGATTAGAAGA
>NW_006447119.1:0-204 GCF_000325575.1 Pteropus alecto | reverse complement strand
GAGTCCAGGAGAGGAGTGTGTCTGTGCCTCAGCATGCCCAGGTCGAGTCCTGCGGACGGCTCCAACCTGCCCTTCTCACTGTAGGTTCCCTCTTCCAGTCAATAATAACGTGAAGAGATGAAAGCCCCAGTTAATGTAGATCTACGTTGGCATGTGGTTAAGAGTTCAATAAATGTCACCTATTCTTATTGTTGTTGTCATTAT
>NW_006447118.1:0-204 GCF_000325575.1 Pteropus alecto | reverse complement strand
TTTTCATCTCATCTGAACAGGCTATACAAGACTTTTAAAGGTTTTGAGTCGGTGGTTCTCCACCAGTGTCTATTTCCCTACTGTTTGCAAGCACCATGACAGTAGCCAGTGACTTGGTTTTTTCACTGCTGTATGCTTACAGTCTAGAACGGTGCCTGGTATATAATGAGCTGTGGCTAAGGCTGCCAGTTTCTGACCTAACCT
>NW_006447117.1:0-204 GCF_000325575.1 Pteropus alecto | reverse complement strand
ACACACACACACACAGATCTGTACAATTTTAAGAACAATAAAGTGATGATAAAATCAGCCTAATTAATAAGTAGTTTTACTGTTTCAATGTTAATATAAGAATATTAGTGATATCATATAGAAAATATTTTCAAATTACAATAATGTACATCTACAGTCTTCTAAACATTTATTTATTTTAATAATGAACCTCTGGTAGTTTCA
>NW_006447116.1:0-204 GCF_000325575.1 Pteropus alecto | reverse complement strand
AAATAGACAAAAGACTCATATGACTCAATAACAAGAAAAGAACAAATGATTGAATCCAAACACGGGGATAGGACCCGAACAGACACTTCTCTCTCCAGGACATAAAAATTGCCAACAAATACAAGCAAGATGCAAAATACGCAATGTATTAGGGAAATGAAAAATCAGGATCACAATGAGATACCATCTCACACCTGTTAGAAT
>NW_006447115.1:0-204 GCF_000325575.1 Pteropus alecto | reverse complement strand
GCAGAGAAGGGAGGCAGCGGTGTTCTGGGCCCTGGGAAGAGCGCGTGTCGGGCTCCGGAGGGGGTCGGGGCGTCCCCAGTCCAGCAAGCTTTGCGGAGCACTGTGCCCACGCGACGTGCTGTGCTCTGTCCAGACGACCTCTCGGCAAACGTTTAAGAGGAAAGAAAATGGACACGAGGCCCTGGCCGCCTCCGATCCCCGTGG
>NW_006447114.1:0-204 GCF_000325575.1 Pteropus alecto | reverse complement strand
GTTAGTGTTATTGTTAGTGTAAATTTTAGGGTTAGTGGTAGGGTTAGGAGTAGGTTTACGTTTTAGGATTAAAGTTGGTGTTAGGGTTAGGGTTAGGTATAGGTTTAGTGTTAGGATTAGGGTTAAGATTTCTGTTATAGGTAGTGTTAGGGATAGGGTTACTGATAGAGTTAAGCTTAGTGTTAGGTTTAGGGTTAGTTTTAG
>NW_006447113.1:0-204 GCF_000325575.1 Pteropus alecto | reverse complement strand
CATGTGGGTGTGCGCACACACCCGGAACCAAAGCTCGCCCCATTCAGCTTCCTCTTCACTCCTAGAGCCTGCCGTGCTTTCCGGAATGTTGAGGAAACACACCAGGACAGCTCTAGCATCTCATCATAGAGAGGAGCATTTAACAAAGTGGAGATACAGTTGTAGCACAGACACAAGGAATGTGATGAGGGATTGGGTCAGAGA
>NW_006447112.1:0-204 GCF_000325575.1 Pteropus alecto | reverse complement strand
TTAGCTTTAAGGCTGGGCAGATGTCCTAAGACTGATTGATAAGAGCCCCCTGTATTACCTCCACCCCCATTCCATACTCAGGGTTTTGCCCAGAGCTGTGGAGAGAGTGGTTATCATCTAAAAATGGGCTTTGGAGTTCCCAATTTTATAAGCTATTTCTTTTTTATATATAAGCTAGTTTGACTTCTTAATTACCCTGGCACT
>NW_006447111.1:0-204 GCF_000325575.1 Pteropus alecto | reverse complement strand
TACGTCCAAGAGTGGAGTAATAATTGGATCAAGACTCTTTAAAATCCCAAATGAGACTTTCTGTTTCCATTAATGGCAAACTATATTATTTTAATTAAACTTTCAGCTTTCTAAAAACAACTCTCAACGCTAGATACTTTTCTAGTCTTAAATGAATAAATGACTTGAAAATATGGTAAAGAATTAGGAAGACAGTACACAAAT
>NW_006447110.1:0-204 GCF_000325575.1 Pteropus alecto | reverse complement strand
GTGAAATTCTCACAACTACCCAAGAGAGGAGGCACCTTCACCCAGTGAGTGGTAGGGCCTAACACGAAGTAGGGACTCATGAGTTACTCTCTTCTCAGTCATCTCCATTTTTGAGATAAAGAATCCTACCCGGAGGGACAATGTGACTTGCCCCAGGTCACACCACTGATAGATAAAAGAGCTGGATTTCTACCACCAGGCTGG
>NW_006447109.1:0-204 GCF_000325575.1 Pteropus alecto | reverse complement strand
GTTGAAAGAAGAGAAGAGGGAGGGCAAGAGGGAGACGAATGTGAGCAAAGTCCATGGGAATCATGACTCACATTTTCAAACAAGGAAATGAATAGTCAAAGAATAGAAGGCACTTGGTCGCTGCAGGCTAGAGCTGAGCCTTGGATCTTGCACCCAGCCAGGGCCTCCGCTCCTTCCAGCTGGATCTGAGGAAGCCAAGGATTG
>NW_006447108.1:0-204 GCF_000325575.1 Pteropus alecto | reverse complement strand
CATACAGATAACCCTCCAATGCTCAGCGGTAAAAGTGATCAGCGTGCTCTAGTGGCAGAAAAAGGAGGAGGAAGTACCTTTAAAGATGCTGGAAAAATGGAACAAATATACATAATTTAGAAAATTCTTCTTTAAATTTCTTTAAAGACAATTTTCAGAAAAATTGTAATGTAAGACCTACAAAGAATATGGAATGCAATCAAT
>NW_006447107.1:0-204 GCF_000325575.1 Pteropus alecto | reverse complement strand
GGAGCCCCGGCCCGGCTGCTGTAGCGGTGCCCCTTCTCCTGCTCGCTCTCTAGGTGTGAAAAGAGGGTAATAAAAACGACTTTCAAGACCCTCGTGAGGATTAAATTAGTTAAATTAGATGACAGGTGTCAAGCGTTCAATCGCGTTATTATTTCATTAACGCGAGAGTGAAATCGTACAGGATCTCAGCTTCCGGAGATGAGC
>NW_006447106.1:0-204 GCF_000325575.1 Pteropus alecto | reverse complement strand
TAGACTTGTCTATAGCAGGGAGTAGCCATCTGACTCAATCTTCTTAAATAAGATACAAGCAGACACATGCTGAGTGGGTTCTAGAAAGGCTTTTGACCCCTGATAAAAGACACATACGAGGCTGCCTTTATCTCCTTTCTTGTTTCTATCTTGAATACAGGTACAATATTTGAAATTTGGGGTGTCATTTGCATCTATGAGAGA
>NW_006447105.1:0-204 GCF_000325575.1 Pteropus alecto | reverse complement strand
CAGGGAGCCCCGCCCCTCGCACCCCGGCGCGGTCCCGCTGCCTCCCCACACTGTCTTCCCCGCGCCCTGAGCGTGTGTGCGCGTGCGTGTGTATGTGCGCGCGCGCGCGTGTGTCTGTGTGTGTGTAAAGCACACACGGGATCACGCTGATTTACTGTTTGGTGCCTGTTTTGCTCATGTCACAGTATTTTGTAAACATCTTTC
>NW_006447104.1:0-204 GCF_000325575.1 Pteropus alecto | reverse complement strand
GCCCGCGCTGTCTCAAGCAGACACGTGCACACCCGTCAGCCCGGCGGGGGTGTTTCCAGTCGTGTTTCACACGAGCCGCGTGCGCTCACACACCGCCGCGGGCGTGGCGTCCACGTGCCTTGTCCGAAACGACACAGCCGTGGGCAGAGGGAGCACGGGGACCCCCTCCGAACGTGGGCAACGGGCGGGAAAGGACGGGGGACC
>NW_006447103.1:0-204 GCF_000325575.1 Pteropus alecto | reverse complement strand
GGACTTTGTTTTGTCCTGCACAGCGTCCCCGGAACTGAGTCCCCAGAACTAGGCACAACGTGGGTTTCCACTGAAACGTATAAACGAATGGATGAAATACTCTATTTGTCTCTTTACTTTTGTTGATTTATGTTGCAGCTGCCCTGCTTTTTGTTTAAGGCATTGCCCCCTGCAGGAAAATGCCTCTTCCCCACGTCCTCCAGA
>NW_006447102.1:0-204 GCF_000325575.1 Pteropus alecto | reverse complement strand
TCTGTTGTTGTTGTTTTGTTTTGTGGGAGGTTTTGGTGTTGTTGTTTAAGATCTAATCGGCTCTGTTGAATGATTCCTGAATCCGGCAGCATCCCATCTAGTAAATAGAAAGGCTCTCCCAGCGAAAAAGGAACCCTCATACTCTGCTGATGGGAATATAATTTGATATAGCCACTATGGAAAACAGTATGGAGGCATCTCAAA
>NW_006447101.1:0-204 GCF_000325575.1 Pteropus alecto | reverse complement strand
GGCAAGGTAGAACCAAATTCACTTAACATTTTGATTCCTTTCTTCCCTCACTACCCCTGTGTGACCTCTCTATGCCTTCAGGTCTTGGCTGGAATGCCTTTTCTTAGAGATGCCTTCCCCAACCTCCAAGATTGAGCATAACTCTATCTTCTACATTCACAACTGGAATAGTCTACTATTTGTTTCATTCCTGACTCCCAAATT
>NW_006447100.1:0-204 GCF_000325575.1 Pteropus alecto | reverse complement strand
AAAAATCAGTGGGGCTCTGGAAACAGTGTATTTCCGGGAGCAGCATGGCCTGCAGGGGAGCTGAAGTCGGGGCCCCGAGGGGTGCCTGGGCCAGCCCGGAGAGAGGAGCTCCGAGTCCAGGGCAGTCACCCCCATTCCGGAACCTGTCCCTGACCCTCTGGGCCCCACGGGGCCTGGCCTTCATCTGTGAAAGCCAGTCCTTGG
>NW_006447099.1:0-204 GCF_000325575.1 Pteropus alecto | reverse complement strand
TTTTTGTGCACACATAATTGCTTTATTAACATGATGTAATTTTTTTGTTGTTGTTATTTTCTCAAAAAGACATAAAGACCTTCCTGAGGAAACTCTTCGCTTTACTCTTGCGTTAGAATAATTGGCCAGCTACATTAAACATTAGTCTGCTGAGAAGCAAATAGTTTTATTTTTCTCCTAAATTTTTTCTCTCTGTTAATAGTA
>NW_006447098.1:0-204 GCF_000325575.1 Pteropus alecto | reverse complement strand
TCCAGGTGATCCCAGTGCACATCCAGAAGACTGAGCAGAAAAACATAAATATCATTATTTTTGGAGTAGGAAAGCCATCTCCCGGCTCAGAACCATCAAAGCTCTTCCAAATCTCAGAAGCAGTTCTTTTATTTTCCTCCTTACATTAGGTTTTCTTCCCTTTATGATGGAAATCAAAGGAAAATGTTTCCATGGTTTATAATA
>NW_006447097.1:0-204 GCF_000325575.1 Pteropus alecto | reverse complement strand
GGAACTAAAGGAGCTGATGGCCGTGGCGGAGCGTCCACAGCCCCGAGGTCGTCTGGTCTCCGGGCTGTCCGCCGAGTGCAGGCCACACGCCACCCACACGCCGGGCCCCGGGGGTGACTTTGCCACTCTCGGGTCACGCGGAGGACACACGCCCTTGAGCCCGATAACAACACAAACTTCTACAGAGAGCTCTGGGCGCTGGAC
>NW_006447096.1:0-204 GCF_000325575.1 Pteropus alecto | reverse complement strand
GCTTATAAAGTTAAACACTCCATGCACACATACACAGGTGCCTCTTCCATTGACTGTATTCATTTCCAAACCAGTGTCATGGTAGACATTACCAAGAAATAGATAACCAGTATTCATTTCCAAACCAGTGTCATGGTGGACATTACCAAGAAATAGATAACTGCTTTCCTTTCCTTCTTCTCTTTAAATGACTTTATAGTATTT
>NW_006447095.1:0-204 GCF_000325575.1 Pteropus alecto | reverse complement strand
AAAACCCCTGTGAAACAGTTTATACAGAATTATTTCTATTTTCCACCATTTCTATTACTTTTTGGGGGGAAAAAAACACTAAGTAGCCAGACTAACAGGAGACATTTGAAAGCAACTGAAAGAAATTGAATGTGTAAACATAGTTTGACGATTTAGGTCAATATCAGGTAAAAAACAAAAAAAAACTTTTCAGCACACAAAAGG
>NW_006447094.1:0-204 GCF_000325575.1 Pteropus alecto | reverse complement strand
CCAGGATGCTCTTCGTGCCCCAGCCAGGGCCCCCAAACACGCCTGGGGTGCAGCCTCCGTTCCCCACCTCCCTCTCTAGGGAGGGGCCATCTTCTCCTCGTGGTCACCGTTCCTCCGTAGTAAGCGCTCGCCGAGGGACCGAGATTCTGGACTCTCCCCTGCCCCGATGTGGCACTTTGCCTTTTTAGGAAGCGGGTCAGTTCT
>NW_006447093.1:0-204 GCF_000325575.1 Pteropus alecto | reverse complement strand
GTATGCCAGACCCTAAATCTGGCCTCTCTGAGCCCTGAGGGAGCTCATGAAGACCAGAAGGACATTCACTCCTGCGTCGAGACAACCGAGCAGGGTTTCCTTGTTGGCCTGACCTGAAAGACCAGGCTTTAGACAGTGCAGATGAGGAGCAGTACATCCATGGAAGCAGCTATGTTGCGGGGGGTGGGGAGTGGAGGGGTGGGG
>NW_006447092.1:0-204 GCF_000325575.1 Pteropus alecto | reverse complement strand
TTCTACCATCCAGGGCCATCTGGGGAGCCTGCAGAAGACATCCATATGTCAAGTAAGGGTGAAACACAGCAGACCCTGTTCAGTCTGCTATATATCAGTTTTTGTTTCAAAATGATAAAAGCTCTGTAGATGTATGTTCTCACCAGGGGAAAGACAGCCTATTGTCTCTCATGAAAACTTGAAGGGTAGTGTCTTACTTTATTG
>NW_006447091.1:0-204 GCF_000325575.1 Pteropus alecto | reverse complement strand
TGGACAAAAGTCCAAGGTGCCCTGATGGCAGCCACAGCTTATAGTTCAATTGTTCCCTTACCATCACTAGGACCTCCAACTCTGTAGAGAGCCCACAATTGTAGAGACAGGAAGCCCAAAATCCCCCAGTGAGTCACCAGAAGGATGGCAAGGCCACTCTTGCTTCTACCCCTGAGTGCCTGGATTCATGTTTCGGGGTCCCAC
>NW_006447090.1:0-204 GCF_000325575.1 Pteropus alecto | reverse complement strand
CTTTGGACCTGGACCTAAAAGATCTCTAAGGAAATTCCTGGCATCCAAACAGAAGGGGAACACTCGGTGCCACAGAAGGGGGGGAGCTGTCAACGGTCCCGCCAGGAACAGCGATCCCACGCGAAGCTGGGCTCGGCGGAAAGGCTGGTCAGGGAAAGACCCTGACACTGTTGGAACCGTGACCAGGGCGACACTGAGGCGAGC
>NW_006447089.1:0-204 GCF_000325575.1 Pteropus alecto | reverse complement strand
GATAAAGCGCAGGGCTGCCTCCCGCCTTTGTTTTAGACCTTGGCTGATTTTGATAACTGACCTTTTGAGCTACTTGTTTTTTTCTGTGCTTTCGATTCTCGCTCTTACATTGTAAATTCACCCATAAAGAGGGAGCCAGCGAAACCCTAGGCCTCACCCTCCACGCCAGCACAAGCAGAACCCCAGGCCTGTGAGCTGGAGAGC
>NW_006447088.1:0-204 GCF_000325575.1 Pteropus alecto | reverse complement strand
AACTATAGTGTGGACATAAAACTCTTAGAAAAAAAACAAAGGACTAGGTCTTCATAACCTTGGATTAAACAAGCAATGGTTTCTTAGATAAAACACCAAAAGCACAAGCAACAAAAAAATAAATGACTTCATCACAATTAAAAACTTTTGTGCTTCAAATGAGGCATGTCATCAAAGAAGTGAAAAAATAACCCACTGAATGAG
>NW_006447087.1:0-204 GCF_000325575.1 Pteropus alecto | reverse complement strand
TTTTGTAACTGGAGTTTTTCCTTCCCCCCACTAGGCGGTCCGGACGAGGGTACCCGCGAAGGTGCTGGGAGCTGACCGCTCCCTGCGCAGAAATGCTAAGCATCCCTCTCGGCCTGGGCCGTAAGGGCGCTGAGAACTGGACCGAAGACATCTGGGACGCTCTGGAGTAAACGATCCACGGGCGTGGGCTGCTTTATTCCTCTC
>NW_006447086.1:0-204 GCF_000325575.1 Pteropus alecto | reverse complement strand
CAGCTTCTCACAACTCCTCTAAAGCAGAGGGTCCCCATCCCCGAGGCCGTGGGCCAGTCCCTGTCTGTGATCTGTTAGGAACCAGGCCGCACAGCCAGAGGTGAGTGTGGCAGGTTAGCGAGTGAAGCTTCATCTGTTTTTGCAGCTGCTCCCCAAAGCCAGCATCACTGCCTCAGCTCAACCTCAGATCATATGGCATTAGAT
>NW_006447085.1:0-204 GCF_000325575.1 Pteropus alecto | reverse complement strand
AATTGAGTTTTTTCCCAATTATGTTATCTTCTAACCGGGTATTAGGTGTGGAACCTGGTTGAGCTACATAGCCTCTCTCTGTCTGTGGGATGATTGTAACCACTGAACCTCTAGCTCACAACAGGTTACATATTTGTAACTACCGAACCCCTCCCTTGTGGGGTAGCCATTAGCACTAGACCTGGCACACAAGCACGGGGCCCT
>NW_006447084.1:0-204 GCF_000325575.1 Pteropus alecto | reverse complement strand
GAGTCAGGAAGCCCGGCACACACTAGGTTCTCAGTCTTTTGCAGGTGATTGATTTGTGGGATGAGTCAGCAAATTAATGAATCAATGATCAATAGTCTGCTTTCTTCACCCATAGAAGGTGAGAGCTCTTCCAGCTCCAGCAATTTGGTTAGTCTCATTACTTCCCACAGTTCTTTCTGACGGTCAGGACCCAGCAAGATTTTT
>NW_006447083.1:0-204 GCF_000325575.1 Pteropus alecto | reverse complement strand
TGGCGACAGATCTACACCCTGAATCCAGACGCCCCTCTTTCTCATCCAGTACAGTGTGACCCTGAGAGGTTCCTTGGTTCCTTACTTGTAAAACAAAAAGGTTGTACCAGGTGCTGTGTCTTAATGTTTCAAAAATCCCTTCTGATCACCCCATCATGGACCTATAATGGTCAGACCTTACTCCACTGTATATTCACCTCGTAG
>NW_006447082.1:0-204 GCF_000325575.1 Pteropus alecto | reverse complement strand
AGTTATTTAAGGGCAGGGACTTTTATCTTCAAATTGCATCCATTCTGAGATGTTTTGCCTACATTTCTAGCCATCAGCCTGTAAATGGAAAAAAACTGGAATTGTATTCTAACACACTGCCCTCTCCCTATATGACAGGGTGACTTTTTCAAACTCTGAACCTTAGTTTTCTTATCAGTAAAGTGGGTGTAATAATGCCCACTG
>NW_006447081.1:0-204 GCF_000325575.1 Pteropus alecto | reverse complement strand
TCCTCCCCCTTGTACCTGTAACATCCGCTCTTTACCCACCGAGTCCAGCACTGGGGGATCTCAATTCACACACACACACGCGCACGCCGCGGGTCGGTCCTGGGCACAAATGCGCAGCGCTCATACACGTGAATACACACAGATGGTAGACAGCGAGCGTGCAGCCCCGTATTTTGTGATCGTTGGGCAAAAATAAATCGTATT
>NW_006447080.1:0-204 GCF_000325575.1 Pteropus alecto | reverse complement strand
TTCACATGACCATTTATCCAAAAATATAAGCTAGATTCCGCCTTTCCCCACCCTCTTCCCATCACTCGATCTAAGTTTCTACAACTGCATTACTTTTTTTTTTACATTCCATTGCTATTTCCTGGATTCAGGACTCCAACATTTCTCTAAAGATTTCCTGTGGCATTCTAACTAATCTTCCTGCTTCCATCTTAATCTATTCAT
>NW_006447079.1:0-204 GCF_000325575.1 Pteropus alecto | reverse complement strand
TTCACATGACCATTTATCCAAAAATATAAGCTAGACTCTGCCTTTCCCCACCCTCTTCCCATCACCCGATCTAAGTTTCTACAACTGCATTACTTTTTTCTTTACATTCCATTGCTATTTCCTGGGTTCAGGACTCCAACATTTCTCTAAAGATTTCCTGCGGCATTCCAACTAATCTTCCTGCTTCCATCTTAATCTATTCAT
>NW_006447078.1:0-204 GCF_000325575.1 Pteropus alecto | reverse complement strand
ACTAACTCTAACCCTAACCCTGATCCTAACCTTAACACTAAAGCTTACCCTAACATTAATTCTAAACCTAACTCTAAATTTTACACCAACGATAACTCTAAAACTAAAAGCTTACCCTAACCCTAATACTAACCTTAAAGCTAACTCTAACCCTAACACTAATCCTAAACCTAACGCTAACCCTAACCTAAACCTAATCCTAAC
>NW_006447077.1:0-204 GCF_000325575.1 Pteropus alecto | reverse complement strand
TTCTCCTCCCACTAAAACCCAGAAGGCTTTGTGACGCCTGTGTCTTTGCCCATCAAAGTCACCCCGGCTTCTTTGCTGTCTGAGATCACTGGTTGTGGCCCCCAACGCCCAGTGCCTCTGTGGGCTGGGGGATCTTTGGCAAGCCTTGGTACCTGGTACCAGCCCAGACCCCCCCCAGATCTGGCCACTTCCTCTGGCTGCAGT
>NW_006447076.1:0-204 GCF_000325575.1 Pteropus alecto | reverse complement strand
CGGATCATCTTTGCTTCAGATGAAGCCGTTGGCTCAAGTTACGGTCCACGATGGAAGAAAAATACTCATTTTCAAGGATCAGCATCAGCTTCACCGGGGAAACTCAACTGGACGGAGGGCATGAAATATTTAGGTCTTGCGAATTGTGCTGACATCCTGCGACGTAAAACAGGAAATGCGAGACGTCCTTTTGTGTGGGATGAA
>NW_006447075.1:0-204 GCF_000325575.1 Pteropus alecto | reverse complement strand
GAATCAGCCCATGGGTGTGTGACTAGAGCCAGGGAGGGACCTGCTGAGCTGCACAGAGCAGCTGAGCTCTGAGGTCTCTGGGTGACAGGGAGGTGTGTGTCCTGAAACCAGCAGGGGGCGCTGTGGAACTGCCCTGTTGTGTGGTCCCATAGAACAGCTTAGTGAGAACGATTCACTCAATGGAGCCTGGACCTGGGGCCTGTT
>NW_006447074.1:0-204 GCF_000325575.1 Pteropus alecto | reverse complement strand
AGAATTTCCTCTTAAGGACAAAAGTGGACTGGCTTCGTGAGAGGTTCAGATAAGCTCATTGTAGGGTGGAGAAAAGCTCAGACTGGAGTCACGCGAAAAGACATGGGGATGCTGGGGGGCGGGGGTGGCTGAGACATGGGCTGAGCACTGGCAGGGCGTGGTGTCCTGCGAGAGACGCTGCTGCCAGCACGGGCAGGAGCGACG
>NW_006447073.1:0-204 GCF_000325575.1 Pteropus alecto | reverse complement strand
ATGTGCTTCTTGCAGTTCATGAGTAGGACGGGGGGGCGCGTATCATTTCTATGTCATTTCTCAGATCGTTGTATTCGTTATGTACACTCTCTGGGGATTCCTGTTGTAGTTTGTCAGTTAGGATGTCATCAGCTGCAGGTAATGCAAAGCCCTAAACATAGCTTAAGCGCCTGGGGGAGGTGCTGGCTGTGACTCAGACCTCTC
>NW_006447072.1:0-204 GCF_000325575.1 Pteropus alecto | reverse complement strand
TAGCCAGTTGGTAGGCTCTGTACCAACATAATGTCTCCCCTTCCACCAGACCTTGGGAGCTTTAGAAAGGGTGGTGTTAGCACACATCTTATGGGGTAGCCACCCCATAATACGGTTGGGCACAGATCTTACCTGTTCTGTGCAATAAGAGGCCTGCTCCTGCCAGCCATCCCCACCCATTGGAAATGGCATAGTCTATGAGGG
>NW_006447071.1:0-204 GCF_000325575.1 Pteropus alecto | reverse complement strand
CTTGCCCCACGCCCTGCTCCTGTTTTAGAGGGTCTCGCCCCGCTGCAGCAGCCACCCGCAATCTCGGGGGTGACAAAAAGGGAAGGAAGGGGCACTGTGGAGGGAGGCCTCTAAGCTGTCCCCTCTGCCACCATTTGGGGACGGATGAGCACGTGCTTCTCAGCTTTTCCCTGGCGCCCCTTTCCCGTGATGTAGGAAGGGCAA
>NW_006447070.1:0-204 GCF_000325575.1 Pteropus alecto | reverse complement strand
TGGGAGACCACCTAGGAAGAGCAGGTGCTGCAGGCATTTAAAAGAAAAAGAGGAAAAAGAACCACACATGAGCAGAGAGGAAAAGCTGCAGAGAGCTCTTTACCTATGATGGAAATGTGAGCCTCGGGACAGGCCCTGCCTTAAAAAACAACTAGGAAGTTCAACAACCGCAAAAATTTTAATCAAAACACAGTTTATCAGTAG
>NW_006447069.1:0-204 GCF_000325575.1 Pteropus alecto | reverse complement strand
GCGTGCGCCGAGGTCCACGGCCAGGTCCACGGCCACGCTCGGGCGTGCAGGGGGCACTTCCTGCGCCAGAGGCAGTCGCACCTGTGAGTCGTCTAGACGGGTCCCACCTGGCCAGGCGAGGCATCGCCCTGTGAGTCGCTGCTCCTCCCCCAAAGATAACGGGTACACACCCAACTCTCGTGTACCAGGCGCTGGCCCCACACG
>NW_006447068.1:0-204 GCF_000325575.1 Pteropus alecto | reverse complement strand
ACGTGCAGCTCCGACAGAAGCCACGCGTCACCCTGTGCCCCGTCTGGGGTACCCGCCTCCCAACAAGGCGCCGTCGCTATCCGCCCAGAAGAGCCTGGATTCCTGCTCCAGAGCCGAGCTCTGGCCTTGGCCGCTTCCTGTCCAGCCTGGGCCTTGGCCAGCTGCAGCACAGCTGCGGGAGGGGACGGGAGAGGGTCTGGGGCA
>NW_006447067.1:0-204 GCF_000325575.1 Pteropus alecto | reverse complement strand
ATTCCCTTAAATATAAACCTACCATGTATTCATTTGTTTAAGTGGTTTTTGATCTCTATATATTTTCAGTCCATAGCTCTGTTTTATTAGGACAACGCTAGCTGCTATAACAAATAAATCCAATGTTGGTTGCTTATTATAACAACATTGTTTTTCTTGTTCACGCAGGAGTCCAGTGAGAAATTCTTAGTCAGTAGGCGGTTT
>NW_006447066.1:0-204 GCF_000325575.1 Pteropus alecto | reverse complement strand
CAACAGGCCTTGGACAGTGCAAACCGGTGTTGGCCGACAGCCTCGCTCTGGTGGCACCTTGTGGGGGCTGGGGACGCGGTAGGAGAAGGCCAGCTGCCCTTCCTTCCTGAAGCCTACGAGCTGCTTGATGGGGGAAAAGGTACTGGCCTTGAACTCAAAGAACACAAGAGCCGCCCAGCCCCGGAGCCAGACCGCCGGGAGGAG
>NW_006447065.1:0-204 GCF_000325575.1 Pteropus alecto | reverse complement strand
ATATCTTGGCCATTGTAAATAATGTTGCAGTGAACGTGAATGATGCATATATCTTTTCAAATTAGTGTCTTTATTTTCTTTAGATATATACCCAGACATGGAATTGGTGGGTCATAGGCAGTTCTATTTTTAACTTTTTGAGAACCCTCTATACTGTTTTTCATAGTGGCTGCACTAATTTACAATTCAACTAACGGTGCACAT
>NW_006447064.1:0-204 GCF_000325575.1 Pteropus alecto | reverse complement strand
CTCAACTAACTCACAGTTAATATCAAATATATGTATATTCTTTCTGTCTTTTTTTTTTTTTTGATAGTTAAAAATTCTATATATAGACTATTCTCAAGTATCAAAAGAAAAAGTCAGACTACTTTAGCTATTTTACAAGTGCGGAGCCTGAACTACCAAGCTGTTATGTGACGTGCCTGGAATCAAATTATGAGCTTAGTGTCA
>NW_006447063.1:0-204 GCF_000325575.1 Pteropus alecto | reverse complement strand
ATGATTAAATAAATGATGGCATATTTGCAGAGTGAGATATTATGTATTCAGTAAAATGTTTGTGAACAAGTTGAAATGACACAGAAAAATGTTTTTATAAAATGTTAAATGAGAAAAATAGGATAAAAAACTGTATATGCACTACGGTTCCAATAAAGTAAAAACAAATAAATAAATAAATAATTATAAAAGCATTGAAAAACA
>NW_006447062.1:0-204 GCF_000325575.1 Pteropus alecto | reverse complement strand
CATGGTACATCGAAGGACACCCAAATCCTGGCCCATGAGAGCTGGGGTTTCGACAAATGCACGTGATGTTGGATGGACAGGGAGAACCAACCAGTCATTAGCAATTTCTCAAATATTCGTGCTCATTTAATCACATTTGCTGAAGGTTCTATGGCTAAGAACCCAGACTCTGGGGTCTCAGGTGAGATGGGAGATTCACAGCAA
>NW_006447061.1:0-204 GCF_000325575.1 Pteropus alecto | reverse complement strand
GGCGGCCCAACGGTTCTGAGGACCTTGACTTGTGTCAGCGGGGCCCATTGGGAAAGAGCGTTCCCTGACTGTGTCCAGCCTGAGACAGACACTGCCCAGAAACGTGGGCTCCGAGAACAGCTGGTTTCCCTGGTGGGATCAACAGGGCCACCTGACCCCCGGTAATGAGAGGATGTGCGTCCCCAACGTCTCGTCACTCGGCTC
>NW_006447060.1:0-204 GCF_000325575.1 Pteropus alecto | reverse complement strand
TGACCCCCTTTACCCCATCTACCTCCCCTCTCCCCCCTTCCCGCTACCCTCTGGTAAACTATTAGTCTATTGTCCTTGTCCATTAGTGTCTGCTTGTTTGTTCTGTTCATTTGTTGTGTTTAGGATTATATCCCACATATAAGTGATATAATGTCGTTTTCAACTTTTCCTGTCTGGCTTATTTTACTTAGCATGATTATCTCA
>NW_006447059.1:0-204 GCF_000325575.1 Pteropus alecto | reverse complement strand
AGCATAATAATCTCTAGGTTCATCCACATCGTCACGAATGGTTAAGATTTCATTTTTTTTGTCCATCGTATATATAAACCATAACTTCTCTATCCGGTCGCCTCTCGCCGGGCGTTCAGGCTGCTTCCATATCTTGGCCCTTGTGAACGGTGCCACAGTGGACATGGGGTGCACAGAGCTTTATGAAATTAGCGTTTTGCTTTT
>NW_006447058.1:0-204 GCF_000325575.1 Pteropus alecto | reverse complement strand
CCCAGTGGTTCATGGCCGTGTGTCTCCTCCAGTCTCTCCAAATATGACTCTCGAGACAGGGCTTCCACTCTCCCTTATCTGCCTGTGATAATGGGGAGGGAGCTCAGCATCAAATCACGTCAATCACAGGGTGACTAGAGACCCCACTTCTCCCTCTGAGACTTTTCCAATTCAAAGAGCATGAACAGATACACTCTCATTCAT
>NW_006447057.1:0-204 GCF_000325575.1 Pteropus alecto | reverse complement strand
TGTGTTCACACTGTTTCCAATCTTTATTCCATGCATATCACAACAAGCTTTGCACTCAAAACTTTTCTCAGAGTCTACTGCACAGAGAACCCAGACTGAAATTCCCCTGAAATGTTCAGATTCATTAATGTCTTGTTTTTGGAAAGTTAGGTCTCCTTCCAGGAGATGTATCTCTCTCTGCAGGATCTCCACTCCCCTGGTGGC
>NW_006447056.1:0-204 GCF_000325575.1 Pteropus alecto | reverse complement strand
TTTTCTTATCAATCAACATCTAACTTTTAGTGTATGTCAGGGCCCAAACCAGATCTTTCTTTATTTCTCATTCTACCTTCTCTATGTAAATGACATTATTCTTTCCTTAGTTTTTAATTCCTATGCCAAAAATTCCCAAAGTCTATATTTGACTCCTGCCTCTTCTGTAAACCTCAGGTTTATATGTTCAATGAATGTCCAAAA
>NW_006447055.1:0-204 GCF_000325575.1 Pteropus alecto | reverse complement strand
ACCATGCAATATAAATTATAGACTCAAAAGACTGTCTTACTAATATCAAAAGGAATATTTCATCACAAAAATCTTTTGGGTAAGCCAGTCTGTTTCAGTAGAAAAGTCAGAGACGGTTCTGTGTTTCTGCTGTGAAATTTGGTTCTCGGAACTTTCTGACCCATCAGCAAGGACAACATCTCAGAAGATCTCTTCCTGTACCTC
>NW_006447054.1:0-204 GCF_000325575.1 Pteropus alecto | reverse complement strand
TTGCAATGACTCATCTCTGCCTTCGCTGCTCGACCGCAACCAGAGGCGATGTGTCCACACCTGCGTTCCAATAAAACTTTATTGGCAAAAACAAGTCGTAGGCCAGATTTGGCCCATGGGCTGTAGTTTGCCAACCTCTGCTTTAAATCGTAAGTGAAGACACGGGCCAGGTCTCTGAGGAATACAAGGACTGTGACACTGACT
>NW_006447053.1:0-204 GCF_000325575.1 Pteropus alecto | reverse complement strand
TATGATTACGCTTTAATATCTAAGAGAGTTGAGGGGTTTTTTTTTTGAAACGTAAGTCCTGGTATGTGAGATCACGGCCATGCCTAACTGTACCTGGCCAGGCCGTGAGTAGGGACAGTCCCTTTAAGGCATCATGTCCCCGTTTTAACCCGAACCCCTGATTTACTCAAGAGTGTGGCTGCCCAGTCTCTTGGGGCATTTCGT
>NW_006447052.1:0-204 GCF_000325575.1 Pteropus alecto | reverse complement strand
TATGGTATTGTTTCTATTGAGCCTATATCCATGAGTTGAAAAACATCACTATTGTTTATGTTAAAGTCACAAAGGAATTGTGGGAAGTAAGTGTCCACTGAATAAACTTTCCGATATACAATGTACTTACTAGGTTAAGACAATAGACTAAGTGCTTTAGAACACATATAAATTATGACACTAACCCTATGAAACAAGATATAA
>NW_006447051.1:0-204 GCF_000325575.1 Pteropus alecto | reverse complement strand
TTTTTTTGTTGTCGAATTGTAAGCATCTATTCAGAATATATTTCTGGATATTAACCCCTTATCAGATGCATAATTTAAAATATTTTCTCCCACCCAAGGGCTACCTGTGGGTGTTCATCAATGCACACTCTGTTGATAGTGTGCATTGATGTAAAATGTTTTTAAATGTTTTTAAATTGGTTAGTAGTTTTATTAGTTGAGTTA
>NW_006447050.1:0-204 GCF_000325575.1 Pteropus alecto | reverse complement strand
TGTCCACAGCCCTCGGCAGAAAAATCTTCTTTCTATGTTGGTCTTAGAACTGGGGAACCAGAGAGCTTGGGTCAGCGGAGCCCACCGCGAGAAGGTGAGTGTGTGGAAACCGGTCCTTGGGCTTGAGTCTGGGTGACCCACCCGCTGTCAGCCCCTCCCGCATCCCCCGGGCCACCACATCCTCCTTCCCAGGAGCCTCGGCCG
>NW_006447049.1:0-204 GCF_000325575.1 Pteropus alecto | reverse complement strand
ACCATGCCATTTACTAATGGGGAAGATTAAAGAGGGCAGGTTTAAGAGAAAATCAGGTAAGAACCTATAGAATGGGTTTGACTCAGCCCTGGGGCCCACAGCCTGGTGGCACAGCTGGAATGTGAACTGGGATCTAGGTAAGGCTCATCTCCCAAGCTGTACCCCAGGCTCCAGGAGGAATTACTAACCCTCCTTCCTTCCCTA
>NW_006447048.1:0-204 GCF_000325575.1 Pteropus alecto | reverse complement strand
ATTTACTGAGTTCTTTTGATCATCTCTGTGGCCGATGGTGCTTTGCAAAAATGGCTACAACAAGATCTGCCATCCTATATACTCTTCTTACAACATTCCTTTGACACTGCTCCCTTTGAGGGATGATGTTCGCTTTGCTCACTTCTCTTGAAACTGTTCTGGCTTTGGCGACTGACCAATCGAATGTAGCAGAAGGGACACTGC
>NW_006447047.1:0-204 GCF_000325575.1 Pteropus alecto | reverse complement strand
AGCTCAAAACAGGATGTCCAAAGAGCATAATAAGCATAGGCATTAGACCCAGCCTGGTAGGCAGATGAAATGCACAGGAGACGAATGCCAGATAAGCAGAAGCAAGCATGGTTATCTTGCCTTATGGAATCAGTTCCCAACCATGCAGGTAAGAATTCAAAGCAAGATCGTTGGTCTTGGTAGGGAAATAGTATGTTAGACCCA
>NW_006447046.1:0-204 GCF_000325575.1 Pteropus alecto | reverse complement strand
ACAATCTCACTCCTATTATTTTTGTTCAAGCTCTTTATACTGCAACATTCATGTTTCATTCATTCTCATAGTTATCAATCTATATCCTTTCTATTTGCCATATTTGGAAAGCAACCTAAGAGCTACTTTCTATAATTAACCCAGCCATAAGTGTGCTATGTCATCATTTACAAGTGACCAACTTCTTAGAATCTTATATCAGGT
>NW_006447045.1:0-204 GCF_000325575.1 Pteropus alecto | reverse complement strand
TCTCTAGCCACAAGCCGGAACAACCCGAATGCCCATGGGAGGACGGGCGGTCAGCAGGGCGCGGGCTGCCCCTATGATGGCCTGCTGCTCAGCGTTTAGAGGCAACCCGCGTCTGGCGCTTGCTACAATGTGGATGAACTCTGGGGATGCCATGTGATGGTGTCAGACGCCGTGTGATGGTACTGTAGGTGCCTAGATGAATCA
>NW_006447044.1:0-204 GCF_000325575.1 Pteropus alecto | reverse complement strand
CTACCTTCCGGCCATTTAGCTCCGATTTCTGCTGCCGGGTCCTGCTCCCCCATCCCTGTTCTGGGAACGGCATCCTGAACCGATCGGGCGTTGCTCCCTGGAACCCGACACATCACGTGGGCAGCCAAAAAGAGAGTAATAAAAAGGACCAGTGCCACGTAGATTTCAATGAGAGGTGGCTTCACGCTCGCCAGGGGCCCTCGC
>NW_006447043.1:0-204 GCF_000325575.1 Pteropus alecto | reverse complement strand
GGTGCTAGGTTTGTAATAAGAACTAAGTTTAGTGTGAGGGTGAGGGTTGGGTTTTGCATCGGGGTTAATATTGTTAGAGGTAATATTAGGGATAGTGTTATGGTGAAACTGATGTTTATGTTTAGAGTTCATGTTAAGGTTAGGATAAGTTTGAGTTTAACTCAAGTTAAGGTTAGATTTCTGAGTTAGTTCAGAATTAATGTT
>NW_006447042.1:0-204 GCF_000325575.1 Pteropus alecto | reverse complement strand
TCATCTATTCATCCTTTCCATCCCCTGAATCTGCTGCCAATGATCTTTTTGTTGTCTGTATACTTTTACCTTTTCCAGAATGTGAATAGTTATATCATATAGTATGCACTATTTTGGGACTGGCTTCTTTCCTTAATAATATATACTTTACCTTGCCCCATACCTTTTTGCAGCTTGCTACTTTTTATCACTGAATCATATAAC
>NW_006447041.1:0-204 GCF_000325575.1 Pteropus alecto | reverse complement strand
ATGAAGACATTTATGCCCTCAAGACATTTCTTCCCCGAGGTTTTCTTAAAACTGTACACATCCAAATAAAGCTCTAAGCCATGGATTAAAAAATAAAAGAAAAATCTTCGCTACTGTAGAACTTAAGCTTCTAATTTCAACATCTAAAATTATTTTTCTTACTTTTTTCTGCATATTTTTACTGAATTTCACTTCATAAAAATT
>NW_006447040.1:0-204 GCF_000325575.1 Pteropus alecto | reverse complement strand
TCCTGCTTGGAACTGGTGACATATTGCTTTTCCTCAATGATTGAACATGAAATAAAAGATTATTGCTTAATAATTTTTTAAAACAGGAAATAGTAATAGCTCGGCAGGTTACTTATATCAGTGCATCACTGGTCGAACCAAGTAGGAACTCTGTCAACGAATTCGTGACTTGTTAGATACAAGTATTTAAGTTGTAGTTTCTAA
>NW_006447039.1:0-204 GCF_000325575.1 Pteropus alecto | reverse complement strand
GGATTCAAAGATACAAATTTGCAAAGGGGAATGGATATAGGACATGCACAGAAGAAAAGAGATGATTGTATATATATAACTATCTTTATATATTCGTAATGGTACCCACACACAGAAGATTCAGAACTGAATACATAACACAAAACAAGAAGGACGAGAGGCAAAACCAACAAAGCCAACCAAAGTAAAGAAAACAGAAACACA
>NW_006447038.1:0-204 GCF_000325575.1 Pteropus alecto | reverse complement strand
TGATTCGGTCTAGGAAGATTGTATTTTTCTAAGTAGTGTACCATTTCTTCTAAGTTATTAAATTTGTTATTAGACAATTTTTCATATTATTCTTGCATGATCCTTCGTCTTTCTGAGAATTCTGTCATAATTTCCTCTCTTTCATTCCTGATTTTGTTGATTTGTGTTTTCTCTCTTTTTTCTTTAGTGAGTCTAGCCAGGGAT
>NW_006447037.1:0-204 GCF_000325575.1 Pteropus alecto | reverse complement strand
GCCTCCTCACCCTGCTCAAAGGCTGAAGTCCCCACGCCGCCCTCCTGGTCTGCCAGCTCCTCGCTGGATGACATGGTACCACTGGACATGCGCTCAAACTTCTTAAAGTCTCCTGAGCAGGAAACAGGGGCATCGGACACCCTGAGCCAGGAGCGAGTGGGCCTCTAGTAGGCCAGTTGCTCCCAAGAGCCCCCACTGGCACTC
>NW_006447036.1:0-204 GCF_000325575.1 Pteropus alecto | reverse complement strand
ATTATTATTACTACATACCCAAGTCACCTGAAATGGTTGTCTTACAGTTCCAAAGGAACATATAATAATGAAAGCATGTGGTTTCTAAGGTAAAAAAATGTTATAATTCATTTATTCTTACACTTTACCTTTATATTTACAGCTGAGGGATGCTTCTTAAGTAGACTTCGAAGAGAAATCACTTCTGAGAGATTCTGCTTTTAG
>NW_006447035.1:0-204 GCF_000325575.1 Pteropus alecto | reverse complement strand
CTTCCTTATTCCCACCCTGTCCTGCCCTGACATCCAATAATCCCACTGTAGCTTCTTAGCTTCTGTCTGGCTTAGGTCTGTTGCTGTTGATACTTGACCGACACTGAGAACGAGCACTTTCTTAGCTTTTGCTCCCTAGGTGCCTCGCCAGCCCTGTGTCCCTGCTTGATTGTCTCAGCTTCTTGCTTTTAAACCCACCCTCCC
>NW_006447034.1:0-204 GCF_000325575.1 Pteropus alecto | reverse complement strand
GCACTGTGCACTTGCTGTGTAGAGGTAGATGCCTGCATCCCCAGGCTGGGCTGCAGAAATGAGCAGGGAGCTGTCCTTTCTTGCTTCGGATGAATCCCAAACTGAGCTGTTAATCTCTTCTACATCTTCACTTCTTTACCCTTAGCTAATGTCATCAAGAGGACAGGACCTTCCTTAGGCTTCTGTCTGTACCATTGAAAGGTA
>NW_006447033.1:0-204 GCF_000325575.1 Pteropus alecto | reverse complement strand
GCTGCCGCACTTTTGCCACATTGCAGCTCTCATGCAGTCAGTGCTGAAGAAACTGCTTTACGGCAGCGGCATCGCAGTGCTGGTGCTTTGCGGGCGTGAGGGCGTTGCTGTAGTGAAGGAACATGCTTTACGGCAACAACAGCGGCTGCCGCACTCCTGCCGCACTGCAGTTTGTAGGCCCAGCTGCTGTGAGAGAAGGCGCTT
>NW_006447032.1:0-204 GCF_000325575.1 Pteropus alecto | reverse complement strand
AAGACCGGCTCCTCGTTTATACTCCTCACTCAGGGTACCTTGCTGATTCACACTCACCTCCCACTACGGGACCCCGGGGTCCGTCCCGGGTCACACGCGTCACCCCCGGGCCTGTCCTGGTGCACGTGCTGCCCCCAGGGCCCGTCCTGGGTCACACACATCGCCCCCGGGCCCATCCTGGCACAACGGTGCCACCCAGGGTCT
>NW_006447031.1:0-204 GCF_000325575.1 Pteropus alecto | reverse complement strand
GCACTAAGCCCAAAGTCACCAAGTCCTAGCCCAAATTCAACCTTCCCCAGAAGTCGCAACGAGAATAAGAGTGTGTGTGTGTGTTTTTAAAAGGCCTCAAAACCTTTTCATGTGCATGGTCTCAATCGATCCTTACGAGGAAGGTGGTTTGGGCCCCTAAGAAACATGGGCAAGCTTAACAAGTTAACGTGCTGCACTGTGGTC
>NW_006447030.1:0-204 GCF_000325575.1 Pteropus alecto | reverse complement strand
CCAAATTCAGAGGTAATACCAGTGCTGGTTTTTTCCCCTCAATTTTTTATTAAGAAACGTTTCAAACACAGAGAAAATTTAAAGACCAAACAATTAGAAATAAAATCAATAGTTGTTAACATTCTGCTATATGCGTATAAACATAGACACGTGCTTACTCTTTTTTTTGGTCACGCCATTTGTAAACAAGTTGCAGGCTTCCTG
>NW_006447029.1:0-204 GCF_000325575.1 Pteropus alecto | reverse complement strand
TACATTTTATCAATGAAGGTGATTTTTGCCTTTAAGAGTTAAAAATTGGAAGTTGTAAAAACAAGTGCTAAGATTATTTGTTAATACAACCTTTAATTCGAATATCAAACTGATTACTAAAATTTGTATAAAGCTTTCTAATAATGGTAAAATGATCGTGACGTTCACCGCTTTTGTTAAACCGTGTTATGTAGAATTCTTTTC
>NW_006447028.1:0-204 GCF_000325575.1 Pteropus alecto | reverse complement strand
AAGGAAGAGGAGAAGGAGAAGCAGAAAGAGAAGGAGGAGGAGGGGAAGAATGAGGTGGAAGAGGAGCCGCAGCAACTATAACAGCATTTCTGGTCCCGAGACGGGTAAATCGAACACGCATTCGATTTGGCAAAGTTTGCAGGGGCAGATACAGAGGAGAGCCCCAAACTCAGTCTGATCTGGTCTAAGCATAATCCCCACGCA
>NW_006447027.1:0-204 GCF_000325575.1 Pteropus alecto | reverse complement strand
ATTTTATATCCTCTGAGCATAGACTCACTGAACCCGTCCTTTGTCACTGCAGTGCTTCTCGGTCTTCCTTCCAGGACGACACGATCGACCCGCCTTTCCGAGCCTGCTCGGTGGTTGAGATTAGGCGGAGACGGCCGTGGAGGCCTCGGAAGCGCTGACATTCTGCTCGCTGACCACGTGTACATGTGGATGGAGCGTGTTCGG
>NW_006447026.1:0-204 GCF_000325575.1 Pteropus alecto | reverse complement strand
AGAAGACGTTCCCGTATCCGTGAGTTCCATGATTCAGAGCCGTTCGGAATGAAAAGACCGCCCACTTGTGCATGGAACCCTCACAGCCCCCCGAAGACCATTTTCTCTTGGCCCGGCAACTGTGAATTTGAGAGGCTGCTTGGTATCCTGCCCCCTCTGCCCCCACCCGCCATTTGTTTAGTCTCGATTCAAATCCAGCCAAAA
>NW_006447025.1:0-204 GCF_000325575.1 Pteropus alecto | reverse complement strand
GTCCCCATGCGACAGCACACTCTCTGTGAGGGCACAGCTGCTCTGCCCACGGCAGAGCCTGGAACATGGCCGGCCCTCGACACCTGAATAAGACATCGGCCCGTGGTGTCATGTCTCTCTCCCCTCGTACAAACTCCAGGCAAGGTCTGGGTTCACACTGGGCTGAGGATGACAAGGCGGCAGCCAATGAGGAAGAAAGCAGAC
>NW_006447024.1:0-204 GCF_000325575.1 Pteropus alecto | reverse complement strand
TTAGGCTGCAAAGTGTTTAAGCGGAACACAGAACATTCCCAGATACAGAACGAGAAATCGCATCTCTGAAGCCTACAATCCCATAAACACCCTGGATGGGGAGGCCCATACAGCAAGCCCCAGAAGAGCTGGGAAAAATAAAACCAAACCCCACAAGGCACACTCGGCACCCTGGGATTCCACCTCTCCTGAGCTACGTGAAAG
>NW_006447023.1:0-204 GCF_000325575.1 Pteropus alecto | reverse complement strand
GATGGATTTGCCCCACTTGTTCAGCATTCTGAATACCAACCATTTATTTCTTCCCGCTCCAGTCTCTGGTATCTATCCTGCCGTTTATTTCTGTGACCAACACTGTGTGCACACAACATGACTGGTCCACATTATGAAAGAGTCTTTGGCTGTAGAATGAAATAGAACTGATTGGGCCATATGGGAATGTAAGCTGTGGTCTTG
>NW_006447022.1:0-204 GCF_000325575.1 Pteropus alecto | reverse complement strand
TGTCCACTGGTGACTCATGAATCTTAGAAAAGCTTGCTGGAAATTGAGGGGGGGAATTGGAATGGTGGCCGAATTGCTTATAAATGTGAATTTTCCGTGCCGTACCTCCCCACCCCTGTTCAGGAGAACGTCTGCGGGGGTCCCTGAGTGGACAGGCAGCTCCGAGAGCACTCTCTCCCTCTCTCCCTCTCTCTCTCTCTCTCT
>NW_006447021.1:0-204 GCF_000325575.1 Pteropus alecto | reverse complement strand
CAAATACTCTAATAAAACTTGTCTGAAAAAGTGGTACTCTGGTAGACTGATATTCTGTGCCCTCCCTTTTTAAGCTTCCGGCATAATGACATGAAGGAGCAATTAGTAGATTTGGGAATAAGTGAGGGTGATAGGGATATGCTGCATCCCTTTTTGAGCCTTGTCAGAGTAAAGTGACCAGTGAAGATCATTCATGCAGATAAT
>NW_006447020.1:0-204 GCF_000325575.1 Pteropus alecto | reverse complement strand
TATGTTTGCATGAAGAAACTCTGAAAAGATACAAAAAAACAACTCTAAGTGGTTACCCGAGGTGGGCTGGGGAGGGTGAGCACAGAGGATGGGAAGGGCCCTCCCTGACATTTATATTCTTATAGTCTTTCATTTTTGAACCATGTGAAAGTACCATCCATTCAAAAACTTTGAATTTAACAAAGAAAGACGATGACACAGGCT
>NW_006447019.1:0-204 GCF_000325575.1 Pteropus alecto | reverse complement strand
GCTCCCTGATTCCCTTGGGGTTGAAGTGGGGGGTCGTCAAATGACTGCATCGTGGACGACCTACCCAAATGGCCGGAAATTCATTCTCTAGACAGAGTTTTGTGCTAATTGCCAGAAGCCAGTGAGGCTGGACGTCTCGCTTTGTGCAGGGGAAACCGAGGCCCAGAGAGGTGACTGGCCCAAAGTTAGGCAGCAAGTGCGAGC
>NW_006447018.1:0-204 GCF_000325575.1 Pteropus alecto | reverse complement strand
AGTTGCGGCAGAACCACGGGGAGCACAAGAAGTAGGACTGGGAACCCGCGCCCCACCACGGCTCTATGGCCTCCAGTACGACCCGGTACCCTCACCTCACCCACGCCAGCTTGAGAACCACCCCTTCAATTATATTTTGTTTCTTCTTTCTGTGTCCCCAAACGCTTGCCTAGTGGATCTCAGGCCTTTGTGGTCATTATGAAG
>NW_006447017.1:0-204 GCF_000325575.1 Pteropus alecto | reverse complement strand
GCTCCCTGATTCCCTTGGGGTTGAAGTGGGGGGTCATCAAATGGCTGCATCGTGGACGATCCACCCAAATGGCGGGAAATTCATTCTCTAGACAGAGTTTTGTGCTGATTGCCGGAAGCCAGTGAGGCTGGACGTCTCGCTTTGTGCGGGGGAAACCGAGGCCCAGAGGGGTGACTGGCCCAAAGTTAGGCAGCAAGTGCGAGC
>NW_006447016.1:0-204 GCF_000325575.1 Pteropus alecto | reverse complement strand
CTTCATGAGAATGTGTAGGGCCAGTTAGATGACAGGAAGGACAGGAAAGGAAAAGGGGTGGTATTAGGCAACTTCTACAACAGTGTCCAGATAGGAGTATGAATTGAATGTAATGAAACAGGAAGGTAATAGAGAAAGCATATTTGGGGGGGAAAGCATTTGGCAAAATTTGAAAATATTTCTGAGGAACTTTAGCAGTAAACA
>NW_006447015.1:0-204 GCF_000325575.1 Pteropus alecto | reverse complement strand
ACTCTTATGACCATGCGGGCCAATTAAAAGCTCTGGTGTTCAATAACCCTGTGATTGCACTATGCTGCATTTTACATGATTGGATCTTTAGGATTCTCTTACTATGTCCCAGGAGCTGCACAGTAAGTCCTTCCTTTCTGGGAAGGACTGGGTATCCACCATGCCCCCTTACTTATTTTGTGAGCTTGGGTAAGCCCCTTGCCT
>NW_006447014.1:0-204 GCF_000325575.1 Pteropus alecto | reverse complement strand
TTTGGGAACCTGGTGCACCTCGATGTGACAGGCACGTCCCATTTCAGGGGTCGGTAGGTGAGGCCTGGGGAGAGCTAAGAGGCCATGCCCAGACCGCCTCTCATGTCCAGCCCTGGGCCCTGGGCCTGATCTTAGACAGTCCAAAGGCCCTCACTGCAAGGCGGTTTAGGGGAACCCTGGAGGCTGGCGAGATGGGTTCACGGG
>NW_006447013.1:0-204 GCF_000325575.1 Pteropus alecto | reverse complement strand
GTCTGGTGACAGTGGTGCCCTGGCCTGGCGCAGGATGGAGTGAGAGGCCCCTGTGGCAGTGGGGGGAGGACCGTGTCCTCACAGGATGTCAGCAGAGCTCAGCTGAGCAGCAGCGGGACAGCGCAGGGGCCGGGCCACTGGTCTCTGAGGAAACACAGCCTGATCTGTTCCCCTGGACACCTGCGGGGGTCGTGGACAGCGGCT
>NW_006447012.1:0-204 GCF_000325575.1 Pteropus alecto | reverse complement strand
TTTTGTTAAATTATATCCCTTTACTCTTTGGCACCGAGGTAGCCAATATCTGTGTTGCCAAATACATAATGTTATTGAAAGGAAAATAATATCGTAGCGGTCCGGTTCCCTATTATAGAACTAACAAAGAAGAAATAAAAATGCTATACCAAGAATTAAGAAATGGAAAAAGACTGAAAATTATGAAGTACGTTAAATTTAAAA
>NW_006447011.1:0-204 GCF_000325575.1 Pteropus alecto | reverse complement strand
GTATGCCTTGCTTCAGTTTACACCTACCCTGACTCACTCAGGGAGGTCCTGTCGTTATTTCTTTGAGGAAGGTGGGGCATAGGAAAGAGCCAGGTGTCAAGGCTGTCAGGTAATGAAGCCGAGATTAGAATTCTGGACTCTTGAATCTGAACCACCATTGCCGAGCTTATGGTCAGTAAAATCCCTAACTGAGCTAGGTGAGTA
>NW_006447010.1:0-204 GCF_000325575.1 Pteropus alecto | reverse complement strand
AGGTTGAGAACATAAAATGGAATTCCCATGTGAGGTGACCTTACTTTCTTAAAAGAAAGAAAAAAATAGGACAGTTGTTAATGGCAGTTATGCTAATTTACAGAATAATGACAAATACTAGTCTTGGAAGTGACCTTTCATACAAACTACTCTAAATGTCTGATTTTATAGACAAAGAAAATGTGATAAAGAAACTCACCTAGC
>NW_006447009.1:0-204 GCF_000325575.1 Pteropus alecto | reverse complement strand
CATTCGGTTCTACTGCAGCTGATTCAGATTTCGCTGCCAGAATTCACAAGCCTGTGTGGACTGTTTCCGGATCTGCCTTCGTTGGAAATTCATTCTCTGGTTCGACTGTTTTAAGCTTTTCGGTGAGAGTGAAACATTTACGAGAATTCGCGTTCCGTGAGAAATTTGCAACCAGAGCTCTGTGGAGTAATCAGGGATGGGAAT
>NW_006447008.1:0-204 GCF_000325575.1 Pteropus alecto | reverse complement strand
TCTGCTCTCGAAATCAGTTTAGTGCTGGGCTGTGCTACGCACTCCGTGATCCATCCCAAAATGAGGGCTCCGGGTACCAGAGGCTGGCATCTCGGCCCGCCTCAGGGGACACCTCCGTCTTAGGCCCTTATCGTGCTGTTTCCTACGGGGCGTTCTCTGTACCGATTCCTTCTGGTCATAAAGCAATTAGCAAGACAGCGGATA
>NW_006447007.1:0-204 GCF_000325575.1 Pteropus alecto | reverse complement strand
CTTCCTCCTGGATGAGCAAGGTAACCATGAGAGTATGAACATTATTTTAAAATATAAATTCCGCAAGGGTAGGAAATGTACTGTGTTTGTTTGCTTGCTGTATCCTAGGAGCCAAAAACATTGCCTGCAATAAAGCAAGTGTTCTCAGTACATATTTGTGGGGAAAAAAATTTAAAATAACTTCAATTACTCTATGTCTAGTGC
>NW_006447006.1:0-204 GCF_000325575.1 Pteropus alecto | reverse complement strand
CTGGTTCTGGTTCATCTGTTCTTTTTAATTGCTTTAATGTGAGTTACTTACATATTCTCTCAGGATTTCATCTTCATTTATTTATAGCATATTGAATATACCTCTTCTATGGTTTGTGTGGTCGCTCTAGGTATTAGATTACATATACGTAACTTTTATACACTCTACTGATGTCATAATTTCACCAGTATATTTTTACTAGGA
>NW_006447005.1:0-204 GCF_000325575.1 Pteropus alecto | reverse complement strand
ACTTGAGTCCCGGAGTCCTTGCCGTCTGCGGCGCCTTACCTGTCCGGTTCTGCAGGGCAGAGGGCGTGGCCCACTGGGGCTGCTGCCCGGTCACAGACAGGTGGCCGGGAGCCGTGGCTCACTGCCGTTGGGTAGGCCGGGTGGTCACAGTGGCTGAGCTGCTGCCACCGGCACATGGCGTGTGGTGGGCAGGGGGGCGGCCCC
>NW_006447004.1:0-204 GCF_000325575.1 Pteropus alecto | reverse complement strand
CCCGGGACCGAATCAAACCTCGGTGGCTTTCATCCGCCGTCGGGAGCGGGCAGGTACTTGCGCAGGGCCGGGCAGGAAGTGAGGCTGTGTGTCGTGGCCTTTGTCCCCGAGGCCTGTCGCTGTCCTCCCCGCCCTTCAGAGGCCCTGTGGGCATCGATCTCGCCCGATGTAAAATCCCTTCTCCAGGACGAATTTTTCCCCAGT
>NW_006447003.1:0-204 GCF_000325575.1 Pteropus alecto | reverse complement strand
CAGGGCAGGCCACGTGGGAGAAATAAGGCACAGCAGGGGACGCGTGTGCACGCAGACCACCGGCTTCACAGCTGGGGCGCTCTGCGGCTCAGCGTCACCAGGAAACGCCCATGGCACCCCAGCCTTGCCAGGCAAACCACCTGCTGCGGAGTTAGGACCTCACAATGGGGGACAGCTCGGGGGACCCGCTGTTGAGAACGACTG
>NW_006447002.1:0-204 GCF_000325575.1 Pteropus alecto | reverse complement strand
CAGGCCCCACGTCATCGACAGACCCGTGGCGACCTCCGCATGAGGCGGTGGAAGAAAGCGGCCACGCGCCCGCACACTGTGGCTCCTGGTCTCTGAGTGTCGTGCTTTCGATCGGTGTCTCGACCAAGTCAGACGGATGGGCCGCCTCTCCATGTCCCTTCTCTTAAAGCTAAAATATTTCCTTTGCTCCGGTCAGGAAGCGCT
>NW_006447001.1:0-204 GCF_000325575.1 Pteropus alecto | reverse complement strand
AATCTTTCAATATTTTTAAGGCAGTTTAATTTGAGCTGGGGTTCTGACACAACTCACATGAATTAATAGAAAATTGTGGTTGGGGAGGAGCCTTTACACAGAGGCAATGTAATAGATGGCTAAGATCTTGGGTTCTGGGATCAGACACCTTGTGGATACATCCCAGTTTTGCCACTTGCTATGAGCCTGACTTTAGGCAAGTTA
>NW_006447000.1:0-204 GCF_000325575.1 Pteropus alecto | reverse complement strand
TTTGCTGTTGAGACGGTCTTTATTGTTTTTCAATTATCTTCAAACATCCTCATTCTGTTCTGTGTTTCCGTTTAAAACTTCCCATTTTTCTAGGAGAATAACCCTCAACCCGATCATATTGGTTGTCAGTGGCTGGATGAAGCATCTTTGGTGGTAAACTAACCCAGCCGAAGTTCCCAGAAAATTTTCCATGTGGAGTTTACT
>NW_006446999.1:0-204 GCF_000325575.1 Pteropus alecto | reverse complement strand
GAATGGTATCATTGATTCAATCTGGTAAACCAAGACAGACATTTTATTTTGATGCAATAGATGTTTAAAATTTGATAATTAAACCATCTTAAGAATAAAAAGACTGGACTTTAGAAATACTAAGGGTTTATCAAATGTAGTGTCAGCCCCAGAACTCTTTTTAGATAAACCTGAGGCCACAAATCAGAGAGCCTCATTATATTT
>NW_006446998.1:0-204 GCF_000325575.1 Pteropus alecto | reverse complement strand
CCCTTTACTCCTTAATTACCATCTTTTTGTCTCTCTATGTGCCCCTATAACTGTCCCTTATTAATCTCACCAGAGAGTTTTCTTTCTCTTGTCATCTTATTTGATCTTTCTGCAGTATCCCAGCAGACCATCCCTTCCACCCTGAAACACAAAGATGATATTGACCTCCCCCTGTTTCCTCTGTAATCTCCAAGCCATCTCTCA
>NW_006446997.1:0-204 GCF_000325575.1 Pteropus alecto | reverse complement strand
ACTGTAGCTCTAGGATTCAGGTGCTTTGGCTGAACCAGCAAAAGGTATTGCTGTGGGGTGTGTGTGCTTATATGCGTGATGTGGTGTCTGGGAGCGCGAGTCTGCCCAAGTCTGTTTTCAGGCCAGAATAACACACATTGTGCTTCTTCCACAGATCCGGCCCCACATTGCGACTCTTCGCAAGTACACCTATGGCAAGCACAT
>NW_006446996.1:0-204 GCF_000325575.1 Pteropus alecto | reverse complement strand
ACTGTAGCTCTAGGATTCAGGTGCTTTGGCTGAACTCGCAAAAGGTATTGCTGTGGGGTGTGTGTGCTTGTATGCGTGATGTGGTGTCTGGGAGCGTGAGTCTGCCCAAGTCTGTTTTCAGGCCAGAATAACGCACATTGTGCTTCTTCCACAGATCCGGCCCCACATCGCGACTCTTCGCAAGTACACCTATGGCAAGCACAT
>NW_006446995.1:0-204 GCF_000325575.1 Pteropus alecto | reverse complement strand
GTCATAAATGTCTAATTGGAGTCCTAGAAGGAAAAGTAGAGACCAGAATAGAAATAATTTGAAGGGATGAATGCTGAGTACTTTCTAAGACCGATGAACACATGAATCTGCAGACACAGGATAGTTAGGTTGGGCAAAGTTAATAAGAGGAAGGTAACAAACGAGAAGTCCAAAATCAAAGGAGAGAGGGACAAATCACGCAGG
>NW_006446994.1:0-204 GCF_000325575.1 Pteropus alecto | reverse complement strand
ATGCCTTATAATTTTCTCTAATGTCTTTTCAATACCTAAAAAGTAATTAATACTTATTAATGTTAATATATAACATTATATTGTATCATCTCTATTAATGTTAATATATAACATTACATTGTATCATCTCTTGATGATACAAGCCCTTTATTCTTTCAGTTTAGTAGGGTAATGTTAAAAAATATGTACTAAATAAGTTTATTC
>NW_006446993.1:0-204 GCF_000325575.1 Pteropus alecto | reverse complement strand
GAATGAATGAATGAATGAATGAATGAATATGGTGTTTACAGGAACTAGTGAGCCACTTTGGAGTAAGTGCTAAGAATTTAAATGCCTTCAGGGACTAGACAGGCAGCATCAATGGATAAAACGCACCAAGTATGAGACAATAGGGAGAGGTGGAGACTGTGAGGAACTAGAAGTCCACAGCCTCTAAGCATTCACAGACAAAAA
>NW_006446992.1:0-204 GCF_000325575.1 Pteropus alecto | reverse complement strand
AAATCCTCGCCCTCCGACAGGTCGGTCAGCGGCTGCACCTCCTCCCTGGACTCTGTGCCGCCTGCGAGGAAACGGAGGAGCGCGGAGTGGCGCGGGTGGCGGGCCCGTGCCGCGCGTGCGCCCCGCCTGCCTCTGAGCGCCACCCCGCCCAGCTGAAGTAACCCAGCCGCGCCAGGCCTGGCCAGCAGGGCGTCCCGTGCCCAG
>NW_006446991.1:0-204 GCF_000325575.1 Pteropus alecto | reverse complement strand
GCCCCATACATCTGGGTGGGAAGCAAAGGGAATGGTGAAATTAAAAGTCAATAGCCCTCGGCCACCTAGAGAGACCTAAGAGCCCGAATTCCAGGGGTAGAAGAATGAGAGGGAGTAGCAGCTGAAGAGCAGAAACCCGCGTTCACCAAGGAGTCACATAATTCCAGACTCCGAAAGGAGTCTGTGGCCTGAAACTGGAAAGAC
>NW_006446990.1:0-204 GCF_000325575.1 Pteropus alecto | reverse complement strand
AGTTCAGCAGTCAGTACTAGAAGGACTCTCTCCCAGGTTCTGTAGTGCAGGAAGGAGGTGGAGGTCGTACCACAAAGAACAGTTTTCTCGGGATTGCTTTAGCAAGGGCACACATCAGAATTAAAATGAATACAAGCCGGTCTGTGGAGACATCACCGGCATTTAGGACCACGGACGGAAGTTAACCTGACCTACTTAACTTCC
>NW_006446989.1:0-204 GCF_000325575.1 Pteropus alecto | reverse complement strand
GAAGTCAAGAATGCTCATTCAGCTCTTTAAGTCCTGTCTGAAAGATTCTGGAACTGCTGATCTATCATCTGATTTCTGTGATCTGCGTACCATGTCCTGGATTCCAACACTTCTAGTCTCCTCTGGGACTTTGTTTAATTATTTATTATTCCTATCCTATGCCCTAGACCTTTTTTTCTTCATTCACCTTCAATTAGCATTTGA
>NW_006446988.1:0-204 GCF_000325575.1 Pteropus alecto | reverse complement strand
GCAGGATAGCACTTTGTTTACGAATACCGGTTTACTGTGAAGGATACAACGCAGAAACAGCCAAATGGAAGGCACGCGTAGGGCAAGGGATCGGGAAGGGGCAGGGAGCCGTTTCGGGTGTGCCTACCTCAGCAGCTGGAGGGCTTCACCAACCAGCCTAGAAGCTCCCTGAGACTGGTAGTTTCTGGCTTCACCACATAGGCA
>NW_006446987.1:0-204 GCF_000325575.1 Pteropus alecto | reverse complement strand
AGCCACTGCCTTGGCCCAGAATGCCCTTCTCCCACGTCTCCATCTGTCAAACTGCTGCCTGGGCTTTGCGGGGGAAGGCATCCTGCCAAAAGTCAGAGCCTGGAATCTTCCTGAAAATCTCCTCCCCTCAATATGCACATTCCCCCTGCAGCCTCCCCGGGCAACGTTTGATGTGCTTCTGCGTCCTCTGTCTCACATTTTGCT
>NW_006446986.1:0-204 GCF_000325575.1 Pteropus alecto | reverse complement strand
AGCTTGATCTCTCTCCCCATCGCAATAGTCCTGAATCACATTTTCCTCACCCCTGTAACAAGTGTGAGAATATATTTTTTTTAACTCTCTAAGGTGAGTAAGGCAACTATTGCCTCATTTTCCTGGATGAGAAACTGAGGCTCCAGTTGTCCTGATCCATAGAACAAAAGACAGAGCTGGGGCTAGAGCTGTTGGGCCCTGACT
>NW_006446985.1:0-204 GCF_000325575.1 Pteropus alecto | reverse complement strand
TCAATGAGGAAACTAAGACTTAGAGACCTGATCTGGCTTTCTTAAGGACCTATGGTGAATCTCGGAGGAGCCGGGAAATGAAAGCCAGCAATCTGAATGCAAACCTCTGCTCTTCTAACCACCTCCCACACCACCTGCCACCACCCCAGATGCCACAACAAGCATGACAATGGCTCCAACATTTACTCTGAAGTAACAGGAAAA
>NW_006446984.1:0-204 GCF_000325575.1 Pteropus alecto | reverse complement strand
AAGGAGAGATGGAAGGAAGAGGCAGACTGCTCCAGATTGGCAGGTGGCAGGTTAATAAGCAAGGAGCTGACATAAGAGGCTCATGTCCGGCAACTGCAAGACAGCAGATCTCCACACCTATCTTCTGGGATCTTAAAAGTATGTAGAGAGGTCTTAGCAGGGCTCAGACCACCTTTGGGTGGTCTCAACGACACCTTTTCCTCT
>NW_006446983.1:0-204 GCF_000325575.1 Pteropus alecto | reverse complement strand
AACAGAAGTTAGAATTTGCCCAACACCAGCTCTCTTAAGCTTAGGATAGGCATTAAAATATGCCTTTGATGTGTGGCAACAGTTACCTATGATTTTAGCCTCGCCCCCCCCCTTGCTCTCCAGGCTCCTGCTGTATAGTCTTCTTTCGCCCCCTTAGAAACGCCAAGCGCCTATCATCTCGGGGACTTTACAGGTGCTCTTCCC
>NW_006446982.1:0-204 GCF_000325575.1 Pteropus alecto | reverse complement strand
TCATCTTCCAGGACTGAGCTCAGGTGACATCTCCAAAAAGACTTCCTTCATCCCCCATTCTGAACTGATCTCAATTCATCTTGTGATGTCCACTGACTACCCTTAAGCATCAAGTTATGCCATGTATTGTGGTTGTCCACCAGCTGAGGAGACCTACAATAAGAAGCTCAGACAGAAAATCTAGAGAACTCATTTCTTGCCAAT
>NW_006446981.1:0-204 GCF_000325575.1 Pteropus alecto | reverse complement strand
CCATGTCAAGTGAGTATAACTTTTGGAGAAGTTCTGCAGCGTTTCCAGGTGTCCATAGATTTTTGCCTTGTGATAAATTGACAAATATTATCACTCTTGAATAGAGCCAGGAGAATCTCCTCTAGTATGGGCTGAATTCACACTTATCTGTTTCCAACCTCTTTTCCCACAGTGGCAACTGGGCCAAAAGGGCTCCTGGGTTTT
>NW_006446980.1:0-204 GCF_000325575.1 Pteropus alecto | reverse complement strand
GAGAGGGACGAGTGGATGGAGCACAGAGGACTCTCGGAACAGAGAGACTATTCTGTACGGTACTGTGTCATCTGTCCACACCCAGGGAACCACACGGCACAGACAGCGAAGCCCAATGTCAGCTCGACTTCAGTTCATACTAATGTATCGGCGTGGGCTCAGCGGTTATGAGTATACCCTAAGGCAAGATGTCAATGACAGCGG
>NW_006446979.1:0-204 GCF_000325575.1 Pteropus alecto | reverse complement strand
CTACTCAGCGCCAAAGAGAAATGAGCCACTGAGCCGCCAAAAGACGTGGAGGAACCTTGAACGCGTCTCACGAGGTGAAGGAAGCCCAGCTGCAAAGGCCACACGTGGCGTGACCCCAACTCCGTGACATTCCGGGAAGGGCAGAACGGTGAAAGGTCGGGGTTCGCCAGAAGCTGGGACGGAGGGAGCCGTGGATGGCGGAGC
>NW_006446978.1:0-204 GCF_000325575.1 Pteropus alecto | reverse complement strand
TTTAAATCGAGGTAAAATTTAAAACAATGAAAGGCAAAGACCAGAGTGTACAATTCAATAAGCTTTGCTGCGTGCGTAAACCTCTGCGACCAAGCCCGGCCAAGGGAGGGACCGTTTCCCTCACTCCGGAAGGTTCTTTCACGCCCTTGCGGTTAATTCCCTCTCTCCACAGGTGACTGCTCTTCTCATCGTCCGAACTCAGAG
>NW_006446977.1:0-204 GCF_000325575.1 Pteropus alecto | reverse complement strand
TTTCCTCCCAGCCAGAGAAAGCACCAGAAAGGTGATGTCCAGATCATTTGGGTTCAGGGCCGTTGAAGTGTTGGTGCTGGGTTTGAGCTGGCAGGCCACATGGCTCCATCCCCAGCAGTGAGCGTGGGCACGTGAGCACCCCCCTCACCAGAAACCCAGATCCGCATGAGGAAAAATCTCATCTTCTTTCAACCCAGTGGTTTG
>NW_006446976.1:0-204 GCF_000325575.1 Pteropus alecto | reverse complement strand
TGCTGTGCTCACTGCTGCCCCAGTACCTGTGCTCCACACATACCTGTGTTTTCAGAATTCGGTGCCATGGAAACGCTATCCCTTATCCTCTACCCACAGCCTCCCCTGCTCCCACAACTCTCTGTACCTCTAAACCTTAAGCATCTCCGAAGGCTTACTTCAACATATACCTTCCACGAACATTTCCTGATTCTTCCAGACAGA
>NW_006446975.1:0-204 GCF_000325575.1 Pteropus alecto | reverse complement strand
CATTTATGGTAAGTATCTTTCTTCAATGTGTCTATTTAAATGCTTAACTACCATAAAGGGTGTTGAGGAGGCTTAAAAAAGTGATGCACACACTGCAACATAAATTCAAATAAATTCAAAGCTTACCATTTGAAGGTTTACTATTCAGTATTCCCATTGCTGGGCAGCAGTCACCATTTATTATGTTCCAGAACTTTTTCATCA
>NW_006446974.1:0-204 GCF_000325575.1 Pteropus alecto | reverse complement strand
GAGAAACGAGGTCCTTATACACTAGCACAGGGGGCGGTTAGGGAAGGGGACGCGATAATTGTGCACAGATGCCCACCCAACATCGGAGCACCTGAATGTGTTCAGCAAACACCAAGAAACAAAGAAAGGACTAGACAATAATTAGAATAGCAGGCAACGTCCCATTTCAAAAAAGGGTCAGTCTTCCGGACAGAAAATCAGTAA
>NW_006446973.1:0-204 GCF_000325575.1 Pteropus alecto | reverse complement strand
GTAGAGATGAGTTAAATAATCGTGGTCTATTTTTATGAGGAGACACCATCTGTCTCTTAAGAAGAACGAGAAAGCTTCATATACGCGGGTCTCTGTGCTTGAGTTCTGAGATATTCTGGAAATTTGCCATGTTTGCGGGAAGAAAGACCGTGTGTAAATGTTCGTAAATACACATGCGTGGGACGTATGGCAGGGTATAAAATT
>NW_006446972.1:0-204 GCF_000325575.1 Pteropus alecto | reverse complement strand
ACAGTTCATGGTTCTCTTCCTGTTCTTAAATACTAGAGTTACTTGGGACTTAGTTTAGATTAATTTCTTTTTTTCTCAACCTATTATTCTCTCTTCCTACGATCTCATTCATTACGATGGCTTCAATAGCCATCTGTATACCTGTGACTCTCAATTGCGTACCTTCAACCTAAATCTCTCCTCTGGAGTCCAGATTCATATATC
>NW_006446971.1:0-204 GCF_000325575.1 Pteropus alecto | reverse complement strand
TTGTCTGAAATACAACTTCCTAATTACATAGTGATGGCTAAATCTGAGGAAAATGCTTCACTTGCTCCTCAGTCTCAGAATGATCTATGGAAACACTGGTAATAGCATAAATCTACCTCTCAAACGGGGGAAAAAAGAACACAGTTCATGTAGAATCTAACGATTGCTCAGGTGGTTAAATCGTGAGTGCGCGCAAGCGCGCGC
>NW_006446970.1:0-204 GCF_000325575.1 Pteropus alecto | reverse complement strand
GGGTCTCCTCTTTTAGATAATTCAGGCTTTTCGGATGGGGCAGTAAGGATCCTGTTAGCTTCCTGGTTCAGCTACGATCCACGGTTCCTCTCTAACAACGTTCTGCATGGGACAGGTTCTGCCATTTGTCAGGCGCTGGAGCTGGCGTCTGGGGAATCGCGATCCCTAGGGTTTGTCTAGTGACCACTCACCGCTGTGGTCAGC
>NW_006446969.1:0-204 GCF_000325575.1 Pteropus alecto | reverse complement strand
AATTTTAATGCAGTCATGGAAGGAGATGAACGCTGCTTTTACCTAGGCCGCCATATTGACCGGAATCTTTTCACAGTAATTTACTTTTTATTTGCAAACACAATCAAGGTAGAGAAAAAGTGCCTAATTTTAAACAATATGCTAAGCTGGTATTTATTTGGCAGCGGTACTACATAAAATTGGCTTACTTTTACCTGGGCATTT
>NW_006446968.1:0-204 GCF_000325575.1 Pteropus alecto | reverse complement strand
AAATTTACCTTGAAAGGAAAATAAGTGCATTGCATGAAATTATTATTTATCATATTTATTATAGATTCTTGTTATAATGTAGTCACACATGTTAAATTCCCCTAGTCATCCCCTAGTAATAAGATTTCTCTTTTTTAATGAAGTATAAATAACATAAATGCTTAAGCAGAATGTTTTTTCCGTGTGCGTTATATTTTGGAGAGA
>NW_006446967.1:0-204 GCF_000325575.1 Pteropus alecto | reverse complement strand
AGACACGACGGGGTCCTGGGACAGGCGAGGGCGTCGGGTGACAGTTATGGAAATCCGAATAAATCATGGGCCTTGAATAATAATGTGTTGATGGCGCTTCATTAATTGTGACAGATGTGCCATCTGAAAGGAAGATGTACGTAGAAGGGGACACTGGGGGCGCGTGTACGGAATTTTTTGTGCTAATCCGTAAATCTAAAACTT
>NW_006446966.1:0-204 GCF_000325575.1 Pteropus alecto | reverse complement strand
ACAAACTACACGCTATAAAATCAACTCAATATAATAGTACAGGAACTAATATGTCACTTCTCTGGAGGTCCTGTTATATGGCCATCTGAAACATATGAGACCCTTAAAGCCAGCAAAATCAGGCTTCTATATTGCCAAAATAGATACATTAAATACCCATGCATTTTAAAATAGTTATCTCTTAGGTTCTGTCTCATACTATCT
>NW_006446965.1:0-204 GCF_000325575.1 Pteropus alecto | reverse complement strand
CTCCAAAATGTGAATTCGTCAAGTTCTCTTGCTATATTTTTTTAGGTTTTTCTAATACACGTACAATAGTGTGAACATTTGAGGTCTACTGCAATTTTATTGAATTCCACTACACTTTTTGTCCAATAGAATTAGAAAACGGCTTCAATATAAAATATACCTGCGAACGCTTTTAAAGCTTTAGGTCAGTGCTGCTTGCTTTTA
>NW_006446964.1:0-204 GCF_000325575.1 Pteropus alecto | reverse complement strand
AATAAAAGAATTGTAGGCAATATTTTTTATTATTTATTATCTATTTACGATTCTTATCTATTTGTTAGTTGTATCTAATAAATCACTTTACCGTTCTTGGCATAATTCTTGACAGATGCTGGCTCTAGCACAATGTCAAGTACAATACAGTTTTTAAAGGGCATCCACATTGATTCTCATTCATTCTTTACAAGACCCAGGAAG
>NW_006446963.1:0-204 GCF_000325575.1 Pteropus alecto | reverse complement strand
AAAGTACCTGCTCAAAAAATTAGAGACTCATAATATAAAAGCAGAGAAAATAAACAGAAAAGAATGAAACAAATAGAAAATAAAGATGACTAGCAAAATGAAATATCGATTTTTTAGAAACAGAATTGTATTCTTAGGAAAATAAAATGTAACAAATCTGACTTAGGACGAAGTAGGACCTAAATATGCTGACAGATATTAATA
>NW_006446962.1:0-204 GCF_000325575.1 Pteropus alecto | reverse complement strand
ACGTGACTGGCAGCCAGTGCGTTTGTTTGCACCAGTGTTACCACAAACATGTGCGTAACGCATTGCACTACGATGTTACGACAGCTATGACATCACTAGGCGACAGGAATTTTCCAGACCCACCATAGTCGTATGGGACCCCCATCATATATGTGGTTTGCTGTTTACCGAAGCATCAGTATCCAGTACACGACTAGACACGAT
>NW_006446961.1:0-204 GCF_000325575.1 Pteropus alecto | reverse complement strand
GTGAGAAATGGTGAGGTCCCCATCACTAGAAATGTGCTAGCAGAGGCAGAAGGCAGAGAAAGGAGTGAGGTTCACATAAAGATGCCTTCCAACCCAAAGTCTTCAAACAGCCTACTTGGCTGAGGAATAACCATGGCAACAAACAAACAAACAAACAACTTGTGACTGTCGTTGGAAACAAAGTACAGCCACTGTCATACTGAA
>NW_006446960.1:0-204 GCF_000325575.1 Pteropus alecto | reverse complement strand
CTTACTACACATTTGCGGGATACAAAAATGAGTGAGTCCAGGACTGGAAGTTTACGGAGAAAGACAGGCTCCACCTGGGCCGTCGGGAAAAGCTGCATCGTTCAGGGCGGACGATTTAAACCGTGGCCACGCTCAGCGTGCATAAAACGCCTTATACTGTTTTATTCTGCTTGCTACAGCTGTTTCACTTCTAGGAATTTATCT
>NW_006446959.1:0-204 GCF_000325575.1 Pteropus alecto | reverse complement strand
GGTGATTATTGAAATATGAGGTTTTTCTATAGCCACTTTATCTTTCATTTTCTGGTAGCTCACTGTGTCCATTGTTTCTTTGTCCTTTTGTTTTTGTCTGTTATTTTAGTTTGGTGGTGTTCAATGATTATTTTCCTCTCTTTCCTCTTGTTTTATGTTATGTGTCTCAATTCTGGATTTGTGTGTGTGTGTGGTTACCATTAA
>NW_006446958.1:0-204 GCF_000325575.1 Pteropus alecto | reverse complement strand
TAAGCTTTTCCTAAGCTTTATTATTATTATTATTACAAATGACCCTCCTCTCATTTAATACTTTGCCTGCAGCTAATATTCCACCCATACTTCCCTCACTTCCCTTGTTTCTTTGAATTTTCCCCTGATACATCTGCCCGTTGGTTTTAATATTTAGCATCACTTTCTTTTGGATTTATATAATGTATGCATACTTTTTAGCTG
>NW_006446957.1:0-204 GCF_000325575.1 Pteropus alecto | reverse complement strand
CACCAGCCCATTTAGTGCAATTTCCCCCAGCAGGTGTGACAATGCACCGGGCTTGGCAAGGGGAGCAGGGCTACCTATAACCTTCCATTTACCACCTCAGCCAGATGTCACTATACGGGGCACAATCACATGTGGGAGCCGGGCCTACAGGCCAGGGCGAGAAACTCCCGTCCCCCAGAGTCAGAGAACCAGGTTGATGTGCCA
>NW_006446956.1:0-204 GCF_000325575.1 Pteropus alecto | reverse complement strand
TCTTCAATTTCTTTTAATAATGCCTTATAGTTTTCTGTGTATAGGTCCTGCATATTGTTTTTAAAGTTTATTTCTAGGTATTTTATTTTGATTTTATTGTTGCAATTGCAAAAGGAATTTTTTTAAATTTCTTTATCTGAATTTATTGTTATATATAAGAACACACAGAATTTTTGTACATTGATTGTTTAACCTGCAACTTTA
>NW_006446955.1:0-204 GCF_000325575.1 Pteropus alecto | reverse complement strand
ACAAGCTCAGGGGAGGCCTGCATGGCAGGCCTTACGGACTCAGACCAGATGTAACCACATAGGATGCTCTGAACATCATAATTACTAACTAAAAGCAAGTCCCAGCAGGTAGTGGGTCCTAGGCCTGTACATTCCTGTACAAAGATCAGTCTTTACCTTAAGTGAGCCTATCTATTGTATTTTTGCCTCTAAGATAACATACCT
>NW_006446954.1:0-204 GCF_000325575.1 Pteropus alecto | reverse complement strand
TCCTCGAGGGTTTAAATTCTCTGTAATAAATTCATGGTTCCTTTATAACAAATTCCTTCATTTATAATAAAATTAGTTCCTTTGTTTTCAGCCTTTCTCCTGAGACAGCGAATGGACCCGAAGCTTCGAGCTTTCCCCGGGTACCGGTTCTCGTCGAGTTTTCCTCCGTGGCTCTCGGGCTAGCGTCTAAGTTCGGTTTTTATT
>NW_006446953.1:0-204 GCF_000325575.1 Pteropus alecto | reverse complement strand
CATTTAAATTTTCCACTTGACTTAATAAAGTCAAACCTAGCTGAAAAGTCCGGCGGACTATACTCCGTTAAGCATTCTCACTGGCAAGTGCTTTCGCGAGCACGCAATGACTGCTTTCTACGTGACAGGCGTTCTCCCCAGCGAGGTGAGAGCTGCGAGTCTACGGTGCTATGAGGCACAGCCTGGAGCTGCTGAGGACACCTG
>NW_006446952.1:0-204 GCF_000325575.1 Pteropus alecto | reverse complement strand
GTCCTTAGAATAAAGCGTGACCTTCAAAGCCCTAATTGCACAGTCTCCAGCTGTCTCCCTTGTCCCTGCCTATCACATGACCCCCATCCACACCTGGCCGCTTGAGAGTCCCCCAGCATCTCACATGTTCACCTGTATGCTTCCTGCTGTCCCCTCAGCCAGAGATTCTTTCTCCCTCTTATCCATCGAGAAGACTTCCATTAT
>NW_006446951.1:0-204 GCF_000325575.1 Pteropus alecto | reverse complement strand
ACCTCTGCAAGGTGCTCTCAGTCTCACCCTCCTATCACCTCTCCCTTGCTCTCCTTCTGAAGGAGACCACTGGAAGCAGAGACAAACGACTATAGATGCAGTGACCGGTCCCGGGGGGAGGAAGGCAGGTGGAAAGCAGAGGGGCTCTGGAACCAGACATCTCTGGGTCGAATCCCACCAGTTACTTCTAGCAGTGTGAGCTTC
>NW_006446950.1:0-204 GCF_000325575.1 Pteropus alecto | reverse complement strand
TCCAGGTCCATTTCGAGTAGAAAGCTGGCAAAGGAGATGGGCGGGGCGTAGCTGAATTCTTCTCCGTTGACTCCTCTGCTCCCAGACTCTGGCCCCTCCAGGGTCAAGGGGCGAAGGGGCGATGAGAAGTAGGGGCCCGTAGTGCACTGATCCCGGTGTCTTGTACGTTCTTACTGTGCATTCTCCGCCCTGGGGTTCCTGGAA
>NW_006446949.1:0-204 GCF_000325575.1 Pteropus alecto | reverse complement strand
GGGCCGCAGCCCTCCCAGCGCGGGGCGCGTTGAACGGGGCTCGGGCCCTGGCCCCTGGAACTCAGGCCATCGTGTCACCGAGATGCTCTTAGGATGGAGCCACCGGCTGATGAACGCAGGGGCATTGGCTTTGGGCTTATTTTAGTGTCAGCAAAATACCTAGTGGATTGAAGAGAAAATCCGCCTGAAGATGCTGTGCAGGTA
>NW_006446948.1:0-204 GCF_000325575.1 Pteropus alecto | reverse complement strand
AGAGGGCTTGTGCAGGCTGGCATCAGGATGGCCCACGGAGGTCAGACCAGGATGGGCATTTTCCCAGAATACTGGGCAACATTTTCCCAGGCAGTGCATCTGGAGTAAATCTATGCACAATGATTAGGATGGGGAGCTCAGGCAACGAGGCAGGGCAGATCGGGACTGCCTCAGGTGCATCTGAGGGTGGAGGTGATTCTACAA
>NW_006446947.1:0-204 GCF_000325575.1 Pteropus alecto | reverse complement strand
GGGGCACCGCCCAAGAGGCGAGCAGCTCACTCTCGCTCATGGGCGAAGACGCCACCCACAAAGCGGTCGCGGGGTGCAGCTGAGGGCAGCGCCCTCACCCCGAACCACCCCTTCCGATGAGCATCGCGTTCTTCCCTGTCCCCCCGAATCAGTCTCGCTCTGTCCCTCCCTCTCCCTCTCCTTGAACCCATCAATCCCTCGCTC
>NW_006446946.1:0-204 GCF_000325575.1 Pteropus alecto | reverse complement strand
TTAGAAAGCACTTAACACCATGCCTGGAACGTAGTTAGCACTCCCTAAATCTGAGCTGTTTTCATTTTTGTCCTTATTTCATCCTCTTTGGCATTCTTTACCCTCTTATTATCCACACTGTTTATCTGGCTAAGTGAAAATATATTTACTTTTTTCATGTATAAATGATGTCCATTCGGAGAAGGAAGTTAAGCTGGATACTGT
>NW_006446945.1:0-204 GCF_000325575.1 Pteropus alecto | reverse complement strand
GAACTTGGAGTGAGAAAGCCCTCTCCAAGTTCTGGGCTGTTCTACTAAAGCCACCTGCATTCTCATTCTAAATAGATTACTTTGCACTCTGGGAAACATCCTAGTGGCTAGCTGGTTGTGTCTTCTGGATTGTGTACATATGGAGCAAGGATATGGTCCATCCATTGTCAGAGGATCCACTGGTTTTGGAACAGAGGTGTGGAG
>NW_006446944.1:0-204 GCF_000325575.1 Pteropus alecto | reverse complement strand
TATCAGTGGCCAAGGAGCAAAAAGATGCTAGCTCACCCATAGAGCATTTCAACAGTGGCCTCACTAACACCACTGGCTATGGCTAATCAACTGAGCCAACCAGCTGTAGACAAATACATAATATGTGTGCTATTCAAGATGCCCATTGAATACTTGATGAAAGAAGGCGGAGAGGGAAGAAAATGTATCTTGTAAAAAATAATA
>NW_006446943.1:0-204 GCF_000325575.1 Pteropus alecto | reverse complement strand
CCTCTAGCCTTCACCTCTTTGTATGCTGAAATTTCTACCCTGTGCTGATGCCTTGGTGACGTTATACTCAGGCTCAGAGAACAGGTTCAGGCACAGCATCACCTGAACACGGTGGCCTGCCATTAAGCACAGTGCAGCACATATGTGCCCTTTCTCCCTTTCTCTCCTGGCAGCTGTCGCCTGGCAGACCAACCCAGTGCACTC
>NW_006446942.1:0-204 GCF_000325575.1 Pteropus alecto | reverse complement strand
CTTGTTCTGTTGCCTTGGTTCTAATGGCAATTAGAGGCTTCATCTCCCTGCGAAAGTCCTGCAGAACCCTCGGGGCCTCTTCTGCAATGAGCAAATGTTACCATGGCCTACTTATTACTACTACTACCTGTTGAGGCTAAAATTGATCGAATACAGGTAAAGCTTCAAAAAATAAGTGACTGGTGCCACGTAATTGTTCTGTAA
>NW_006446941.1:0-204 GCF_000325575.1 Pteropus alecto | reverse complement strand
CCTAACGTCCTGGAATAATTTCCCACCAGCGCACCTTAGTACCTAGAAATTGCCTTACCTTTTATTTCAGTGAAGTTGAATTCAATCCCTCTCCACTGTTCAATAGTCTTGATCCTTATTGCAATACTCCAGTGCAGTTTCTCTTTAACGGTATCAATCCTTCTTTGAAAAGAACTCAATAAGTGAATGGTAGGAGCAACTGAA
>NW_006446940.1:0-204 GCF_000325575.1 Pteropus alecto | reverse complement strand
GCAACATCCATTTATGATCAAAACACTTAAAAAATTGTATAGAAGGAAAGTACCTTATGGAAATGGTGTAGAAGGAAAGTACTTTAACATAATAAAGGCCGAATAGGACCAACCTTCAGCCAACATTACACTGAATTGTGAAAAACTAAAAACCTTTCCACTAAGATCTGGAACAAGACAAGGCTGTCCACTATCACCACTGTT
>NW_006446939.1:0-204 GCF_000325575.1 Pteropus alecto | reverse complement strand
ATTCCTAGAAACATACAATCTTCCAATACTGAATCGATAAGACACAGAAAATGTGAACAGATCTATGACTACTAATAAAATCGAAGTCAGTAATCGAAAAACTCCCAACAAACAAGTTCTAGACCGGATGGCTTCACAGGTGAATTTTACGAAATAGTCAAAATTCACTCCTGTCCTTCTCAAACTATTCCAAAAAATTCAAGA
>NW_006446938.1:0-204 GCF_000325575.1 Pteropus alecto | reverse complement strand
GACCCATTGCGTGGGGCTGCGGGTCGCTGGGGCTCGGTGGACAGCAGCAGCAGAGGGCAGGCAGACGTCCCATCCAGACCCCTGGGGTCCCCGCGGGAAGCGGGACAGTCAGCGTGGACGCGCCGCCCTGCAGGACGTGCCAGCGTCTTCCGGGAGCCGTGGTGAAGGCTTTGGACCAGAGCTGCAGTGAGGCGGGCCCCAGAC
>NW_006446937.1:0-204 GCF_000325575.1 Pteropus alecto | reverse complement strand
CCCCTTTTCTGGGATTTTCTTTTTATCTTTACCGAGTGTTCGCAGTGAACACAGGCAAAAGCACATAATTAGATGTTTCTCTCGATCTCTCTCTGTCGCTTAACGAAGTTTTGAACTGAAAACACCCACCTCCACCATTAATACCCTGGATACGATGCAAACTACCAAGTTTTTCACCCGTAGACACTGAAGCGTGAACACAGC
>NW_006446936.1:0-204 GCF_000325575.1 Pteropus alecto | reverse complement strand
CGCACCCACGCGCACCCACGCGCAGCCTGAGACTTAGCCCAGTGGCACCGCAGGCACCAGCCAGTCTGGACCGTGCCTGGTGGGCAGCAGCACGTCTCAAGCAAGAGGCGTGCAGAGTGAGTCTGGAGCGGGGCAAGAGCCAGTCAAGGGCCATGGTCGCTCCCCCTCTGGCACGAGCGGGGAGTCCTCCGCCAGTCCCACCGC
>NW_006446935.1:0-204 GCF_000325575.1 Pteropus alecto | reverse complement strand
TAAAGTTGTGACCAGCTCCAGAAGTCCGTAGCTCATGAAGACACGGCACAAGCGTCGCGTCCTGAGACAGTGGCAAGCCTGCACTGAGGCCTGGCCCCCGCCGCTCAGGGGCCCTACACCGCCCGCGGCCTCTTCCCCATACGCGGGTGGGTCCCAGCAGCTGAAATGGTCTCGAATCGACTGCTGGACCGCCGAGGGGACAGC
>NW_006446934.1:0-204 GCF_000325575.1 Pteropus alecto | reverse complement strand
TGATATGGCCAAAGGACATGTCTGTGTGTGCGTGTGTGTGCGCGCGTGTGTGCATGTGTACGTGTGCGTACGTGTGTACGTATGTGTATGTGTGCGCACGTGCGCGCGTGTGTATGTGTGCGTATGTGTGTGCGTGTGTGCGCGCGCGTACGTGTGCGCATGTGTGTGTGTGTGCGTATGTGTGCATGTGTGCGCATGTGTATG
>NW_006446933.1:0-204 GCF_000325575.1 Pteropus alecto | reverse complement strand
GGGCCCTCTGAATCCATGATGAGGGGTATAGTATGCATTTCACCCACAATTAATTAATTATAGAATCATTAATTTTCAGGAGAATCAAAAAAAATAAAAGTAGAATTTCAAGCAGGCATTTAGGATAACACTGATGTTGATCATTCCTGGAACATGGTTTCCAAAAAGCACCATGTTATCCCTTTTATGCATTACTCTTATTAT
>NW_006446932.1:0-204 GCF_000325575.1 Pteropus alecto | reverse complement strand
CGTTGCTGGGCTCCTTGGCCAGGTCTGTTCCCACCGAGAACTCAGCAGTGCCCTCCAGGGGGAAAGACAGCCAAGGAGAAGGGGACACCCCAGCAGAAGGAGGGGTCTCCCCATCATTGACCACCTTGGAGTGACCAAGCCATAGACCCTGGTTCATCTTCATTCATCTTCCGGAACATGATCCCTTAGAACCTGAAAAGAGGG
>NW_006446931.1:0-204 GCF_000325575.1 Pteropus alecto | reverse complement strand
CGCACGCACATTGCTCAGAGAGGGGTCACAGCCGCCGCGAGACCCAGCACTCAGAGACCCCCACTGGCCCGTCCTGTCATCCCACTCACTCCTGTGCGTTTTCGAAGTCCGGGTGGAGTGAAGGAAACGCCCCCAGCATCACATCAACACTGTCAGGGAAGCAGAAGGAAGGGACAGAGCCGTCCCGCGTGACAGAGGGTCACG
>NW_006446930.1:0-204 GCF_000325575.1 Pteropus alecto | reverse complement strand
CTTCCAAAGAAAGTGGACTTATTTTCAGGGCTGAGAACATGGTAGATGGTTAAACCACAAAATGATTTCGAAGTTTAATTTAAATTTCTCCCTCCTGGGTATTTATGTTTGTATTTCACTTCACTTGAACAATAAAGTAGCTTGGACAGTTTGGGGCACGTGGTTAAGTCTTTTAATTTCCTGGCCTTCATGCACTGTTGCTCA
>NW_006446929.1:0-204 GCF_000325575.1 Pteropus alecto | reverse complement strand
GCTTGATGAGTGTCATGTTTTAGCTGGAGAGCAACATACTAATTATAAACCGATGTTCTGCTGCTAAAGGAAGAAAAACGGAATAGATGCTGTTATCGATGGGTAGTCTCTATAATGTGAAAACGCATGTGTGTGTGCACATGTGCCCTAAATTTTTTTGATGCATCCCTTGTTAAATAGTTGTAGTGAAAATGCATAATATAA
>NW_006446928.1:0-204 GCF_000325575.1 Pteropus alecto | reverse complement strand
GATTATTTTGAATTAAAGTTACTTGAAAAACAGCCGGTGTAAGGAGGATACCCTAACCCTCCTCTCTGTCCTCCTGAAAGCAAGAAATAAATCTCCCATGTAAAAGGTACCCTCTCTGTACCAGGAGGCAGACACATCCTTATTCCCAGAGACAAGGAACTCAGAGCTCAGAAGGCTGTGTCAAGAAACTTTTAGTTTCTTTAC
>NW_006446927.1:0-204 GCF_000325575.1 Pteropus alecto | reverse complement strand
GCAGAAATTGTTCAAATAATACAAACTCAAGAAAACTTTTAGTCTTAAGATGTGATAGCTACATATTATTTATTACTAAAAGAGTTTTTATGATTTACCACTTTTTTGATAGCCTATGTTATGTCAAAATGAATTCTATGTTTATTTTAAGAAACATTATTTTTAAAATTTTGCATTTTTCAGTATATAATTTTAGAAGCCGCA
>NW_006446926.1:0-204 GCF_000325575.1 Pteropus alecto | reverse complement strand
TCTTACCCTAAGCCTAAAGCTAACCTTAAACCTAACAGTTATCCGAACCCTTAACCGAACACTAACTCTAACCCTAACTCTAACCTATATCTAATCCTAACATTAACCCTAACAATAACACTAACCCTAATTTAAACCTAAGAGTAACCCTAATCCTAACCCAAAACTGAACCCTAACACTAATCTTTACGCTAACCTCTTACC
>NW_006446925.1:0-204 GCF_000325575.1 Pteropus alecto | reverse complement strand
AAGACTTCAAGGTTTAATATCTGGGATAGTTCTCATTTATAAAGCTCTAGTTTTGTACCCTTACCCTAGAGGCAGGTAGGAATGGAAGGGACAGCCTGACACACAGGCACAGATAGGGATTAAACAGGTAGGGCAGATTCCAAGGCCTCAGGGCCTGGGGAGGGATTACAAACGAGTGGAGCAGGCCTAGTCAGGACCTCAGCG
>NW_006446924.1:0-204 GCF_000325575.1 Pteropus alecto | reverse complement strand
TGTGTGTGTGCATAAGTCTCTCATTGTGTATACACGATCAGCAGAAGGAGTGTGCGTCCTGCTCATCATACCTCAAGAGGCCATCATCTACGGTTTTGTTTGCAGGCTCACGTTGAAGCCCTCGCCTTTGGCGTAGACGGTCTTGACTCTCTACGTCATCCCTCGCTTCGTGATGCGGCGCCCCCACTGACCCCCGATCAGTGC
>NW_006446923.1:0-204 GCF_000325575.1 Pteropus alecto | reverse complement strand
CTCCTCATAGCTTTACTGTTAGGCACAAAAAGGCACTTCTCCCCAGTCACACTAAGGAACTCCAATGATTCCAGCTTGTGTCATTTGCCAAAGCCCTAGACCAGTGCCTAACATAAGGAATGGTGTTTGCAGACATGTGGGACGTGATTGCTCTAAGACTCAAGGCCAATTATTGTGGCAAAGGAATAAGAGGTCAGTCTGTTT
>NW_006446922.1:0-204 GCF_000325575.1 Pteropus alecto | reverse complement strand
CAAAATAGGGCACTCCCCTGTACCATGTGTTACCATGTCACCGCCCCTGGCTGAGGGTGGAAGTTCAGCTTCTTACTCTACCCTTGTTGATACCACCCCAGTAGGTGAATCAGAGCACTGATTAATAGAGCACTGATACTGCCATGTGGGGATGGAGGCCAGCTCCACATCTCAGCCTTAACGATGCCATTGGGAGGGGCAGGA
>NW_006446921.1:0-204 GCF_000325575.1 Pteropus alecto | reverse complement strand
ACAATAACTATGAAGTAGTCTCACTATGATATGATTTAACAGATGAAGAAAGAGGGTCTTAGTAACTCGCCCAAATTCCCACAACCAGATGGGATGGAGCTGAAAATGTAACCCATTTCTGTCTGAAACCAAAGCCAATGCCTTTTGATACCATAATGTACACAGGTAAACTTCCTATACATTTCAAATTTTTGAGCAAAAGAC
>NW_006446920.1:0-204 GCF_000325575.1 Pteropus alecto | reverse complement strand
CTAAGCTTCCACCTTAGGAAACTAGAAAAAGAAAAGCAAGATGAGTCCAAAATAAGAAGGAAATAAATAATAAAAATTATTATCAATGCAGAAATCAGTGAAATAGAGAACAGGAAATTAATAGAGAAAATCAACAGAACCAAGAGCTGGTTATTTGAAAAGATCCACAAAATCGATAAGCCTCCAGCCAGGCTAGCTAAGAAA
>NW_006446919.1:0-204 GCF_000325575.1 Pteropus alecto | reverse complement strand
TGCCATCTCCAGCCTGGCTGCACTGGTCCAGCACCTGTCAGCGCACACCTTGATTGTGACCACCGCTGTCCTCCTGCAGGCCCTCATTCCTGGAGCATGACCCCCAGAGCAGTGTCCTTCACAGGCGGCCTCGAGGAGCTGTCTTTGCCTTCAGACCTTCTCTCTACCGCCCGTAGCTCCGTCCTGCTGACCTACCCAGAGTCC
>NW_006446918.1:0-204 GCF_000325575.1 Pteropus alecto | reverse complement strand
GACTGTGGGTCGAATTCAGATCTTCCTCATGAGTTTCTTCTTGAACCAGAAGCTCCAGGGCGTGGATTTGTCATAGCAACGGACCACAGCCAACAGCACCAGCACAGTTCAGCCTTCTGTGCGTGTCATATCCACTAATATTCCATTGACCAAAGCAAGTCACATGGCTAAGACCAAGATAATGGGCAGAGGAAGAGTACTCTT
>NW_006446917.1:0-204 GCF_000325575.1 Pteropus alecto | reverse complement strand
CCCCCCTCCCATCTGGCAATGGCCCGTTTGCTCTCTGTATCTCTGAGTCTGTTTTGGTTTTGTGTGTTTGATTTGTTTTGTTCTTTAGATTCCAGGTGGAAGTGAGATCCTATGGTACTGGTCTTTCTCTGACGTATTTCACTTAGCCTCACACCCTCTCGGGCCATGTATGTCGTTGCAGATGGCAAGGTTTCCTTCTTTCTC
>NW_006446916.1:0-204 GCF_000325575.1 Pteropus alecto | reverse complement strand
CATGTTGTATATATTAATGCAATATCTTATTACTTTGTGGGTCTCAAAATTATTTATAAATAATCCTCAGCAAATTAACATCTATGCCTCTTATCTTCATTGTGACTTCTGATTTTAAAGGCCTGTGTAGTTTCTGGACTTTTAAATCTTACATATATTATTTAGTGGTTAATTCCATTTATTCTCCCTGCAGTAGTTGCTCCT
>NW_006446915.1:0-204 GCF_000325575.1 Pteropus alecto | reverse complement strand
TAACGTAAAATACCAAATAACAGATGAAATGCTAAAAGTATAAAACAAAAATGAAAACTCTTCCTAGAGCTATGTTGGTGTTAGCTGAAAATGACATGTTCCAAAGCCTGGAAATCCTAACTCAATTATTGCTTCTCTAGAGGCCCTCAAAACATCTGGATATTGATCGATTAATAATTCATATTTAACAAACAATTTTGAGAC
>NW_006446914.1:0-204 GCF_000325575.1 Pteropus alecto | reverse complement strand
ACACTTTCCATAAAGTCATTGCTGTCTGATTCCAGGGAAAAGCACTCTGCCCGTCCTTGGATCCATGCACTGGCGGGAAACTCATCAAAACCCATGGCTCAGAGACCACAAAAAATGTTTTCAGATTCCTAGTGTCCTTACTGTCCTGTGTGTGAGGGTTCATTTCTCCCTATTTTGTTACTTCATCTGGAGCATAGCTATTAC
>NW_006446913.1:0-204 GCF_000325575.1 Pteropus alecto | reverse complement strand
TGATGTAATAAGATAACCAACTAAATAAATCTATGTAGTTTGGGAACTAAGACATAAATCTGTCTTTGTTTGCAGATGACATAATCATCTACGTAGACAATCTGAAAAAAAAATCAACAAAAAAGCTTCTAAATGTAAAACCCAAACTATAAACTGCTAGAGGACAACATAGGAGAATACCCACAGGACCTTGGGTATGATGAT
>NW_006446912.1:0-204 GCF_000325575.1 Pteropus alecto | reverse complement strand
TGTTCCAACTGTCTAATCACTTAGTTGTTCCCTGGACCAGCCCCCATCCTCAGGGGCTTTTCAAAAGTCACCTCACTGATATACACTCAAGTGTGCAGGGGCTTCTTATGCACGCCAGAGACCACCTCTTGCACTTTCACCGCTCTCGTCACTTAGGAAACGCCAGAGGTTTTAGGAGCTCTGTGCCAGGAACCGGTACAAAGA
>NW_006446911.1:0-204 GCF_000325575.1 Pteropus alecto | reverse complement strand
CTCCAAATAAGCTCACATTTACATTACAGGGACTAGGACTTGAACATGTATTTGGGGTGGGAGGCACCATTCGGCCAAGGCTAAAGTACATATTTTAAATTATTAAGCTGCTTAGTTATCATCTTCTTAACAAGTGAGATGGCCACAATGCAGCCAGCCTTTACCTTGTTTTTTTAAGGTCAGACATAATGATGGCTTCTCAAA
>NW_006446910.1:0-204 GCF_000325575.1 Pteropus alecto | reverse complement strand
TATAAAATGAGTGCAGTCTCTACCTTAACTTTGATATCAACATACTTTACCCAAGTTTACTAATTCAGGAAATTCCACAATTAAAATTTTATTTCTTTAGTTAAAGTCTTCTTGTTGCCTGCTGAAATGAGAATTCTTCTGAGAGTATCACATTAAACTTAAAAAAAAAAAATCTATTTGCAACTCGTATGACCAAGCTTATTA
>NW_006446909.1:0-204 GCF_000325575.1 Pteropus alecto | reverse complement strand
TGGGTCCCGGGCTGGCCGGCCTGGGCCCCCTTCTCCCCCAGATTCTGGCCTAGTTGTTCTGCGTTATCTTGTCAGCTCTTCAGTCCTTCGAGAAGGGACTTTTGTATTCTTCCAGCTTTTAAACTTGTCCTTAGTGAGATGGTTCATCCGAATTGTCTAATCCCTGGAAACAGACATCTGAGCATTTGACAGCGGCCGCTGATA
>NW_006446908.1:0-204 GCF_000325575.1 Pteropus alecto | reverse complement strand
GTTTTGGCTGATTACAGGAATTATGTTAATGGGAAATAGCCTAATCTGGAAGTGTTTCCTGTCACGTCTTGGATGACAGCTATAAGTGCCTTTGTTTCCTACGGTATAAAGGTCCTGGGTCACAGCAGTATAGTAGAATGGTGACAATCTTGGGCTCTAAAATCATGCAGCTTGGGTTTAAGTCATTGTAGGCTTTGTAACCCT
>NW_006446907.1:0-204 GCF_000325575.1 Pteropus alecto | reverse complement strand
GGTGTTGCGGTGACAAGGACGAGTGCCCCAAACTCAGTCTCGCGACCGTCTCATAAGGGAACGGCCGGGCCCAAACCGAAGCTGTCGGTGAGAAGGTTTCTCCTAAATGTCACACAGTCTGGGAGATGCGGCACCCGGGAGAGAGAGAGATTCTAGTAAATAATGTGTATGCTCATAAATATTCAGAAAATCAGTGCTAAAATT
>NW_006446906.1:0-204 GCF_000325575.1 Pteropus alecto | reverse complement strand
ATTATCTCAAGTTCTCTGCACTCACATCCTGGTGCCTATACACATCTTAGTTTATGACCCATGATCTACACTGATTGAAGTATATACTCAATATCTATCCAAATGAAAATGTAATATATTCAAGTCCAGATTACTAGTTAAATGCGTATGGTATTGAGTCAGACAATTTCAAGCTACCATTTACATGATCTATTTTATGGCCCT
>NW_006446905.1:0-204 GCF_000325575.1 Pteropus alecto | reverse complement strand
TAATGTTAAGAAATCAGTGGTACTCTGACACTACATGAATATCTAGTTTTAAAATATCAAGGGGAAACACAGAAAGAATAAACTACAGATACAGTTGATATGGGCTAAAAGGCCAGACAGATGAGAATACCCACTGTGGTTTCCATATATATGATATATGGTGACAGAAGTCAGTGTAGGGGTTACGTCTAAGGAGTATTGAGT
>NW_006446904.1:0-204 GCF_000325575.1 Pteropus alecto | reverse complement strand
CAGCAAACTCTCAGACACCTGGAAAAGGCTGAGAGGTCTCTGCCCCCACCGGCTGGGGAAATAGTGTGCGAATGTCTCACACTGGTGGAAGGTCCCTTCCAGACTTGCCCTTAGATGGATTATCCCAGAAACTGAACATCCCCTCCTCCCCCAACTTTGGGAGCCATGAGGATGAAGAGACCAAATGGGAGTGGTCATATTCTC
>NW_006446903.1:0-204 GCF_000325575.1 Pteropus alecto | reverse complement strand
GACATTTTCCTAAAGAGACTAACACACTACTTCTCTGGAGAAACTGCTTCGTTATTTAGATCTGTATTCTCTGTACCCAAACAGAGAAACTGGTTTAGTAAATATATGTAAACCAGAGTTGTTTAGTAAATGTTTGTAAAATAAATTATCTACTTCTTAGGCAAAACAAGAATAGCAATTGTGGTCCGAAAATACTGTCGATAA
>NW_006446902.1:0-204 GCF_000325575.1 Pteropus alecto | reverse complement strand
CAGAGTGAGTGAGTGCTGGCCCCGGGCACGGAGCCCCAGGGTGGCAAGGCCATGAAGGACGGCCTTATGTGATTCGGGCCAAGATGTGGGCTCCCTCCCTTTGTCAGGGAGCCACTGGCCACCAAAGCACTGCTCCAGGCAAGGAGGAGTCAGCCTGGAGCCCTCAGGCGGCAGGAATGTTCACACAGGTGGAGAGTGTCACCT
>NW_006446901.1:0-204 GCF_000325575.1 Pteropus alecto | reverse complement strand
AGAACTGACCCCAATGCTAGCTTCAGAGACTGATTATTCTAAGGATGATCCCATTGTCTTTGCAAATGATGTGCATAGGAACACAGGCCTGAGCCTTTCAGATAGGCATTAATTAAGATTTTGGCTCACAACTGAGCATGTGTTACATTTGGTCAAATGAGACATGAAGAGAAGTTTATGGGAGTCCTGGGAAAGACATGCTTC
>NW_006446900.1:0-204 GCF_000325575.1 Pteropus alecto | reverse complement strand
ACGCGGCCCACGGGGAACTGCAGCCCGGCCCGCGAGGACCGAGATTTCGCCTTAGCGCGCGCCTTTCCCCCTTGCTTACCACGTCCAGACATCGCAAACAACGAAGGAACCCCTCCAAAAGGAAAACCGAGGACTCGCCCAAACAGATCGCTTCTGGGAGTAGGGAGCACACTGCTGCCTTTATAGGCAGTTCCTGGGCACTAA
>NW_006446899.1:0-204 GCF_000325575.1 Pteropus alecto | reverse complement strand
TTGGGGTTCATGAGATTAATTGATAAGCGTTCCATTTTTTTCTACACTCAGGGACTATATGTAACATCAAAATTTGCCGTTCTTTGTAAATTTCATAGTTTCACCCAGAGAAGCCAGTGGACTTGCAATGATTTTTATATTACTTTGTGATAACTTTCTGAAGTTGCGGTTCGAGAAAGAAAGAGGAGTGGCAGTGGCAGCCAG
>NW_006446898.1:0-204 GCF_000325575.1 Pteropus alecto | reverse complement strand
GCTAGAATTCAGCTATAAAAACACATAAGGAAAAGTGACCATTGGTTTTTTCATTTCTACCTTCTAGTAAGTAAAATAGTTTCACTAAGCAAAACAGTTTCCAAAACAACTCATGAACTTGGCAATTAATAAAAGAAATGTGGAGGCCTTGTCTACATAAGTTTCTGTCCCATAAATCAATATATATAATTCTGTGAAGACACA
>NW_006446897.1:0-204 GCF_000325575.1 Pteropus alecto | reverse complement strand
ATGGTAAAACCAGGAGGAAGAGAAATAGAGTCCATATGTCGATGGAGCTGCCAAATATTGTGGCTATTTTTTTCCCTCTCAGTCTCCCACACATGTTTGTTGGTGAGCGGCTGGGCATTGAGTTGTCAGTTTAAAACTTAAAGGGTTTCGACCCTAAGAGGTGTTTTGATTCTCAAAAGAAGAGAACTTATAATCAGAAACTAA
>NW_006446896.1:0-204 GCF_000325575.1 Pteropus alecto | reverse complement strand
AGAAATAGAAGAACTGTGAACTGGCCTGGCCTGGGCTGAAAAGGGTAAAGCAAGTAAGTGTGCCCATTCTCCAGTGCTTCCTAACTTTCTTGTTGCGGGGAGAAGGCACGCTCTGAGCTGTCCTCCAGCCTGAAAGGAAGACTGAATGCTGGGGCGCCTATGGGAGCAGGATGGCAAATCCTTAAATTGGACTCGAGGCCTTAC
>NW_006446895.1:0-204 GCF_000325575.1 Pteropus alecto | reverse complement strand
CGTACCGGTGCCTGGGATGAGTCTCATGCCAAGGGCGTGATTGCTCCTGGAGGTACCTTTGCTGCCCAGTGGGTGGTCTCAGTTTAGAAGTACTACCCTAACCCATCCCCATAGAAAACTAGTCTCAGAAGAATCCGGACGATTCTGGGCCTAGCTAACCACCGTCTCTATGAAGCAGACCCTTCCTCCAGCAGGACACTGCCC
>NW_006446894.1:0-204 GCF_000325575.1 Pteropus alecto | reverse complement strand
AAACTCAGAACAGGCTAAATGTCTATCATCAAGTAAACTGATAAGCAAATTGTGATATGCTTATACAATGAATTATTATCCAGTAGTTAAACAGAAAGTTATATAATGTATGATTTTGTACTTATATAAAATCTAGAAAACCAAAACTAATATACTGTGACAGAAAGCAGATTAGTGGTTGAAAGGCGCAAAATGTGGAGAAGG
>NW_006446893.1:0-204 GCF_000325575.1 Pteropus alecto | reverse complement strand
AGAGTCAGTGTGACAATGGCATTAATACAGAGCCTCAAATTGTTTTCAGCTCCTATTCTCGAGGAGGAATAAAAGCAACTGGTCCACCAGAAGCTTTCCCCCACACAATGGTCAGAAAGTTGAACTATTCAAGAGAACGTGTTTTACTGTAATATATGTCTAGATTTTATGGTCCATAATGATTTTGTTAATTAGCTTCACAGG
>NW_006446892.1:0-204 GCF_000325575.1 Pteropus alecto | reverse complement strand
CACGCAGCTCAGTCCTCACGGAGCTCAGTCCTCACAGAGCTCGGTCCCCATGCAGCTCAGTCCCCACAGAGCTCGGTCCCCACAGAGCTTGGTCCCCACACAGCTCGGTCCCCACGCAGCTCGGTCCCCAGCAGCGTTTACGGATCGGCCGACTCCTGCAACGTCATCACCCTGTCTTGCCACAGACACCTGTGCACGGCGACG
>NW_006446891.1:0-204 GCF_000325575.1 Pteropus alecto | reverse complement strand
AAATGTTTTAGGAAAGTTATTTGATATCTGTGTGTCGGAAAAGAAGAAATTAGAGACTATAAGCAGAAAACGAGACGCAATTAAAACAATCTAGGCATAAACTAGGAAGAAGTAGTGGTAAACGAAAAGAAGAGATGAATAGAGAAAATCCTGAGAAGAAAGCATGAGTAAGACTAATGGGGTCTAAAATGTGCCAATCTATAC
>NW_006446890.1:0-204 GCF_000325575.1 Pteropus alecto | reverse complement strand
GGATATACAGATTATTCTGGGCTATTTTCAAGGACTCTATAAACCTGTGACAGTCCATTGCATCTGAAAGGAAAAATATGTGGACCCTTGCCTCACCACAAGTTCTTATGATGTTCTGCTATTTTATGTTATCCTCCCAGTGATACAAATTTTTTTGCAGCACGTATTCGAATTATTCTTGTGACATCTCTACTGCTACATAGA
>NW_006446889.1:0-204 GCF_000325575.1 Pteropus alecto | reverse complement strand
CTATCTCGATTGTTATATTATTTTCAGTGAATATGTGTAACCATAAAATAATTTTTAAAATGGTCTGAGAAAATATTTTATGTCATATATTAATATTTTAATAGTTCTTATGTTTTGAACAACATAAGAAATGTTTTTCTTATGTCTTGAATTGTTCAAAAACACTTTCAAATATTCACATGTATATGAGATTTATTGATTGAG
>NW_006446888.1:0-204 GCF_000325575.1 Pteropus alecto | reverse complement strand
CATCCTCTTCCAGTTTCAACTTGATTCCAACTCATCCTGCAACCTAGAGACTAAATGCCAAATTAAACCACGCCAACGAATCCCGGGTACAAAAATAAGGAAAATGGAAGGCTAGGGGAATCCTACGATTATGACAACTCATAATTTAAGAGAGAAAAGGAAATAAAAGGGAGAAGGCAAAAGTAATTCAACCTTTGGACACTC
>NW_006446887.1:0-204 GCF_000325575.1 Pteropus alecto | reverse complement strand
AAGGCAGCCCAGGCCGTGCTTAGGTCGCCGTCCAGTTAAAACTCCGATGTCGGAATCGCAATCACGTCTAACTTCCCCGTGCGTATCCGCAGGGCGATCGGCTTTGGCGAAACACCGGGAAGAAAACTCAGCGGTCTAAGGGAATGAAAAATCATCGTAGGGTCGATGCTGCGTTTCTCCTAAGACTCTAAACCCATCTCCGTC
>NW_006446886.1:0-204 GCF_000325575.1 Pteropus alecto | reverse complement strand
GACCATGTATAGTGAATGAGCTCTTTAGAACCAAGCACTGGGATTCGTTTACTGTTTTTATTCTGAGCAGAGGCTGATGATCATGAGCGAATGAGATCCTGGGATGTTTCTTTTTCTTTTAGAACACATTCTTCTAGGTCTGTGTGGTTATGCTTCCTGGGCTCCACAGGATCAGAACTGCAACAGACACTGCCCTTTCTTTCC
>NW_006446885.1:0-204 GCF_000325575.1 Pteropus alecto | reverse complement strand
GCATCACCTTCCAGAGAAAGGTTCTGACTCCAGAGCCTGGCTTCTGTTTGGATTGATGCTGTTCTCTTCATTCCTACTTGGGATGAACTGGTGTGGGTTGTAGAGGAGAGACTAGGTTATTTGGAAGTATTTGGTTTAAGGCTCAGTCAAAAGCTTTTCCTCTATGTTATCCCAGCATACAAACTCTACCCCTGGTAAAGATGT
>NW_006446884.1:0-204 GCF_000325575.1 Pteropus alecto | reverse complement strand
TGCTATAATCACAATTCCTCAAAAGAACAAACTGTGTTGTTTCTGTTCCTTAGACCCAACTAATCATCATAAATCGGCAGCCACCTAGCAGATGGGTGCATAATCAGTAGTGGTTGATAATGGTAATGAATTTGGCCTCTTCAGATTTTTGCCCTTACTCTCTATACTTGTGTTGTCTGAACTTCTACCTTTCACGGTCTATTT
>NW_006446883.1:0-204 GCF_000325575.1 Pteropus alecto | reverse complement strand
CTGATGTCTGGACAGAACGCGAATGTTCTCCTGGACGTTCGCGGCCCGCGCGCCTCCGTGCCAGGCCGGCGACCGGGGCGGGGCATCTTGACTCTGTTTCTGCGAGGCCAGGGGCTGCGGCATTCGTTTACTCTCCAGCTGTCACCACGGCGGATTCCTGGTGACTTCCTTCCAGCGACTGAGGAGTAATATTCTGTCCTTAGT
>NW_006446882.1:0-204 GCF_000325575.1 Pteropus alecto | reverse complement strand
AGATGGAAGGTGATGGGAAAGATGAGGACTTGAAGCAGTTTGGAGAGATGAGGAGCACTTGCCATGCCCTAGGTGGTATTATGGTTGTGTGATGGGGACCGACCCACTCAGCAATGTCAATGGAATGAGGCTTGACCAGCTGGTTGGTGGAGGGGTTTTCCCCTTTCGGAGATGCTACTGTGATTCATATATGTGGGTTGACTG
>NW_006446881.1:0-204 GCF_000325575.1 Pteropus alecto | reverse complement strand
AAGGATGAATAATACTCTATTGTATGTATATACAACGTTTTGTTTCTCTTTCATCCATCAATGGACACCTGAGTGACTTCCACCTTTTTGCTACTGAGAATAATGCTGTGATGAACATGGGTATACAAATAACCATTTGAGACACTGCTTTCAATTATTTTAGATATATACCCAGTAGTATAACTAATGGATCATATGGTAATT
>NW_006446880.1:0-204 GCF_000325575.1 Pteropus alecto | reverse complement strand
CTTCATTACCCAGGCATTTGGGATGCACGGAGGCCTGGAACAGTTTTACTGAGCATCTGCTGCAATCGAGGCTCTCTGCTAAGCACCGCAGGCATTTGTTGAGTGCCTTCTATGTCCAAGAATCTTCATCATCATTATTTCTAACTTCTCAAGAACATCTTGAAGCAAGGATGACTATCCTCATTTTGCAAACGGTGAGAGAAA
>NW_006446879.1:0-204 GCF_000325575.1 Pteropus alecto | reverse complement strand
TCTGGAGTACAGCGACACCCAGCTCGCGGGCCACGGTGGCCAGACAGAACCCCATGGGCCTGGAGGCCAGGGGCCAGGGTTAGAGCCCCGCCTTCTCCAGCCAGGAGTCCTGTGGCCTTAGACCAACGGGCTTAACCTCACTGAGCTTCAGATCACCTGTTACAAAGTAAGACACATAAAACTCGCCCTCGGGTGCTCTGCAGA
>NW_006446878.1:0-204 GCF_000325575.1 Pteropus alecto | reverse complement strand
ATAGCTCGGTGCAAACCCGACCCCACGCCCGGAACGACTTAAGACTTCAGCTTGAATAAAGAGCGGGGGGCAGGGATGTGGCCTCTCTGTTCAGAGACTCTGTCCTCAGAGCCACTTTCCTCAGAGGGCAGACCACTGATGACACCGCCTGTTCCCTCCTCCACGCCCGTGTATGGACCGGACCCCACAGGGCGGGCCTTCTCC
>NW_006446877.1:0-204 GCF_000325575.1 Pteropus alecto | reverse complement strand
GTCTCCTCCGCAGGCACATGGTATTTGGTGGAAAAAGGAGGCGGGGGGATTGGCAGGATGACGGGAGGAAAAGGCTGGAAAGCTCAGAGGAGCCTTTTTCATTTCAGTGAATATGAAGGACTGTCACCTTCGAACCAAATGATGTCGTCTGTTCATTTGGCAGGGGGCGTTAGCAAAAGGTGCAGCCACATGCTGTTACTGAGT
>NW_006446876.1:0-204 GCF_000325575.1 Pteropus alecto | reverse complement strand
ATTTTCTTTTCTTATTCTCTTTTTTCTTTTGTTTTACCTTGAAAACTCTATGATGAGACAATCTGAAACATAGGTAGTGCTGAAAGATGAGACTCTCAAGTCAGAGAGCATTCAAAGAACCACTGGCAAAGAGCAGAGAACAATTATGAATAGCATTAAGGCTAACGCTGCTTGTAGACCAAAGCTGGAAGGACATCTAGTGGC
>NW_006446875.1:0-204 GCF_000325575.1 Pteropus alecto | reverse complement strand
TTCAAATGCCTTTATAGCAAAGGCCTGACTTATTTCTTTTTTCCATTTATTACCAATCATTTTATTGCTTTAAAAGAAATCAGAATACCCCTTTTCTGTGACTACTTTTGTGACTCTCTAAAAAGAGAGTTTATATTTTAGTGTTCGGTCAGTAGTGAAAATCAAATAACTTTTACATAGGATATTTTAGTTCATGCTCATGAA
>NW_006446874.1:0-204 GCF_000325575.1 Pteropus alecto | reverse complement strand
CCAGCATTTGCGGGAAGGGGGAGCTTAGCCGGGTGCGGGGTCCAGGCCAGGTGCGACCTAGAAGATGAGGGGCCAGAGAGGAGCGGGAGGCCAAAAAGGGCTGAGGGTGGGTGAGAAGAGAAGGAGCGGGAGAAAGGAAGTATAGGGTGGGATGACACAGCTTGACACGGGGTCTGGTCAGAACAGAGGGCGCTGCAGCAGTGC
>NW_006446873.1:0-204 GCF_000325575.1 Pteropus alecto | reverse complement strand
CAGTCTATGGTATTTTCATTATATCAGCCCGAATAGATTAAGACATGGTGATTCAACATTAGATTTACAATCTGATCTCAACCATATTAAAAATACACTAAAATGTCAACCCCATGGCTCCTAGATGATTTCCTAATAGATGTTTTAATTTTTTTCTTTGTAGGTTTCTATAATTTCTGCATGCTCTATAGTATGCCAAAATTT
>NW_006446872.1:0-204 GCF_000325575.1 Pteropus alecto | reverse complement strand
TGTACTTGAAAAGAATGTGTATTCTGCTGCTTTGGAGTGAAATGTTTTAAAATTGTCAGTTAAATTCATCTGATCTGTATGTCACTTAAGGCCTCTGTTTCCTTGTTGATTTTCTGTCTAGATGAAAGATTCATTGACGTGAATGAGTGTTAAAATTCTCTATAATTACTATTTTACTGTTGATTTTCCCCTTTATGTCCATCA
>NW_006446871.1:0-204 GCF_000325575.1 Pteropus alecto | reverse complement strand
GCTAATCGAGTGGTGTTCTGTTGTGGTCTGAAGCTGGCCACCAGGTATGTTGGGTCTGGGGCCTCTCAGGAGGCACTCCTGTGCAAGCAAGGTCAGATGCTGCCTGTGACCAGCCTGGGATTACCTGGTAGAAGATACAAAGTGATCCGCAGTTAGTCGCTGCATGTACTGAACCTAGAGATGTGTGGGAGAGGGACACACAGC
>NW_006446870.1:0-204 GCF_000325575.1 Pteropus alecto | reverse complement strand
CCGCTCCAGTTCCCGCCATCCCAGCAACGCGCGTGGAAACGACCAGTGTTCTCTGCCCAGGACGCTCGCTCCTGCAGCCGCCTCCCCTCGTGTGGCCGGGGCCCAGAGTGCGCTCGGCTCCTCGTCCCGCCAGCCCAGCAGCAGCGCCGGCCACAGTGGCTTCGGGCCGCCTGGACATCGCTTCTTCTCTTGGCTCCTAACGCC
>NW_006446869.1:0-204 GCF_000325575.1 Pteropus alecto | reverse complement strand
CCATTCTTGTCCCTTATAGTTCAGTTGTCTACACAGCAACCGGTACCGTCTTTTTAAATGTATAGCAGTTTAGTGTCTTTGCTCAGCACCTCCCACTGGTTTGCCATTGTACTCAGAATAGTCAAAATCCTCATATTTTGCACTAGAAGGACTCTCATCTACACTACTGTCTCCCTTCTCCCCATCACTCCCTACCACGTGTCG
>NW_006446868.1:0-204 GCF_000325575.1 Pteropus alecto | reverse complement strand
GTCTTTCCTTTTCCGTCTGGGCTGTGAGCTCGCTCGGTGCCAGCGACGTCCCTGGCTCTTTTCAGCTCCTTCCGACTTTAATTTGTATGTTCGCGTCTGTGAGGACCGGGGTGAGGGAGGGCACTGTGTGTGTGTCGTAAGGGGGAACAGCCCGGGATCGGAGGGGCAACTGTGACCACGGCTCCGTGGCCTCCCGTGGCTTCC
>NW_006446867.1:0-204 GCF_000325575.1 Pteropus alecto | reverse complement strand
TCTTATCACCACATGTTTACAGATGAAAAAAGCGACGCTCAAAGAAGTCAGGACACGTCCAACGTCACAGAACTAGAAAGTGGCTGAGTCAAGTCATGTGTCCAGACCCTTTGGCCCTGTGTATTCTATATTTTCTCCCCCGCACTGTGCTGTCCTCAACTTGAGGATGTCCCTACCTTTGTGTTTACACAGTGGTCATGAGAG
>NW_006446866.1:0-204 GCF_000325575.1 Pteropus alecto | reverse complement strand
CAAATAATGATTAGGTGTTCCTTTACCCAACCCAGTGTGCGCTAATACTGTGCAACAATTTCACCCATTGTGTAGATAAATGATAAAAGGTCCCTCTATAACAACACAAATGTGACCTGAAACAATTTCAAAAAATTTCTGTTTTTTTGACACTCTTTAAAAAAAAAAACATTTATTATTAGATTGTGACAGGAACTGAGGGGC
>NW_006446865.1:0-204 GCF_000325575.1 Pteropus alecto | reverse complement strand
CGCAATTCTTCTTATCTGAAATATGGAGGGTCTTTGGGGGATTATTTTCTTATCTTTACAGTTTGGATTATAGTGTGTTTTTTTTTATTATTCAAAAATTAAAACAGGAGTTTTTGGTTTTATTTTGTTTGTTTTTTTAATTTCTGTGAATTTAGTAATCAATAGTTTGGGGCACCTAGCAATCTTCACCAAATCATTTTGATA
>NW_006446864.1:0-204 GCF_000325575.1 Pteropus alecto | reverse complement strand
GAGACTCGGGCGGAGCCCAGCTCCCTCCTAACTGGACGGGTGACACAGGGCTCAGCTTCAGGACGGGATGGCAACCCCTTCCGGCTCTGTAAGAGGGGCCTTCAGGGCAGATGTGAGGTGCTGGCAATCTGGATAGAGCAGCGTCCTTTCTGCCCCAGGACCCAGGGTCGCTCACCTAGCCCTCGGGACTGGGGGTCTGTCTTC
>NW_006446863.1:0-204 GCF_000325575.1 Pteropus alecto | reverse complement strand
TTGTCACTTACCAGTGATTTCGAGGAAGTTACTTATCTTCTTTATGGCTCAGTTTCTGCATCTGCGAAATGGGTATAATAATAACAGCGGTTCCTTGTTTTTTCGTGTAGATTAAATAAACTTATACACGTAAGACACTTTGAGTAGGACTAGCAGAGTGCCTCCTTCGGTTTCCAGGAGTCAGGACCCTCAGGTCCTGGGGGA
>NW_006446862.1:0-204 GCF_000325575.1 Pteropus alecto | reverse complement strand
TGCCAGTCACAGACTGGCCTGTGGATGCCTCTTAGTGAAAGCCTAGGTAGATGTGCAACTATAATGTGTACCAGTAGGTGCAAACAGCCATGCCTATCTGGCTTTTTATTTGATGAACTCACAATATTTTTCTTCATGTGAATGAACTTGGATTTCAGGGGTAAGTTTCACTCAAGTTACTTCCTAAAGCAGGAAGTAGGAAGG
>NW_006446861.1:0-204 GCF_000325575.1 Pteropus alecto | reverse complement strand
AGGTTAAGTCGTAGGCGTTCCATCGAATACAAATGGTGGCGAGCCTGGTTGGTAGGAGATGCTGATGGCTGAGGGCCTGTGACTGCTCTGAGTGCACTGGACCTGGCTTCTCTCTCCTTACTGCAGCCCCAGAAGGGGCTGTGCAGACTCACTCACAACTGTTAGCTGCGCACTATTTGTTGGTTCTAAGAGTCTGGGCTGGAG
>NW_006446860.1:0-204 GCF_000325575.1 Pteropus alecto | reverse complement strand
AGTTTTAGTTCTTCCTTTCCAATCTGTATGGTTTTGATTTCTTTTTCTTGCCTTATTGCAGTGGTTAGAACTTGCAGTACTACGTTAGGTAAAGAGGTGAGAGTGGACATCACTGTAAAGTATGATGTAAGCAAAGTTTTTTTTGTAGATTCTGTTTATCAGATTGAGGAAGATCCCCTCTATTTCTAGTTTGCTGAGAGTTTT
>NW_006446859.1:0-204 GCF_000325575.1 Pteropus alecto | reverse complement strand
GTCAACCCCTCCAATTCCTTATTAATCGAAGCCCCCGTCTCTTGTGCCTCTTGTTATGGCCTCTGGGGTCTTACTGTGTATTTGGCAAGTGCAGTGGGGCACGGAGTGTAAGACCCCACAACTAAAACTGAGAAGGAGGAAGGCTACGGTTATCCAACACCAAAGAAAACTCCCGGAACCTCCCGAAACCTCCCTGATAAAAGA
>NW_006446858.1:0-204 GCF_000325575.1 Pteropus alecto | reverse complement strand
TGAGACTGTTACAGGAGCTGCACTCCAAGCTCCTCTTGCCTTAGCGTGGCTAAACATGGACTATTCAGCGTATTGTGTGTTTCATTAATATCAAAGGCAGCAGTGACTCATGACATTCAGTATCTGAGCCTGTCATTTATAAATTTTATTGACTTAATCGTTACAATTCCCTGCGTGACCACTACTGAGGTTGTCTCAGTGTTT
>NW_006446857.1:0-204 GCF_000325575.1 Pteropus alecto | reverse complement strand
CAGAGAGCATGGACGGGGCTCAGGCTGCCGGCCTCGGGCTCGCCCTTCATCGCGCCCCGTGGACAGTGGGGCTCCTGCCCTCGGTGTCTCCAAGGGTGGACGGCTCGGGGGGGCGGGGGTCTGGATCCCCCTTGCGGGAGTGAATGGCAAAGCTGCCTGCCATCGGGCCGTCAGGAGGGGACGGGGACGAGCAGGATCTGTGTG
>NW_006446856.1:0-204 GCF_000325575.1 Pteropus alecto | reverse complement strand
TTCCTAATTTTGCATAATCAGTTGTGTGGATATTATATAGTCATTTTTCTACCGTTGGGCACTTAATTTTTAAAATGTATTACTTCATTTAGTTATTATATATAATGAGTTCCTTTCATTATAATCCTCTAAAAAAAGAAACCTTAGAAAAGTTACATAATGTTCTGTTATGGGCTGCGTTTTGCCCCTCTCCCGCAATCCACA
>NW_006446855.1:0-204 GCF_000325575.1 Pteropus alecto | reverse complement strand
CATGAATCAGGGCCTGAGAAGGGCACAGAGGGGCCATAGCCCTCTGCTAGGAACCCCTCCCCCCAAGCCTAGGACCTGGAGTCACACTCGGTGCTTCTTCCAAGAAACACGGCGGTCACCTCAGATGTTGGCGAAGGCAGGCAGAGTAGGGCGGGAACTTCCGCTTCGGGGCTCTACCATAAAATTATGTCTCAGGGCTTTCCT
>NW_006446854.1:0-204 GCF_000325575.1 Pteropus alecto | reverse complement strand
GTAGGCTTTAGCAAACTCACATTTTTGATAAATCACAATCGAGTGTTAAGCAAGCAGATAGTGAAGCCACCAAACTTGATATGCAAATTAGTCCATAAATGATTATTGAATGCTTCTTATGTCAGGGCACAGACTAGATGCTAAACTTGAAGATTTGTGTGGGACTTGCGCCATTTCTGCCTCACAAAGATGACTGTTTAACCT
>NW_006446853.1:0-204 GCF_000325575.1 Pteropus alecto | reverse complement strand
CTGCCCGGGCCTCGGGGGACAAACTGGGGTAGAGGTCATTCTGTCTTAGTGGACGAAGTCACGCTACGTCATTGATTTCACTTCAGCACATTACCTTGGTGCATTTGGTATGCTAAGAATGGTTTTTACTCTTCCTGTGAGCCTATTCTTTTTTTCCAACCAAACTATTTTTTTGCCTTTTAAAAAAAATTATCGTACTAAAAG
>NW_006446852.1:0-204 GCF_000325575.1 Pteropus alecto | reverse complement strand
GTAGGCTTTAGCAAACTCACATTTTTGATAAATCATAATCGAGTGTTAAGCAAGCAGACAGTGAAGCCACCAAACTTGATATGCGAATTAGTCCATAAATGATTATTGAATGCTTCTTAGGTCAGGGCACAGACTAGATGCTAAACTTGAAGATGTGTGTGGGACTTGTGCCATTTCTGCCTCACAAAGATGACTGTTTAACCT
>NW_006446851.1:0-204 GCF_000325575.1 Pteropus alecto | reverse complement strand
TTTCTTTGTAATTTCAACTTTGGACTTTTTTTTTTTTAGAATTTTCCATAAAACTCTGATTTCCCAGATCTTATTTCTTACTCTAGATTACTAGATCAGAATTTTCTTATAACTCTCTTCTCACATCCTCTAATCTTACTAATCTAGTAAAATTGTATTGTAATATTTCGTTTACTATCCTGCTTATAATTATCAGACCCTCTC
>NW_006446850.1:0-204 GCF_000325575.1 Pteropus alecto | reverse complement strand
TGGGACGACAGGGCCGCACGCGGGTGAGGAGACACTAGCAGCGTGCGCGCCCACTGCCCCTCGAAGCTGCACGTGCAGACAGCCCATGAGCGCGGACTCCTAGCGGGTCCTCCAGGCGTGGCAGTCCGGCCAGACGCCACCCCAGGGCAAAGGGAGCGCGTGGGGCTGCGTGAGCGGGAGGGGCGGGGCCCTGACAAGGAGGGG
>NW_006446849.1:0-204 GCF_000325575.1 Pteropus alecto | reverse complement strand
ATCTAAAGTATTATTCCAACATGTAATCGACTTTTTAAATTATTGAGATATCTTTCCACATATTTCATTTAGGATTAGCCACGTGTCAAGTGTTCAATAGCCACACATGTGCCAGACTCACAGGTCCACAGGATGAAATCTAAGGGCATATGACTCGGTCCCTCCCGGCGTCTCCCGTTCGACCCTTCGCCGTCACCCTGTCCC
>NW_006446848.1:0-205 GCF_000325575.1 Pteropus alecto | reverse complement strand
CTTTCCACTATACCTCATTAGTATCTTCTGTTTCTTACCCGACTCCCTTAACATCACAATTCTCCCTTTAAATATATTTTATTTGTAGGCTGAACTTTGTTTAGATTACTGCGATGTAAGAAATGCGCTAATAGCAGCAACATAGTAAAAAATTTTGAATTCTAGTTTGTTAATGAGTAGTTATTTTATCTGGCCTTTGCTTCTC
>NW_006446847.1:0-204 GCF_000325575.1 Pteropus alecto | reverse complement strand
ACCTTACAGAACCAAGCCTTTCCCCTGGTAATAGAACATGGTTTGGACACTAAGAAACTTGGAACAAAGCCTGAATTGTTTTGTAAGTTACTCTAATGCAGAGCCTGGAGGCACAAGCAAGCATTGATTTTATTTCTAGGAAGTAAAGTGGAGACCTTGGCACACTGACTTCAGCTAACTTCACTTAATAAATCTTTATATAGA
>NW_006446846.1:0-204 GCF_000325575.1 Pteropus alecto | reverse complement strand
GACGAGCCAGGCCCACTGGCCTGAAGCTCCGGAGGTGGGGGAGAGGGACCCCACCGCTTCTGCCTGCGGAGGGAGAGGCACGCAGAGGGCCAAAGTGTGGGATGCGGGACCTTGGGTGGGCCGTCCCCTTCCCGGGCCTCGGTTCCCGCATGTACGGAATGGGTACACTGGTGCCTGGCTGACTCGCCTCCGGGGCTGTTGTGA
>NW_006446845.1:0-204 GCF_000325575.1 Pteropus alecto | reverse complement strand
TAAGTTAAAATCAAACCCTAAATCACCTTGGCAAGACATCAAGTATAACATTCCCATCATAGAATAAAAGAGAGAGTAAAGAATTGAAAATTTATTTAAAGAAACAATAACTACAACTTTTCAAATTTGGTGAAGAATACAGATACAGAAAACCAGAGAGTGCAGAGATTCTGAAGCAAGATGAGGTAAAGAGGCCCACACCAA
>NW_006446844.1:0-204 GCF_000325575.1 Pteropus alecto | reverse complement strand
TGAAAAGATCTTAAGATTCTCACATTGGAGAATTCCCCCAATAAAATGGCCAGGACATTTTACCTAACAGGAAAACCTAGAGTTGCCAAACCCTTGCCTGGAGCACTGAACTTCCAAATAAGGTTTTTGTGAAGGACATCAGAGCAGCTAACATAAAAGCCAGACACAGAAACAAACAAACCAAAAAAACTCAACTGAAAGAAA